>NW_005371804.1:2192645-2220036 GCF_000412655.1 Myotis brandtii | reverse complement strand
TATAACAATTTTTAAAATTCCTATATAATAAAGAGCTAATATGCTAATTAGACTGGACAGCAGAATGGCCTTCCGGAACGACCTTCCAGAACGACCTTCCAGAACAACCAGTGAGTAGGGGGCCAGGCTGTGGGGCTGCAAGACAGCCGGGGCCACGAAGGCTGAGCCCCTTGCATCGGGCCTCTAGTATATTTTAAAAAAGGAAAAAAGAAAGAAATGGATGGAACTCCAGAAACATAGGACCCAGGGTCCAGTATACAGATCGGGGCCTCATTGCATTCACTGTATGAAGCCAGATGGATGGTGTTTGGAATTAACTCTCAGCCCAGGCTAGCGTCAGTGATCTAGAGGGCCAGGACAGCCATTAAGACAGCCTTGTGATTCTGAAAGGGCTGGTGTTCTCAGGATCAACACAGTTCATCTTTGCAGATGTTACAGCAACTAGGAAGTAGAGCAGGACCCAAACATAAATACCTGGGACTGGACAGGGGAGTACGGGCTTCCAGGTTCTCCACTCAGGAGAGTTTCACTGTTCATTTTCGTTTTTAGACAAGCAATATATCGACTGCAGAAATCTTTGCAGAGTTCATTAACCTTTTCCAGCTCAAGAAGATGAATACGCAAAACCTGGATTGCTTTTACCATCTAGAAGCAGAGAAAATGAAGACTTTCAGATAAGGAAAAGGCAGCATGATGTTAAGTTATAATCATCATCACATAACTACTCTCAGTTATTAGCCTGAACCCTGCACAGCCATCACCATCTGTACTGCCAGTGATAGAAGTGGAATAACATCAGATATTGTGCAAAATGACAAATCGTCCCAGCACCAGACCCGTGCTCCCTCTGATATGCAGAAAGACGGACAATGCCAGTGCAACTTCAGTGAGTAGTGCCAGGACCAGCCAGACCTCAGCCAGCTTCACCACTGCCTCAGGCCCTACAGGCAAATTGCCAGTCCTCACTCTGTTCCTGCTTCATCTATAAACTGGGATGTATCCAGACCCACCTCAGAGATGGTTCTTAAGTTTAATAATGTTCAGCTTACCAACTCTGCCTTTTATGGATTGTGCTTTAGGTGTTAAGTCTAAGAACTCTTTGCCTAGCCCTAGATCCTAAAGATTTTCTCTTACGATTTTTCTAAGTTTTATGATTTTGGATTAATTCACTATACTTTGTCCACAGCAGTAGGTAACTGATGCTGAAAATGAAACCATTACCATAAGCAGCACCTGCCTTAGCTCCTTCTCCTGTGACCTTGGATAGTAATTCATAGTACTTGTGGAGGGAACCAATCAGCCAGCCAGTCAATAATGAGGAATACCAAGCATCCAGCTCTGCTAGGCCCTGTGCCCTAACACCAGTCAGGAGAGCCTTGGTCCCTGCCAGCCTGGGACCACTGTGGCCACTTCTGCCCCTCACTCGCTGATGGCTGTATGACAGATTCAGAGGCAGAGAGAGTAGTCTCTGGTCCTAAATCCAAAAGGGAAGGCACTGTCAGTCCCATTCAAAAGATGAAGAGACAGACTCAAAGTCAGACAACTCACCTATAAAATCTATTATTGGGCAATAAGGGCTGAATATGTAATGAGAAATTTAAACAACAGCAATGAAGACCTGGGCAGTTTACTCAGGAAAGAGACTTCCAAAGACCCTTTCTGCTGACCAGAGCCTGATGAAGGTACTGATCTGGGAGCTGGCATAGCAGGCTTCAATGGAAATACAGTGAGGAGCCCAGACACAGCTGACAGTGCCCCACAGTACTGAATGGCACCACTCTCCTTGGGTACAGCAGTGATGTTAACGCCAAAGAATTCTCAATTTCCTTCAGAAAGCACAGAGAACCCTGAATTTTAGAACACTGGACCTAGGAGGAGGGCATTATATGAGAAAGGCTCCAGACAGAAAGAGCAAGGGAGATCATGGGGGGCCTCAGAACCTGTCCCTGCTCTGTGCTGGTGGTTCCCAAGTCTTGACAAACTTTGTCACCCACCATGAATCAGTATGAGCCTCAAGACAGAGCTGTCTTGGAGAACACAGTCATGTGTCCATGGTCAAGGAAAAGTCAAGGACTGAAGTTGAGCATCAACATGCTGCCTGAGAAGCAAGGCAGGTGAGCATGTCAACCCCAATGAACCTTTCAAATGTTCAGGAGAGAACTGAATCCCCTGGTCCATTTAAGATGGAGGCTGAGCCAGCTTATTTGATAACAGGAAGGGGTAACGAGAGGCTGGAAGACATTCAAGTCACACGCACACGTTATCTCATGAGTTGTACAATTCTCCCCTTTAGCAGAACTACAAACAGTCTAAAGTTTTAACTGGAAGTTAAAAATTTATTGAACATATTTTAAATTTGGAATAAAAAATTTACTCACTAAATTGTCAGTTTCTGGATCTTCACAAAAGAAGGGTTTTCCTTCCTTCTCTTGCTTCCTTACAAAATTTTCAATGTCCACATCAAAACTGGCAGAAGTTGTACCTTCTGAGCCCTGCGTGGATTGCTCACATTTTTCAAACAACAAAGCTAATAAAGGAAACAGTGGATGCCTGGGGAAAAAAGAAAAAAAAATGTACACATTATTTGACATACCAACTTCATTAAAATATAATTCATGTAATACATAATTTATCCAAGGTTTACAATTCAATGGTTTTTAGTACATTCACAAAGTTGGGTAACCATCACCACAATCAATTTTAGAACATTTTCATCATCCCCCAAAGAAACTCTGTAGCCATTAGCAGTCACTCTCTATTTTACCCCTAAGTCGCATCCCCAGGCCACCACTAATCTGCTTTCTGTCTCTATAGATTTGCCAATTCTAAACATCCTATATAATAAAGAGGTAATAAGCAAATTGACCATCACTCCAACACACAAGATGGCCGCCCCCATGTGGACAAAGATGGCCACCACAAGATGGCCTGCAGGGGAGGGCAGATGGGGGGGAACAGGCCTGCAGGGAGGGCAGTTGCGGGGGAACAGGCCTGCAGGGAGGGCAGTTGGGGGCAACCAGGCCTGCAGGGGAGGGCAGTTGGGGGCAACCAGGCCAGCAGCGGAGGGCAGTTAGGGGCAATCGGGACGGCAGGGGAGCAGTTAGGCATTGATCAGGCTGGCAGGCAGAAGCAGTTAGGGGCAATTAGGCAGGCGAGCGGTTGGGAGGCAGCAGTCCTGGATTGTGAGAGGGATGGATATCCCTTGAGGGGTCCAAGATTAGAGAGAGTGCAGGCTTGGCTGAGGGACACACACACACACACACACACACACCCTGCCCCCCCCCGCCCCGAGTGCACGAATCTCATGCACCGGGCCTCTAGTTTCATATAATACTAGAGACCTGGTGCATGCAATTCATGCACAGGTAGGGTCCCTAGGCCTGGCTGGTGATCAGGGCTGATCAGGGCCTTCCAGGTGCCGGCCGAGGCCTTCCTTCCCCGGCTGCCAGCTGGGGCCTTGCTTTGTTCAGTGCCGATCCCTGGGGGTCACTGCACGTCATAGCAAGCGGTCGAACTCCCGGTCTTCCGAGGGGACAATTTGCATATTAGCCTTTTATATATATAGAAGATGTGACCTTTTGTGTCTGGCATCTTTCACTTAGCATGTTTTCAAGACTTACTGATGCTGTAACAGGTATCAGTACCTCATTCCTTCTTTATGGCCAAATAATATCCATTATATGGATGTACCAATTTTACAGTTTTAAAATTTACATTTAGGTCGATAGTCCATTTTGAGTAACTTTTTGTATAAGATGTCAGAGTAAGTCAAGGATCTTTTTTTTCTGAATATAGATATCCTATTGTTCTAACACCATTTGTTGAAAAGTCTACCTTTTCTCTTATTGAATTGTTTTCACAACTTAGCCAAAGATCAAATCCTATTTGTGTAGATTTATTTCTGGACTCTCTCGGTGGCATTGATCTATGTGTCTATCCCTTCACAAATATCACAGTGTCTTAATTACTGTAACATGGTTGCAAATCTTAAGATCAAATAGACTTGATTCCTCCTTTATTCTTTTTCAAAATTGTTTTAGTTGATCTAGTTCTTCTGACTTCTATATAAAATTTAGAACTTGTCTATATGCACAAACATATCCTGATAAAATTTAATTAAAATTGTATTAAGTCTATAGCCTGATTTTAGGATAACAGACATCTGTATTATGTTGAGTCTCTGAATCCATAAACATGGTATGTCCTGCCATTTATTAGGTTGTCTCTGATTTGCTTGCATCAGCATTTTATAGGTACAGATTTATACCTAAGTTTTTTGGAATTCTGGCAAATGTACTATCTTTTTGTTTTCTGTTTCCAATTATATGTTACAGGTATAGAAACAGGGTTGGTTTTTGTGTGTTGCACGTGTAACCTGTGACCTAATTAAATTCACTATATACCTGGAAGTTTTTTGGTACATGCTGGGATTTTCTATGTTGACAATCATGTTGTTTGTGCATTGAGCCAGTTTTATTTCTTCCTTTCTAATCTTTTTCTTGTCTTACTGCACTGGCTAAGACTTTTATTACAGTGCTGATTAAGAAGAGTTAGGGTGGACATCTCTCATCCCCAACCTTAGGGGAAAGTATTCCATCTTTCACCATCAAGTCTGATGTGAGCTGTGGGTTTTTGTAGTTGCCTGTCATCAGGTTAAGAAAGTTCCCCTTTGCTGACAGTTTTAATTAGCTGTTGATTTTGTCAAATGATATGATCACACTGTGAATCTCATTGGTTGATCTTTGAACAGTGAACTAGTCTTGCATTCCTGGCATAAATTCCACTTGGTCATTATATATTATTCTATTATTTGTGTTGCTGGATTCAATTTGCTAATATTTTATTGATGATTTTTATGTCCAAATTCATGAGGCATATTATCTGTGAATTTTTTTGGATTACTTTGGTATCAGAGTGTTGCTCAGTCTGTAAAAAGCATTGGGAAGTAGTCTTCATCTTCTATTTCCTGAAAGAGATTGTGTAGACATGCTGCTTTTTGCTCATAAGGTTGGTAGAATTCTTCAGTAAAATCATCTGGGCCTGAATATTATTTTTTACAAGGTGAACTAAAATGTGATTTACATTCCAAAACTTTTTTTTTAAAGAAAGGTATTAGAAATAGCATCTTAATCTGAGAAAATCTTCACCCTAGTAGTTATCACATCAAATCTTACTCTGCCTAGCTAATAGCTCTAATGTTCCCTTTAACGAGGTTTTCTACTCTCATTATTCCTCTTAAAACCCACATGCTTCACATCTCTTCGCTACCTATAAATGGCCTGCTTGTCGGCATCCATCGGTGTCTGGGACCCCATAGGGGGAGGGCTCACTTCTTCCACATCGGGTTCAGAGCAGTTGGGATCTTGCTCTGTTTTCAACTCTGTTACTACTTGCATCTGTGAAAGGAGGAGGATAATTTTTGTTACTAAACAAAAAACAAACTGCTATTAAGTGTTCTATTATCACACAGGAATGCAATGGGAAGGGTAACTGCCCCGCTGTGTGATTGGCAACAATATAAATGGATACCACCCACAAACTCATTTATAATTTAATGTTTAAAACAGGCCAAAGGTCAAATTTCCAAATCATTTAAAAACAAAAAGGACTGATATATGTGAAGTGCTTATGATTTTCAAAATTATAATAACCATACATTACTGAAGGGAACTGGTCCATATGCAATCTTACTGTCTGCCTGCCTGCAGTATAGCCTCATGCTGATAACACTGCAGTAAGAGAAGAGTAAACAAAATTGTCCAAGCTTCTCGTGTCATAAAGACAACTCATATCCAATATGCTACATGTCTCTGACAGGCCTGAAATTCTCCCTTATCTATGCTTAAACTTCAGGAATACATAAACTATAAAATTCTTTTAAAAAGTCACTCTATTCAGAAAATAAAAATCAGTTGTGTTTAAAGAAATAGTATTAAATATAAGAGGAAGTCTTTAAGATATCATTTAAATTGCTTTAAACTAGCTATGTAGTAAGTTAGGTAAAAAGTATTTAAATTCTTAAACGTAAAGAATTCAGTTTACCAAAATATGAAACAAAATTGCCGCTTAGTAAACTTGTAATTATTCATGAGCAGATTACCTCCCACCCCTGCTCAACCCTAGCTGCCATGCCTCTGCCCTCAAGGAAGCAGTATGTTGGGTGCACTGGGGTGGGGTACTCATCCCAAGGAGATGGGAGAGTCCCATCATGATCCCTTCCTGACACCCAGGGGCTATGGCCAAGGAAGGAGTCCTCAGACCCAGGCTCTCCAATAGTCCAGAGTGACAATTCCATTCTGGTGCCTTTAAATGGCACAGTATATTTAGAAAATTGTTTTTCTCTCTTAAAAAAAACAAAACAAAACACTAAAGCAACAAACTAATACCCACTCAAACACAGTCTTTTTGGAGGAAAACCTGACAGTATTATAAAAAAGTCTTAAGAGATTTATTTTAAGGTTTCTTTTTTAATGACTGTGAAAGAAGGGAAATCTAAATGTTCAACCTCGAAGGAATGGTTAAGTAAATTTGGTATATGTATACTGAATAATATTAAGTGCTTATGTTCTCACCGTGGCCAGGAAGCTCAGTTAGTTCAGAGTGTCATTCTAATAAGCTAAGGTTGCAGTTCAATCCCCAATCAGGGCACATATAAGAATCAATCAATGAGTGCATAAATGGGTGGAACAACAGATCAATGTCTCTCTCTCCCTTCCCCTCTCTCTCTAAAAATAAATAAAATAATGTTTTCAAAGAGTTTTCTGTGTTGTGAGGAAGTGCTTAGCTATTAAAATCAAGGGGTTCACCACCCCTCACCTACCAGCTCCCACCCCCCACTGTGCCTGGCACTACACTGCATACTCGCTGCATCAGGGCACAGACAGGGAAGAAGACAGACAAGGGTAAGCACAGAAAACCATCACTTAACAGAATATGTCAGAAGGTGATCATTGCTGGGAAGGAGAGAAGATCAGAGAAAGCTGCAGTGGTAAGTAACTATGGCAGGCAGGAGAGTCTTCGAAGAAAGGGGTGATGCAGGCAAAGACCTGCAGAACAGGAAGGAGCTCGCCAAGCTGCTGCCTGAGGGAGGGGGGCGGGTGGGAGTGAAGGGAAGAGCCAGGGCCACAGAGCAGAGAAGTGCCCTGGAGTAAAGAAGGCAGAGGTGAGTGCACTAGGGGAGGTTGCAGGGGGGCCTGGGATCTGAGTGCCAGGTAATGCGGAAGGGGGGCTGTTAAGGTCAGGCGTCAGCAAGGAGAGAGGAGTCATCATTAGTCACTTGGAAATATCAAAGAACTTACAGGTGAAAAGAGCAGGCTGAAACAGAATTCTCTACCTCAATTCCTATAAGAAGCAAAAAGCACTTAAAAAGATTTTAAAGCCTACAAAAGCAAACAAAAGCAACGGCAACTAAACCAGAAATGGTGCAAAACTGGCCACCAAGGAAAAGACATGAGAGTCAGCAAGGCTGGGGTGGCCAGACTCAGGTCCTAACTGCCCACCAGAAGCCCACCTGGAGCCTCACCAATGGGGCGGCTGTGACTTCCTAGGGTGAGTCGACCCTACCCAGATTTGATCAACTGGTCGGATGCACTAAAATCCTCTAGGACAGCGGTCACCAACCAGTGGTCCATGAGGTCCGAAAGGTTGGCGATCGCTGCTCTAGGAGGCCCTAGACAGTTTGGTTCAGTGGATAGAACATCAGCCCATGGATCGAAGAGTCCCGGGTTCGATTCCGGTCAAGGGCATGTACCTCGGTTGCAAGTTCCATCTCTGGTCGAGGTTTGTGCGGGAGGCAATCAACTGATGTGTCTCTCTCTCACATCATTGTTTCTCTCTCTCTCTCCCCTTCCCTTCCTCCCTCTCTACATATCAATGAAAAAAATATCCTCAGGTGTGAGGATTAACAAAAATAAATAAATGAATGAATGAATGAATAAGTAAATAAAGTCTTCAAGGAGGGTGAGAAGAGAGCTCCTGGCATTCTGTTCCTGCCTCCTGATTATGAGGTAGGTGGGAAGCAAAGGCAGAGCTGAATGTCTTCAATGGAAATCAGCTCCCAAGCTCCGGAGAAAAAAAGGGAATGGCCCCCACTGGAAGCACACAGAGCATTCCCAAAACTTCAGGTGTCCCAAGAGCGGCTGCACAGGACTCAGTAAGCCCCCTCCTTCCCAATTCCTTCAGGTCACAGAACATAAAACACCAGGGTAGCTTCAGGTAAAACTACAACTTACAGACAGTGGGAGGGCTGTTAATAAACCACCCACATCCCAGCCAGTGTGGCTCAGTGGTTGAGCATCTACCTATGAATAAGGAGGTCACAATTCGATTCCTGGTCAGGGCACATGCCCAGGTTGTGATCCCCAGTAGGAGGTGTGTAAGAAGCAGAGAATTAATGGTTCTTTCTCATCATTGATGTTTCTATCTCTCTCCCCCTCTCTCTTCCTCTATGAAATCAATATATATTAAAAAGAAGAAAACACACCCACAGCCCTGGCTGGTGTGTTCAGTGGTGCCGGCCCATGCACCAAAGGGTCACAGGTTTGGTTCCCGGTCAAGGGCAAGTACCTGGGTTGCAGGTGCATCACTGGCCCTGCTAACACTGACATTAAAAAGGCAAATTCCTAGGCCTCCTGGTGCTTACCACAGACTGTGTTCTTTTTATTTTTTATTTTTTCTTTTAGACAGAAGAAGGAAGAGAAACATCAATTTTGCTGTTCCACTTATTTATGCATTCATTGGTTGCTTTTTGTATGTGCCCTGAACCGAGGTCGAACCTGCAACCTTGGCATAACAGGACGACACTCTAACCAACTGAGCTACCAGGCCAGGGCCACAGGCCGTGTTCGTATACTGACTGCACAGAAAGAGAAAGCAGAGTAAACCTACCCCACATACAGCTCAGCCCAGGCCCTTCGCCTGGTCTGTATTGTGAATAGGGGAAACGGAGTTAAGGAGGTTTGGAATTTGACCTTTTTTCACTTCCAGGCAAAGAGCAGATGTGGAGAGGGCTGAGGCTGTAGCTTTATTTGAGGCATGGCAGCTGGGCCAGGGAGTGATTGTGGCTCTATTAAAAAAAAAATGCCCAAGAAAGTATGATTTAGGGGAGTCAAAATTACTAGTAATCTTGGTATTATTTAGGAAATAATTTGAACATACATTAAATGAATAATATACTAAAATTGACACTGCAATCTCAGGGAAGTTAACTATTAATATGCAAAGCATTGCTTGTATTTTAGTAGCAGGTCAACTGACTGTAATTAAAACAAAGAATAAAACTTAAGCTCTCACTTGTTGCCCATCTTGATAACTGTCTATGCTTAATGTCTGTGTAGCCATCATGGTTAATAAGTTTATTATAAGACATCAAATCATCTTGAGTCAAAAGCAAATGGTATCTGGAAAACAAAAGCAGAAAAGCAGCAGTTAATAATTGCAGTGCATTTTTTGTCCTCCCTACTACACAACATCCATGTAATTTTTTAAATACATATTTTTATATGGAAAAAAACTGTCCTTACACCAAATCCTACTCAGCATCACCCTACTTACTTGGCGATCACGTTTGTTCTTGCACAGGGCCTGACTTGCTATCATACTTCTCAGTCATTTGGATTTACTCATTCACTTGCCCAAGTGTCTAGTGAATGTCTAAACATGCAGCAAGGACACTGTTCTAGGGAGGCCCTACTTTCCTGGCAGACAAGGCCAGGGGCTGCAGGACCATAAACACGAAGAAGGTCAGGCAGCACACAGGGTGTCAGAACAGAGATGAGTGAAGGGGCTCCCTGATGTGTGACAGCGCAGGCTCTCTGAGAAGATACTGGCCCTGAGACCTCAAGGACTTGATCGTGGCTGCTGAGACAGGGAGACTGGAGCTCAGACTGGAATGACAAAGGTGTGCTCAGGGAGGCTGGGCCGACACTCTTCTAACATCTGTATATAATATGGAGATGGGAATAATGGCTTGTTTTCCTGGCAACACACAGGTAAATGTCAGAAGGTGAGAGGAAGAAAACCAGGTGGGGATACAGAATGACTGGGGACAGGGCTACTGACAGTGCCTGGGAGAAACATGGGTCAGCTGATGTGCCTGAGCAGAGTGGAGAAGGAGGAGTGAAGATAAGGGAGTGGGAAACACGGAACCAGTTCACACAGACTCATGGGCCGTAGTGAAGACTGGTGTTCCTGGGAAGGTCTGAGCAGAAGGGTGACTTGACTTATGTCTTAGGAGGGTCCCTCTGACTGAAGGACAGGCAACGTGACTGGGGAACACACAGAGGGTGGGGGAGTGCTGCCATGGACAGGCAGGGGGCCATGTGGACATGGGGGGCTGAGAGCACAGGGTTTGCAGATGGCCTGGGGTTGGGTGTGGGAGCAGGGTCAAGGAAGCATCCAAAGTTCCCACCTGAGCAACTAGCAGAGCAGAGTCGCATGTCCCGGTAAAGAGCAGATGGTGAGGAACAGGTTCTGTGGCCTGGGAAGAGAAAGCAAGTCAGGACATTTTAGGTGTGAGATGCTTCTCAGAAATCCAAGAAATATAAACTCAGTAATCATCAGGCTGTGGTTTATATGTGCAAAGGGGGTCAAACTGTGCCCTCCAAGATACACCCATCCTAACCCCCAGTCCCTGTGAACGGGACCTTATCTGGAATAGGGTCTTTACAGGTGTGATTATTAAGGATCTTGAGATGAGATCATCCTGGATTGAGGGGAGGCTCAGGATCCCATGACTCGTGTCCGTTAAGAGGCGGGAGAAGCCCAGCTGGTGTGGTTCAGTTGGTTGAGTGTCATCCCATGCATCAAGAGGTTACTGTTCGATTCCTGGTCAGGGTACATGCCAGGGTTGCAGGCTCGATCCCCAGTAAGGGATGGAATGCAGGAGGTAGATAATGTTTCTCTCTCATTGATGCTTCTATCTCTCTCCCCCTCTCCTTTCCTCTCTCTCTAAAAATCAATAAAAAAACACACACCATGTTTTTAAAAATTATTTTTAAAAAAGAGGGGGGAGAAAAAGACCTGAGACATAACTGAGGGGAAGGCTATGTAAATTGGAGACAGAGATTGGAGCGATGCTGCTGTAAGCCAAGAACACACAGCCACCAAGTGGTAGAAGGCCTGGGCCTTCAGAGGAAGTGTGGTCCCATCAACACCTTGATTTCAGGTTTGGCCACCAGGACCCTGAGAGAATCCATTCCTGCTGTTTTCATCCACCCAGTTAGTGGGACTTGGGTTACAGCAACCCAGGACCCTAAGGCAGTAGGTAAAGCCACCAAACTACATGAGACCACCCAGGAAGAGAGAGGAGGTGGGCCATGTAAGAAAGCTGGAAAGAAGAGGGAACCCAGAATGAGGAGCGGCAGCCAGCAGGACAAGAGTAGAATCAAGAGATGCCACTCACATGGGTGGAGGAAGAGGAGGACTGAGAAGGGGGTGTCACCATGTTAATGTAGCTGAGGGTGAAGGAAGAGAAAGGCTGAGCATGGTCACGTGGGGAGGGGAGAGGAGAGAATCTGTTGCATAGATGTAGGTGTAAGCAAATACCATCTTCATCTTCGTGTCCTTTCATGCTGTGGCTTTTGACCAACCTGTCTTTAGTAAGCACAGCAAAGCCTTCTAGTTAATGATTAGCTGTATCCCCTAAAATGTAACCATAAGCACTTTTGTTGGTAATGGCCAGGACGACAACCGAAATATACATCAAACTGGTGACAGTGTCAGCCACCAGGAGGGATGGCTCCTGGTGCTACTGCATTATTTGTCCCTTTGTCTTGTCAATCATTAGTACCCGAGTTATATTATAAAAACAGTGCAGTGACAGGAGTCTTGTGAAAGAGGGGGCGTTGTATAATTTGCACAAAACTGCTGGGTCCTCTGCTTCAGCCCTAATCTTCCCATAAGAAAATTACCCTATAATAAATTCCATGATATTCTATGAAGTTGGTTAATTCATCTTTCAGTCTGAAGATACCTTCTCGTAAAGAGGCCATTACAGCATGGGGCAGTGAGACTTGGCAACCCCACTGCTGGGAAGGGAGTTCATGTGTAGTCATCATGATGTTGCCCTCTCTGCCTTGAGACCCCAAATCTTGAGAGAGAGGCCCCACACGTCTGCCAACCTGAGTATTTCCCAATGGTCCCTGCCTTGACCAAAATTTGGCCCTCATCCCAGTGCCCTGATCTGCTCTCCAGGGTGCCGTGATCTGCCCTGTGCCCCAGGGCAGAGCTACCAGCCTGCATCATAGCCCACACCTTGATCAGGAAAGGAAATCCTGTGGCCTCTAATTTTACCCTCCTTCCCACCATTCTCCACTTTCCAAAGTGCAAATCTGGTCCAAACCGCCCTTGCAGATCAAGTCTCAGAGCTGACCCTTGCCTGACCCTGCCCTCCCACAGCAGCTCCCAAAAGGTAAAAAGCCACACCAACAGTAATGAGACAAATGAACATGATGGAACTCCCAAAAAGGACACAGAATAGAACACTGGACAGATCTGCCCAATCCTGAGGATGTGCCCACAAACCAATTTTAAAAGGCCAGGAACTGTTCTGAATTAAGAGACAAAAGAGCCCAGCCAGGCATGGCTCAATGGTTGGGTGTTGACCTATGAACCAAGTCACACAGTTTGATTCCTTGTCAGGACACATGACTGGGCTGCGGGCTCAATCCCCAGTGGGGGGTGTGCAGGAGGCAGCCAATCAATGATTCTCTATCATCATTGAAGTTTCCACCTCTCTCTCCTTCTCTTTTCCTCTCTGAAATAAAAAAATATATATATTAAAAAATAAATAAAGTTGATATAAGTCAGCATGAGAGACTGAGTGTTAAGATGGTGTGATAATGCTGTACGCTAATGGAAACATCTTTGTTTTGAAGAGTAAGGGCTAAGATGTTTAGGGGTATGGTTATAGTATCCACAGTTGTTGTTTTTTAATTTTGATCGATTTAAGAAAATTATTTTAGAGAGAGAGATGGAAGAGAGAAACATTGATTTGTTATTTCACTTATTTATGCAGTCATTGGTTGCTTCTTACATGTTTCCTGACCGGAGATGGACCCTGCAACCTTGGCGTATTGGGATGACGCTCTAACCAATTGAGCTACCCAGACAGGACTCCAAAGTTTACTTTAAATAGTCAATAAGAGCACACACACAACTAATACAAATTGTGGCCAAACTCAATGACTGCTGAGTGTAGGTGGTAGAGGATGACTCTTCTAACTTTTTGGGTCCCAAAATGCCTATCATAAATACTGGGGGGAAATCAGAATTTTATTTCAAATACATATAGATTTGCAGTCCCTCTATCAAAACTGGTTAAAACTTCAATATCAGATACAAACTGGTACAACTATTCTAAAGGAAAATTTTGAAATTTGTGTCAAAAGCTTTGAAAACATGTGCTCTCTCTACAACAAAACACCATGTGAGGAATTTTATAAAAGGAAATTCTATATAACTAAAGTATATTGTTCAGTAAACATAAGGGCGGAGTACCATGGTGACCAATATTCCTACAGAACATCAAAGAAGCTGGAGAGAAGTTATCAGCAGGTGGCACCATCTGCTCAAGACCGCTGCAACAGGTGGGTGGGTGTGTACAGACATTGCAGTCAGTGCCACCACATGGAAGAGGCATTTGCAAATTTGTCACTCGTAATTTGTGGAGCTCCTTTCCAAATTCCACTCTAGCATAATGTAACCCCGACTGGTACCTGCAAGACGGTAGGCAAAAAGGTCTCAGCAGAATTCACAGGGCTCACCTCAGCAGACTTCTTGTGCTTAGGAGGTGGCACTCTGCTCTGGCCAAGGCCTTGTCAATCTGCTCAGGTATAGGCCCTCAGATTGCTGGCCCAGGCAGGCCCAAGACGGAATCTGAGTGACTAACTGATACCCACCAGCAACTGGGAAAATAATTGAAAGCATCTGACCCAAGGGTGATGGTCAACAAAGCTCATCTTTCTTTATCACAATCTGTTTTAATGGGCATTACATAAAAACCAACGACTAACTTGAATTTAAGAAACAATCAATTAATCCCCATTTCTTCCCCCCATTACACAGAAAAATAACTATCTATTATGTTCAAACTCAGAAACCAGTGCCTTAATTTCCTAACATCACTTGGGGCCCTAAAATCGAAGTCAAAGAATTGCCAACCCAATGTACTTATAATACCATGGTGTTCAAGGGTCAGACATAGAATATTATTTATACAAGTTTCACCCAATTAAAAAGGATATATAATTTGTTGAAATTGTCACTTTGGTAGCCTTTCAAGAGTTCCAGCTAGATTAATACAAATGAAATAAGTACAACTTTCCACTATTCATGTATAGAAATATTAAAACTCATTAGTAATTTTAAGAAATACTAATTTTAAAATAATATACTTTTCATCTAGCAATTATTAAATTTAAACCAACCATACTGCCAGCAAAGATGAAGTAAAACTTGGAACTCTGAAGGAGTCCTAGAACTCACAAACTGCATGACTGGCTTGGAAAACAACACGACTATATATAGTCAGTCATGAAAAAATATCGCATTCTTCTTCAATCAACCAGAGACTGTAGCATTCAGGCTATGACCTTAAAGGCAGACAAAAATATGAAATATGGGCCAAGTCTAAGAGACTGACATTTTAATATTTTTCAGCTTTCTGGTCTAGGCTGACTGGAATAAGAGAAGTTTATTTTTAAAAAAGGCCCAGATATACTAGTTAACGATTGGCTGAATCTGATCTGATGGTGAAGTCTTTCCTGCTCAGACAATATGGATGAATCTGGGAAGGTCCTAGCTGGCTAAGAAGCTCATAGAGACTAGAAAAGAAGGTGTAGTATGCAGGTCAGGAGATGGCCCTGAAGTTGGCAAGGCCTCATCTCTCTTCCCGGCCACAGTTCTCTAGCCAGTATGGTCTGCCCACTCTTGTCTGAGATGACTTAGTGCTTTAATGGTATCATTTAACCCTGTGAAAGATTTAGATTTTAATATTTTGGTGTTCATAATAATCTATGTATTTGACATTTAGATGCTTTAATAGTTAAGAAAATAGGACAATTTAATCTTAAATTTTAGCCTTGATTTTAACTTAAAATGTATAATTAATTGCATTATTGATTTTAGACATAATTTCTTTTTCAGTGAAAAGGTATAAGAGAGAAATTAACGTAGATTGCAAACATTTCTTCATTTATACAAGTTTATCAACTGCCGGGCACAAATACTGGGTCCTGGGATTATAGCAGTGAACAAAACCAAGTCCCTGACCATGAAGCTCACCCCAATAGACAGGATTGAAAAGCTTGAGAACGTGAGATTCACCATAAATATAACATTAAATTATTAGACATACCTGAGAAGGTTTTACTTGTTTGGTCAGATATATAAGGTGCTTAAATGAAAATCAAATCCACTAAACTTAAAGTTATGATTCCAATTGTGTAAGCTGTGACTGGGACTGATCATTAAAAATGGTATATTTAGCCGTAACCGGTTTGGCTCAGTGGATAGAGCGTCGGCCTGCGGACTGAAGGGTCCCGGGTTCGATTCCGGTCAAGGGCGTGTGCCTTGGTTGCGGGCACATCCCCAGTGGGGGGTGTGCAGGAGGCAGCTGATCCATGTTTCTCTCTCATCAATGTTTCTGGCTCTCTATCCCTCTCCCTTCCTCTCTGTAAAAAATCAATAAAATATATATATTTTTTAAAATGGTATATTTAGTCAGATCACCTTGAGTTGATCAAAGGCTGTCTTAAAGGTGAAGTTTAGTTAAAATATACTAAATTCATAAAGAGAACAAAAAACTTGCAAATTCTACATAAAAGTATAAATAGGCCTATAACTTTGTGGCCTTAATAAATGTTGATTTTAAAATAACCTCAAATTATCTTTTCTGTGCTCAAAAGCCTCATTTGAAAGGGCATTAAACATGGCAAGAAAAGCTAGATGCTAATGATGTTTTTTATCCATATTAATAAAAAATGGAAACAGAACCTACATGTCACCCATAGAGGAACAGTGAAATCGATTACAGTCACCCATCATCAATCATCAGCATGGTGGTTAAATCCAGGAGCAGCACAAAAAGTCTCACAGTAACCTGCCAACTGAAAGGCAGGGCCCACGATTTGTTAGCATCTGTGCCCTTCATTCAGTCCACAAAGACTTACTGAAGGTCTTCTCCATGTGGGCTGTGTTGTAAGTGCTGGGGATGGAGCAGCAAACAAAACAAGAAACAACTTTATACCAATGCTGAAAAAGTCCTGATAGATTCATTTGGGCAGGAGACACCTCTATGGTGCCAGCTCTCCCTAGTCCAGAGCCTGGGTCCTCTTCTACAGGGGTCTTCTGCATTCATGGTTAGATTAATTCCTAGACATGTTTAGTTTTTCCTGCTGCTGTCAAAAATATCTCAATGTCATTATACTTTGTGGTAGACTGCTGGATAAAAAAGTGCCCCCTAGTCTGTGTGGACTAACCTTGTACCCGCCAACTTCACTAGGGCCTTTAGTCCTAACAGTTTATGGAGAGTCTACTGGTTTTTCTTGGTACATGTAGTTATCTATAAATCTTGCGGCTGCAATACCAATAAAAATACCTGTTGTTTCTTTAGAAACTAAAAAAAACCCTATTCTAAAAAAACCCTATTTTCAAAAAAAACCCTATTCCACTGTATACAGTGGAATCAAGGTCCATGAATAGTTATTAGCCTTAAAAAATTTAAGAAATAGCAAATTTTAAAGTATCCTACAAGAGTACAGAAGTAACATAAAAGTGTGTAATAACACAATAGATAAACAGGCCATTGGAACAGAAGAAATAAGACACTAGATTTGCCAGGGCTTGAAGAAAAACTGCCAAAAATGCAGGAAGCTTTGGAATTTGATGCTTTTACAAAAATCTCTCTTAACTCAATCAATTCCTGTAAAGTGATGGTGAAACTGGGGTTTTGGTGCTGTTCTTCAAACACACCATACCTGTGGTCAATCGGGTGTTCTCTTGTTTAGACATGGGCACACTGACTCTTGGTGGCCTGGGCTGGATAAAGCAGAAGCACTTGCAAGATAAAATCTCTAGAGCTTTGTCTCAAAGCTCCGTGTCACAGTTATATTTATATAGTCCATGTTAATGCAGAAATGTACAGAGAATTTGTTCTACGTTTAATCTTCACTTTGTCCTGTCAGTATCACAACGGGGCTGTGAGGGTAGGAAAGGGAAAATGAGGGAAGAAATATCTTCTCATATTCAAGACCTACATAAGACACTTTTAAGGCTGACCTTAGAGACTCAGTTGGAACCTCGAGAATGCTGTGGAAGCGATGGTGTGTGACTCCTGGGCTTCTGCCTTCTTTGGACACTTAACTTCTGATGCCCTGAGCCCCCATGCTGTGAGGAAGGCCCCCTCATGCTGTGAAGCGTTCCCCCTCCCATGCTGTGAGAAAGCACACTCCCCCATCCCCAACCCCAATACTGTGAAGAAGCCCAGGTCACATGTAGAGTCATCATAGAGGTGTCCTAGCCAACAACCTCAGCTGAAAGCAGTATCAACTTCCAAATTTGAGAAAATTTCCTCTAAAAGACTCCAGCCCTCAGTCATCAAGGCACTCCCAGCCTCTGCGTCTTGCTAGCTGAGGACCCAATCATTGTGGAGCAGACACAGGCCATTTCCACGGCATCCTTTCCAAATTCTTGGCCTCAAATCCATGAGCATCATAAAATGGTTGTTTTATGCCACTAATGGAGTAACTAGGCTCCCACTAATAGGAACCAGAACATTCTAGCACAGCGGTTCTCAACCTGTGGGTCGTGACCCCTTTGGGGGTCGAATGACCCTTTCACAGGTATCGCCTAAGGCCATGGGAAAACACATATATAATTACATATTGTTTTTGTGATTAATCACTATGTTTTAATTATGTTCAATTTGTAACAATGAAATTGGGGGTCACCACAACATGAGGAACTGTATTAAAGGGTCGCGGCATTAGGAAGGTTGAGAACCACTGTTCTAGCAGATGCTTTGTAACACTCTCCTCATCTTACAGAAGCGCAAAGAGGTTAAGATACCTTTGTGAGGTCAGACGCTGGCTCTGAAGCCCCATTTCTTCTATACATTATTTCTGAGAACACAATAACTTTGTTTCTAAGATAACTGTAGAACTCATAAGAACATCATGACAGTATTTGACAATCTGTTCAATTTTGATGCCTGCAAATGTTAATTTCATCAATTCAAACTATGAATTATGGTGTCCTTCAAAATGGGAAACACCATTTAAGAGAATAGTTGAAGGCAATGCATCAGGTAAACACCACGAATGACTTTCAATCATGGCAAGGATGCCCACACTACACACGCATGTAACTCTGCTCTGCAAACACTAACAAGTCTAAAGAAAAAATGACAGCCTGGTGCCCATGTGAAGAAGTGGCATGTCCTGACAAAGTCTGGAAGTAGGCACCTCCAAAACACCGTAACACAAGTTACTGAAAAGGAAAGAAATTCCTCCCTGATGCTATGATGCAGCAAATGAAACAAGGTCCCCCATCAGCTCTCCATTTTCTGAACTCCCAGCAATGCCTTCAGACCAGTCTCCCATGGTCACGCTTTCCCACCCCAAGTCCATTCTCCACATTGTAGCCCCAATTATGGGGTTTCTTAAGAGCTGCTTCTTTCCCTCTGCTTATCAATTTTCAGAACAATGTGCTAGTTCCCTAGCCTTCTCCAATAGTGACCAGTGAGGCTGTTTTAGTACATTATGATCTCATGGGTTTGAACATTTTAAAAATAAGTACATTCGCCCTAGCCAGTTTGCTCAGTGGGCAGAGCATCGGCCTGCGGACTGAAGGGTCCCAGGTTCGATTCCAGTCAAGAGCACATACCTTGGTTGAAGGCTCCCGACCCTGGTCGGGGGCACGCGGGAGGCAACCAATTGATGTGTCTCACATCAGTGCTTCTCTCTGTCTCTCCCTCTCCCTCCTACTCTCTCTAAAAATCAATGGAAAAATATCCTCAGATGAGGATTAAAATAAAAAGTAAATTTAAAAAGATAAGTACAGTTATATGTATGTGTTTGTAGTATATACATGTGTATATGGATTTCCCCAAAATTATCCCATCTTTGGCCAATGCAAGCACCTTCAGTTACCTCCTAGAGCCTTTAACACATCCTAGTAATTCTTGATAACTTTCTTGCTTTCAGGTAAAACAAGACACTCCAGACTCATCTTCATTTTCTGCACTATAATTGTCACTTTCAAAAGAGATGTGAAGACAGAAAAAGTAGGGGGAGTGGAGAGTGGCTTTTAGAGAGAAGCCCTAATAAGTCAAAGACCAGTGAGGCTGCCTGGCCCAGCCCTACTGCAGCCCTGCCCCTTTCCCTGACCTCTGACCCACAGGGCCCAGTACCTCCCAGCCCAGCTAGAGTCTGCTCTCCAGCAGCCTATTCACACAGTGCTCCTCAGCCCCAGAACTCAGGGAGTGCGGCACACAGAAGCTCTTGAGGAAGAAGCACTCCTTGCTTTCCCAGTGGTATCTGGGTTTCAGAACTGCTTCTGGACAAGGTGGCACCCATAAGAAAGAATTAAACTCTATATACTGACTTCAGCAAAGCAGAGTTTCTCAGGGCTCAAATGCCAGCCAAAGGGGAAAAACAAAGGAGCAATGAGGCAATAGGAACTGGTCACAAAAGCTTTCAATATTTATTCACATGGATTCCTTTATGATTCTAATTATGACTTAAGAGCTATTTACCTAGGCCCTATTTTTACATAGGTGTCATTACATACCAATCACAGCAAGATAGTCTACTGAGGGACAATATCCTATCTTCCCCTTTATTAGTCATACTAGAGGCCTGGTGCATGACATTCGTGCACTGGGAGGGGGGTCCTCAGCCTGGCCTGGGCCCTCTCACAGTCCAGGACCCCTTGGGGGATGTCTGCCTGCCGGCTTAGGCCCACTCCCTGCAGAGTCCTGAGCTGAGTCTGCCCCCTGGTGGTCAGTGTGCACCATAGCAACCAGTCATTCTGCCATTCGGTCGATTTGCATATTAGGGTTTTATTATATAGGATTTCCCCAGCAGACTTAGGCTGTTTGATTCCATTTATCCAGATTGATATAAATTTTTTTCAGCTAAAAATGACTGAGGGGTCAGCACACTTTTCTGTAAAGAGCCAGCTAATTAGTATTTTAGGCTTTGCAGGGCACATACTGTTTCTATTGTATATTCTTTTTCCTTTACAGTGGCTCTAGTGGCACTTGGCCCAGAGGCCTACAATTTGCCAACTCATGGCCTAAAATATAGCTGTCCAAAGAGACATGTTCATAACTTCTTTTATCCATCAAAAATTTGCTCTCTAACCTGGCCAGTGTGGCTCAGTTGGTTGTGCATCAATCACCCCATGCACCAGGAAGTCACCCGTTTGATTCCAGGTCAGGGCACATGTCTGGGTTGCAGGCTTGATCCCCATTGGGGGTGTGTAGGAGACAGCTGACCAATGTTTCCCTCTCTCTGAAATCAATACATTTTTTTTTAAATTTGCTCTCTAACTCAGTTTTGGGGACATCAAGTCTTTTGCATTTTTCATTTAATCTACAGACAGGCACAGTGCAGTAAAGCTCAGAGCTGCCACACCTAGCCACTTTCCTTCTCAGCAGGGCAACTCCCGAGCTGCTCTCGAAAGCTGCTTTAACTGATGAGCACAATCAATTCCACTAACAGAAATGCAAGGAAGTCTGCGGTAACTTTAGCTTGCTTGTCTGGAAGAGAGTTGGTTAAGGAGCCAGGAAGGGACTGGGGACACAAGAGTCAAGAGACATTTGCAAAAGACATTTTCTTTCTTTCTTTTTTTTAAAAATATATTTTATTGATTTTTTTACAGAGAGGAAGGAAGAGGGATAGAGAGTTAGAAACATCGATCAGCTGCCTCCTGCACACCCCCTACTGGGGATGTGCCTTCAACCAAGGTACATGCCCTTGACCAGAAGCGAACCTGGGACCCTTCAGTCTGCAGGCCGACGCTCTATCCACTGAGCCAAACCAGTTAGGGCTGCAACAGACATTTTCTTTGTGGCTACTAATATTTCCTCAAAACATTTAATTGATGATACTTTTCCAAACATTTTAAACCTGCTAATATTATTAATAAAGAAAGCTGTCAAGGAAGCCAAGAAAAATGTCAAAATTCTATACTCAAAAAAAAAAGAGAGAGAGATTTTCCAAGATACCTTTTAGGACAATCAACTGTCCATCACTACAGTTCAGTGAGTTGTCATCCACCTGTCACTTCTCTTCTATCCTGGCTTCATTCAAATCCCCCATCCCACTGAGGGTTCAGCCAATAACACATTCTGAGGAAAACATTTGCCAAACAATCACTTTATTGTTCAAACAAGGCTTGGGAAGGTACCACTTGAAGTTTAATATTTAAATGAAATCAGAGCCCCAGCCGGTTTGGCTCAGTAGATAGAGCATCGGCCTGCAGACCAAAGGGACTCAGGTTCGATTCGGTCAAGGGCAAGTACCTTGGTTGCAGGCTCCTCTCCAGCCCAGGCCCTAGTCAGGGCCTGTGCCGGAGGCAACCAATCTATGTGTTTCTCTCACATCAATGTTTCTCTCTGTCTTTCCCTCTCTCTTCCACTTTCCCTAAAAATCAATGGAAAAATATGCTCAAGTGAGGATTAACAAAAAAATAAAATCATAAATATTACATTCTGTTAAAACAAAATCTGTCCAAAAACATATTTCCAAGCCAAAAGTCCACATATGTTCACTAAAGACATAGTAAAACTCTAACCACAAAGGTGTTTTAGTGGTTTTAGGACCTGTTTTAGTAAATTCTGGGCTGGCTGGTCTAGCATAGCTGGATAGAATTTCAATTCACATCACAGTTTTTAAGACCTTGACTATCATTGGCATCATTAAAAAGCTGATACTCACACCTTTCATGTAGTATTTATTATTAAGGGTCAATGAATACATTTTATGAAAAACAGAAACCCCACTCCTTCAAGGCAAGGGCCCTCTTACACATACAATCTTTCTTCCTAGGGCACTGTCTGTGCTGGGGGACAGCACCTTGGAAATGGGCCCAGCAGTGATACCATCCTACCTAGGTCCCCTGGGATCTGACTAAGCTTGTTAGGCCAGAGGAGGATAAAATAAACACAGAAAATATAAAAAATGAGATGCTCAAAAGGCTCTGCCACATTAGGCATGGACATAAAATAATCAGAAAAAATATAGAATCATTCAATTGTGAAGAGATCTTAAATTTTTAAAATAAAAAACATATTTACCTGAATTATATAAACATATGAAAATATCTATATATATCAGTGATTCCCAAAGTGGGAGCTACCACCCCCCGGTGGGCGCTGCAGCGATCCAGGGGGGCAGTGATGGCCACAGGTGCATTTGGGGGCGATGAGTAACTGCTATTAAAATTTTTTAAAAAATTAATTTTCAGGGGCTGAGTAATATTTTTTCTGGAAAGGGGGCAGTAGGCCAAATAAGTTTGGGAACCACTGATATATATAAAAGCCTAAGTGACCCTTCGACTGGTAGCTATGATGTGCACTGACCACCGGGGGGCAGATGCTCAACACACAGGCATGGAAACATGGAACAGACTGAAGAATCTCAGAGGGAAGGGGGGAGGGGGGAGGATGGGAAGAGATTAACCAAAGATCCAACATGCATACTAGAGGCCTGGTGTACGTATTCGTGCACCAGTGGGGTCCCTCAGGCCTGCGGGGATTGGGCAGAAACTGGCAGTCTGACATCCTCCGAGGGGTCCCGTATTGTGATAGGGTGCAGGCCAGGTTGAGCGACCCCACCAGTGAACAAATCTGTGCACCAGGCCTGTAGTAATATAATAATGCTGGCTAAAAATACAACACAAAATAGCTTAACTGATTAATACATAAAAATGTACACATATCCCACTAAACTTGGGTTCTATACAATACATTTTGGGAAATGCTGTTCTAGATCAGTAGTTCTCAACCAAGTAAGACTTTTGTCCCCCAGGGACATTGGGCCATATCGGAAGACATTTTTTATTGTTACAACTGGGGCTAGGATCCCACTAGCCTCTAGTATGTAGGGACCAAGAATGCTGCTAAAATCTTACAATGCACGGGACAAACTCCTCCACACAGACATTTCCAGTGCCAAATGTCAACAGTGCCATGGTTTACTGCTGCTCTAGAGGATTGCAGAGGTATTTCCACTTATGCTGCAGGAAATTCTGCTGAAATAAACGTTTTTTAAAAAGTATACATAAACACTAACTGAATTTAGAAGAATACAACATTAAATTCCTAATTTTTTGATGCAAAAAGTACAAATCTTGATAAAATGTCTTAGACAAAATATAACATGTATTGAAAGATTAGCAAGGTCTCATTGAGGCATTATTTTTGCAAAAAATAATGAGCTGTTTTTGGAAACTGCAATCACAGTACCTATCAATCCACAGTCCCTTCTGAGTGACCCAAGCCCACTGCAGACCCTGCTGAAAGGGGGCAGCTGTGTAGATGGCAGGAGTCCATCCGTTCCTGGGGACAGGACCAGGCAGCTCCTAGGTGGGGTAGAGGGAAAGATGAAGAGGATGAGGTGGCAGAGCTGGGCCCAAGCTGAAAGGGGGGCAGAGAACATGCAATTGACAGTGTGCAGGAGCAGACAGTGGAGAGTTAGAGTCCAACAGAGAGGGAGGGCAGAGACCCCATGTGGGCAGCCAGACTCTGCCAGGACCCAAAACTGGCCCCAAGGTCCAGCACTATGGTGATCCCTGCAGTCCCGCTAGATTCGATTTTTCTTAACCTTGTTGGACCACAGGCTCCTGGACTGGAAATCAGCCTGCTCCCTGCCATCCTGAGACCTGACTAAATAGCCAATCATTCTGTGTCAGCCACAGGTGGCAAACAAGAAAAGCAGCATTTCCAGTAACCATGCCCATAGCCTCACCTCACATGGCTTTACGGGGCTAGAGGTGTGCCAAATTTGCCTGCCTTACGGTGATGGCATCATCCTGAGCAGAAAAATTTCCCAAGACAGGAGCACCATCAATCCACAATGAGCAGCTTACTCTAAGAAAGGGAAGGCAGGGCCTGATAGCTGGACCTGTCAGGATAACTAAATCCTATCACTTAGAGAAATACAACAAAATGAATTCAAAATGTTCACTAGCTCACAGGCCCTCAGTCTCTCAACCCTTTTCAAGATTTTGAAAAAGCTGTTGAACCTTCTCCCAAGGAATCCTACATAGAGTTAGAAAGCTACGCTGTCTCCTTCCTAGGTCCCTGGGATGGGCGCTTGAAACCACCTTGTCAGAACGCACATTTGCTGTGATGGTATGTGACCCTCTGAGTGAACTTCCCAGAAAATGAATAGACTGGCAGAGGGATAAAACACCAACACAAGGGCACCTGGGGGCTGGCGGTACTCTGCACACACTCTGGTGGGCAGGACAACGTGGCAGATGCAGTAGCCTCACTTGACAACCTTTGCAACCAGGCCTTTCCACCAAATGATCACGTCAATCATCCCTTGAATGTTTATTCTAAAGATTTCCAGTTCAAACTTTTCTACACTGTATTTCCATGTCCTATATTGAAGGAGAATAGAGTTTGGGACCCCACTTTGGCATATTGATTATTTTAGGCTGGTTAATTTTAAGAAACAGCAGACCTGGGAGAAGCTCTGAAAACCCAGAAGTTACCCTCTGTAAAACTCAATTACATTTGTAAGGGCAACCTCCATCTGTAAGGGGGTTCCCTTACCATACCTGTCCTGCTTTCACTGTCAGAGAAGGCAGGGACTTAAAGCTGCAGAAAAACCTTAGGCTGGTCTTCTGTGCTTTGCTTGGGAACCTCCCATAACAGACTCTCCACCCCCAATGTCATCTTTTGTCACTAGCTGAAGATGGTACTGAAGATGATGGCTTCCACCATTTTGGCGACTTAGTGTACCTGGGTCTCTCCAAAGTATATGTTACTAAACTTTAATTTGCTTTTCTCCTACTAACCTATCTTCTGTTAATTTGATTATTACTCCAGCCAGAACTTGAAGGGTAGAGGATGATTTTCCTCCCTAACAGTGTCTTCTTAAACAGCTTGTACAAAATAGAAGGCTAACTTATCACAGCTGTGTGTGGCCTGTCGCAATGGTCTAAGACAGTGCCCCCATGTGGCACCTGCAGCTTCCCTCACCCTCACCCTCCGTGACCCCAGCCTGCTAAGTTCTGAGTTCCCTTATTTGAACTGTTTTTATTTCCTTGTCCCCAATGTCATTAGTACAGTCATTTTAGGAAGGAAAACAGGGCACACACATATTCCTACTAACGGATGGGCTGAGGGCAAGGCGAGTTCTGGTGCAGAAGTTCTGAACTTGGTGTCTGTGAACCTGATTGAGAAAAAGTATCACATCTTTATTTGCAATAATCTCTGGCTGAAATCTAGTTCTCACTCAATTATGAGGGTAGACATTAAAGCCTGGAGTTCCAGCCCAGCCGGCGTGGCTCAGTGGCTGAGTGTCAACCTCTGAACCAGGCCATGGTTCGATGTCAGGGCACAGGCCCGGGTTGTGGGCTCAATCCCCAGTGTGGGGTGTGCAGGAGGCAGCTGATCAATGATTCTCTCTCATCATTGATGTTTCTATCTCTCCCTCTCCCTTTCTCTCTGAAATCACTAAAAAAATTTTTAAAAATCTTGGCATTCCAGCAGTACCTGTAGCTTTTTCACTAACAGAAACCACAAATATCTTCACAAAGCGCTAGAGTTGCTTCAGAAATCTCAGTTGTCAGTTACTTGTCACCGCTGCAAAGGAACTGCTACAGCCAGCGCTCAGTCTGTTACTAATTCAGCTAATAAAGGGCACTGAGGAACTTCATCACCAGTTTGGTTCGATATTTTGATAACTGTATCTTAGTAATAATGGGTTCTCTTCTTGATCCTATTTTATCTAAAACTGATTTTTTTCAACAGTGCGTCACATGGATTTTTAAAACATGCAATACCTGCCTAGTCAGGGGCACTGACCCCTTCCCCTTAGACTGTAAATAAAGAACAACAGCCAACACAACAATAGCTGTCTGGTGTGAATAAATCAAAGTTAAACCAATGATCTTTTGTGGTGTGCCGCAGAACTATAGCAATTAGTGTGCCCTGCGAGGAGAAAGGCTGAACACCGCTGATCCACACCGGCTCTACCGAGAGCCCAGAGGCCGGGGGACACAGGAAAGGCGCCCAAGGGCCGATGCTTTGCATCAGCAGCAGTTTCAGGGTTTTCTTTTAAATGGTTTCAAAATGCTTAATAATTTGCAACAAAAGTGAAAGTTCTAACTAGAATGTTCCTGCTCATGAAGTGCTTTTCTGAAGTTACAGCTGACACAGATGTGAAGGGATGCAAACTAGGGGCAGGACCCAGCGAGAGGTTTGCACCAGCATCGTTCACATGCAACCTGCTGACCGTCAGTCTCCAGCAGGACCCTCAGGTCAAGTCCCGTTTCAGGCCGGTTTCCAGTCTAAAGCAGGAAGCGCACTTTATTGCTGGGCAGAAGGCACCGGACAGTGAGCGTCGCTCAACGTGCACCGGACAGTCCGTCAAACACTAAGGGGGTGACGCGCTCGCCACTCTCCGCTCGGGAAACGGGGGAAGCGACGGAAGGCAGGTGGCTGCGCAGGCTGCCATCTTCCCAATCAATGCGCCAGACTCGGTGCATCACCACCAACTACCTGCAAACTTCACCTCCGTCCTCCCTCTGCAGCATCTAGAATGTACTGTATAACGTATTCCGTAATTTATTTCAACATGATGCATGGTGTAAATATCACTCCTTTTCCGATGTCAGAAAAATCATAGTTAGACCCAACTGAAGCCGAAGGTTTCGTTTACCCTAAAGTGGAAGCCCTCACTTATTAAGGGGAAAAAACAGTAGCTTTTTATAGAAAGCGAACTCTTACAACCTAAATTATTAAGTTAAATTATACCTGACACGTCAGATACATCCTGGATGGCTGCAAGGCTGCGATCAAACTCACCAAACGCACATCTGCTTAAGGACCCCCCGCCCCCCGGGTGCCTTCCGTCCCCGGCCACGATTCCGACGCGAGCAGCACCTCCAGGCACTGAGGGGCACCCCCCCCCCAGGAGACCCCAACTGGTGTCGCAGGGCCGCTCAGGGCCCCCAGAGCCGCAGGAAGAAATCAACAGGCTCCACTTTCCTAATTCTCCTGCCGTGACTCACGACCGCTTCCCACAGGAATGAGAGGTTCCGGCGAGCGCCTGGACACGTCCACTCACTCAAGTCGGCCGTTTATGATAAGCGACCCCTTCGTAACCAACTCCAGGAGCCGGCACCCCGGCCTGAGGCACCGCGCCCGGCA
>NW_005371804.1:2180962-2191411 GCF_000412655.1 Myotis brandtii | reverse complement strand
GCGCAGCGGGTGCGGACGTGTGCTCGCGGCTGGTGTAGTTGTCGCCGGCTGTCTCTGCCCAACAACTGACCTGGCCCTGGGCTCCGTCTGTCCCCGGCGTGCGGGTTCCAGCCACCGACGCTGGCACCCCTCTGGCCCGGTCCGGTCCGGTCTGGCGCTTTGCCTTCAGTACACCTGTCCCCCAGGTGACCCGTGCAGGCCTGTCAGCAGGTGAAGTGGCTTCCCTGGGGGACATGGAGAGTGTAGCCTATCTCAGGTGGACTTTCAAAGGCTGCCTCAGTGCACCCATGGGTCCCGCCGGTGGCCTTGCTCTCCAAGACTTGAAGGGAAGTCATCACCTGCCCTAGCACAGAGGCATGGGGTTTGTCCATTGGCCATTCATTTAAACATATACATACTAGAGGCCCGATGCACAAAATTCGTGCCAGAGTAGGCCTTCCTTCCCCCTGCAGCTTCCCTCTGGCACCTGGGACCCATGCTTCCCTTGCAGCCCAGGCTTTGTCTGGAAGGTTGTCGGGAAGGACGCTGGTCTAATTAGCATATTATACTTTTATGTAGGATGTGTATATATGTATGTATATGTATATATGTATATAAATATGTACATATATATTAATTTCAAGGAGAAAGGGAGAGGGAGAGAGAGAGAAACATCAATGATGAGAGAATCATTGATGTGCCACTTCCTGCACGCCCCCTACTGGGGATCCAGCCCACAACCTGGCATGTGCCCTGACCCTGAATCAAACCCTGACCTCCAGGTTCATAGGTTGAGGGTCAACCACTGAGTGACACCTGGCTTGACCATTCATTTTTGCAGAAACATTCCCACCTTGCTCGGTTGGTGTGGCTCTGTCCTTGAGAGTTGACCTATGAACCAGGAAGCACAGTAAGCCAGAACCGTGAAATGACTCAAGTGTGTGCAGCTGCACTGGGCACGGCCTATTTCCTGAGCTTTGGTATCTGTGATGGTTAGTGTTATGTGTCCACCTGGCTGAGCTAGAGTATCCAATTGTGTGACTAAAACCAAATCTAGATATATTTCTCGGAAGGCATTTCTTGGATGAGATTAACATTTAAATCAGTACACTTTGAGTAAAGCAGATTACCCTCCAAGATGTGGGTGGGCCTCATCCAATCAGGTGAAGGCCTTACGAGAAAACACCCTGAGGTCCCCTGAAGAATCCTACCAGCAGACCCTGGCAACATCAACGCTTACCAGAATTTTCAGCCGGCCAACCTGCCCTGCAAATTTCAGACTTGCCAGCACCCACAATGGCATGAGCCAATTCCTTAAATCCAGGGGTCCTCAAACTATGGCCCGCGGGCCATATGTAAATACAAATATTGTATTTGTTCCCATTTTGTTTTTTTACTTCAAAATAAGATATGTGCAGGGTGTATAGGAATTAGTTCATAGTTTTTTTTAAAACTATAGTCCGGCCCTCCCACGGTCTGAGGGACAGTGAACTGGCCCCCTGTTTAAAAAGTTTGAGGATTCCTGCTTAAATCAGTGTCTTGACAGATAGTGATATAGATCCATATATATATACACACATATATTTTTATTCAATTGGTTCTGTTTCTCTAGAACAGTGGTTCTCAAACTTCCTAATGCCGTCACCCTTTAATACAGTTCCTCATGTTGTGGTGACCCCCAATTTCATTGTTACAAATTGAACATAATTAAAGCATAGTGATTAATCACAAAAACAATATGTAATTACATATGTGTTTTCTGATGGTCTTAGGCGACCCCCTGTGAAAGGGTCGTTCGACCCCCAAAGGGGTCGTGACCCACAGGTTGAGAACCGCTGCTCTAGAGAATGCTGACAAAGACAGTATTCCCTTTCCTCTCTATTTAGACCTCTATGATGACACGTTGAGGCCATCCGGAGAGCAGGCATGCTTCTTTTATTTTCTGCACCATTTCCTCCTTCTCTACCGTGGATGGCCAAGGCCTCTGTGGACAACCCTGGAAGGCTTGTGTCCAAGTTAGCCACTCACCCCATGGTTCTTCTAGAACAGTGGTTCTCAACCTTCTGACCCTTTAAATAGTTCCTCATGTTGTGACCCAACCATAAAATTATTTTCGTTGCTACTTCATAACTGTAATGTTGCTACTGTTAGGAATCATAATGTAAATATCTGATATGCAGGATGGTCTTAGGTGACCCCTGTGAAAGGGTCGTTCGACTGCCAAAGGGGTCGCGACCCACAGGTTGAGAACCGCTGGTCTAGAAGAATTATGAGGATCATAAGCTGAGGATCAGCCACAGAAAACATGCTTTCAAGCCCTGTAGTGCTGCTTCCTGCCTGCCCTCAGTGGTCAGTGTGCCCTTCAGAGAGTTACCCTCTTGCCCGCTCAGCCTCCCTCCCCCAACGACCTCCCACTGGGACACTCCCACCTGGAGGGGCTCTATCCACCACCTGGCTGAGGAGGAGTGGGGGTGGGGGAGGGGGATGAAAAGGGACCCAGATTCAGTGGTCTGGCTGAGGGTCCCTCTGCCACCTCCCTGTACTCCAGCTGGCTGCACTGACCTTTGCAGGGACACAGATCTGCTGTGGCCCCGCCTGGGGGGCCCAAGATGGATGCCCAAGGGAGAGGGAGCAGAGCTGATGCACTGACCTCCTGCACTTGGGACAGCACAAAGCACAAAAAGGAGCATCAAGCCCTGGCTGATGTGTTCAGTGGTTAGAGCAGGGGTGGGCAAACTTTTTGACTCGAGGGCCACAATGGGTTCTTAAACTGGACCGGAGGGCCGGAACAAAAGCATGGATGAAGTGTTTGTGTGAACTAATATAAATTCAAAGTAAACATCATTACATAAAAGGGTACGGTCTTTTTTTTTTAGATTTATTCATTTCAAACGGGCTGGATCCGGCCCACGGGCCGTAGTTTGCCCACGGCTGGGTTAGAGCATCGGCCCATGCATTGAGGTGTTGCAGGTTTGATTCCCAGTCGAGGGCACATACCTGGGTTGCAAGTTTAATCCCTGGCCTTGGTCGGGGTGTGTGCAGGAGGCAACCCACCCATGTATCTATGTTTCTCTCTCCTCCTCCTCCCTCCCTTCCACTCTCTAAAACGCAATGAAAAAATATCCTCGGGCAAGGATTAACAACAACAACAACAAAAGGAGTATCAAGCAAAAAAAAATTTCTTCTTCTTCTTGCTCCCTCATTCTTGGCTATTTTCCTAATCTTCCGGAATGTTTACCATCTTTGGAGTTTACCATCGGAGTTTCGTTTTCTGCAGCATATTTTCAAAGAGAGAGAGAGAGAGAGAGCGAGAGAACAAAGCCTGGGCTGGACCTGTGAGCTCCATCAGAAAGCTGCCTTCTTGGTGGCCGTGTCACCATCTCTCTCGATGCCTATTGGGCTGGGCAGCACTTTTGTTTTGCTGCATCCACATATATTTGTCTATAAATAAAAAACCTTTGTTATGTGCAAATATTAGCCAGAATCAGTGGAAAGATTAAAGAATAAACTTGTTACCGGAAAACAAAATGTGCTCACAAATTCGAGAGCCAGCAGGAATCTGGGTCATTTTAAGGGGAAAAACTTTCCAGACAAGGCCCGCTGCAGCCCACAGTGCAATGAAGACAAGGTCAAGCCCTCATCCCAGTGCTGGGTGTCTCCTTTTCTACTTTCAATATGAACAAGGAACACAAACTGTTGCCTAATAAGGATTATTAGAAGCCTGTTTAACAATGAGATGGAGTCTTTTATAATCAGCTTAGGTTTGGGTAATTATATGTAAAGGTTTTCAAATTTTTCTTTTAAAAAATTTATTTTTATTGATTTTAGAGAGGAAGAGAGAGATAGAAACATCAATGATGAGAGAGAATCATTGATAGGCTGCCTCCTGCACTCCCCACACTGGGGATTGAGCCTCTGCCCCGACCAGGAATTGAACTGTGACCTACTGGTTCATAGGTCGACACTCAACCACTGAGCCAAGCTGGCCAGGCTCAAATTTTTCTTTTAAAAAAATTTATTGATTTTGGAGAGAGGGAGAGAGATAGAAACATCAATGATGAGAGAGAATCATTGATAGGCTGCCTCCTGCACTCCCCACACTGGGGATTGAGCCTCTGCCCCGACCAGGAATTGAACTGTGACCTACTGGTTCATAGGTCGACACTCAACCACTGAGCCAAGCTGGCCAGGCTCAAATTTTTCTTTTAAAAAAATTTATTGATTTTGGAGAGAAGGAGAGAAAGAAGGAGGGAGAGGGAGAGGGAGAGGGAGAAAAACACTCACTCATTGTTCCACTTATTTATACATTCATTACGAGAGAGAGAGAGAGAGAGAGAGAGAGAGAGACACTCATTCATTGTTCCACTTATTTATACATTCATTGCTTGCTTCTTGTATGTGCCCTGACCTGGATCAAACCTGCAACTTTGGTGTATTGGGACAATGCTCTAACCAACTGAGCTACCTGGTCAGGGCCCCAAATTTTCTTTTTAAAACTATTTCTTATTTATTCAAAGATTTATCTTGTAAGCCTTATTCACACTGTCTGATCATCCCTTGACCAAAGGGTTTGTTAACAAAGATCAGCACCCGCTCCTGTCTTGTTCCTGTCATCAGCGACCCTGAATTACTGAAGACTTTCTCTGTACACTCATGTTTATTCATGTTCTGTCTTAGAAAAATCGGGGAGTCCTTGAGCTACAGAATAATTTGTTTATAACAAGTTGTGGATCCCATCACTGAGGCTGAGAGGAATGAAACCTTGTGCTCCCCTCCCCCAGCCAGTGCTACAGTCTGAGACAAACATACATCCAGAAAGTGGAGGCATGTTTTCAACATAACAATGAGGCATTCTGGTCCTTTCTGAGTTTTTTTTACAGCAGTTGTATTACTAGTCTTTAGCTAATTCTCCTTCTACTATTATAGAGAGCTCAGGGGTTTGTGGGAAGCCAACAATATGTCTTCTCAAATGTACTTCTTCCAGGTTGGGACAGTATGTTGATGACTTTTACAGCACACAGTTCAATGCTGTATCTTTCTATACAATGCCACTGCACTTTCCACAATATAAGCTTTGTGCTGTGATGGGCACAACTTCTTCAATGTATTAGCTTCCCCCATTGGCTCACTGATTCCCCAAACTCAGTAAATCACTGTTACTGGGTGTCGGTTGGCAGAAATTAACCAGCTTCTGTAACAGCTTATTTTTATTCAGTGTGCTCATCTGGGAACTGGTGATTTATAAATAAAAACTTATTATTTACCATTTAGGAGACTGGAAATATTACACACATGGAACTTCAGAAATAAATTGTCAGCTATGAGGCAATATAGTTTTGATATATTGCAGATTTATTTCCTACATCACCAGTGTGCCCAGATGGGCCTCCCGCTTGTCAGACGAAGATAAATTCCTCTGGGTGGCATCCCGTGCTCTGGAAGGTTTATCTCACTCTTTTATAGCCATTCTTCCCCTGGGTCCTCATCTATTTTCTGTCTCCTTGTCAACGACGCTCAAGGTGTGATGCAATAATCTGAGGGCCACAGAGTAACAGCTCGGGCTTGTGTTAACGTGGCATCCTCCTCCAAGGGGCCAGAGGTGCGCGAGGACAGGATGCAGTTTACGCATTCTCTGCGGGAGAATGGCAGGTGTTACTATTTTCTAACCTTTTTTAAAAACAAAATTTCACATGCACACAAGTAGAGAGAAGAGAATAATGAACCGCTGTGTGCCTATCATTCCGCTGTAAAATTATTAATATTTTGCCAATTTTATTTCATCTGTTTCCCATCCTTCCTCCCCCCCCCCCTAAGTACTTTAAAAGAAATCCCAGATATCATGTTATTTCACTGCAGTAGAAACAAGCATTATTAATTCTATTTTATGGGAAAATAGAAGCACTGAAATGTTAAGAATCTCACCCAAAAGAATACAGCGAGTCTGTGGGGAAGGAAGGTGCCAGAAGTCGATTCCCTCTCTCCTAACACTGATTCTATAAGTGAAATCAGACTATCCCCAAATTGATTTCCTCAGTTACACAGAGAGTGTGTCACCCACACAATGTCAGCTGTGGCAGCGATATTCGAACAGATTACTCACATAGATGGATTTATCTCAGCCCCTGAGTATTTAAATAAATTAAAAGAGTTCACTTCCTGAAACTATAAATCAGAGTCCCTTTAAAGAATAACAAGGAAGTTAAATCCCCAAAGTGACATTTACTCAGAAGAATGCTATTTGAAATCCAAACATATGGAGTCATAAAGAATGAATGTGCGACCTCCGGTCAAAGGCAGCTCTAGAAATACTTGTTTTGTTGCATTGGCAAAGCCAACATTCCTGCAAGAACTTACAGCAAAGGCCGTCTCCCACTGAGACACCTTCAATGTCTGGGGTTTTCTCCTGACTTCTTTTTGAGCTTTGGGTACCTGGGCCTTCAGGGGAACAGTGCCAGGCATGTCACCACCCTCCACTGTCCCCACAGGTGTGTGACTCTCCTGGCAGCTCTCAGAGGTGATTTGGGAGTTTCCTTCATCCCCTGTGGTGCTGCTGGAAGCTGTTGTACTAGTATAGCAAGGGATTTGGCCTGTTTTTGTCCCTAGTTCGGAGGCAGCCTTTAACCCCTCAGACCACACCAGTCTATGCTAATGAGGTGGGTCCTGACAGCCCCTAAATGGCTTCAGGATGAGGGCCCATCAGGCCAGAAAGACCATCAGGGGTTCAGAGAGCTGGGACTTTGAGCCAAGTGATATCAGGCTGACCCTGTGACCTCCAGGGAGCGGAGGGGAGTTGGAGATTGAGGTCAATCATGTGACCAGTAGTTCAATCGGGCCCCTGTGATAAATCCCCAATGAGAACTCCAAACATGGGAAATCCATAGGAGCTTCTTGGTTGGAGACACACGTGGATGTGCCAGAAGGGTGGCACCTGAGGCCGCCCAGACCTCACCCTGTGGGCCCCTTCTTTGGGCTGGTCCTGATTTGTATCTTTTATGGTAAAACTACAGTGCTTTCCTGAGTTCTGAGTCATTCTAGCAAATGATTGAACCAGAAGGGTGGTGGGAACCCCTGAAACTAGTCTCCAGTTGGCCAGAAGCACCAGTGGCCCGGAACCCTTAAAGTTTGGGTGGTGTCTAGAATGAAGGCAGGCCTGTGGGAGGCTGTGCCCTCACTCCGTGGGCCTGCAGGAAGTGCCGGAGTTGGTGTCAGAATCGCTCTGCTCAGCCCAGCACACTCTTCTTGGGCCCAAAGGTACCTGGTCATGATCAGTCCTGCACCCACCCCCAGATCGCAACACAGCGCCTCGGGGAGCTGGGGGCCTCTCGCCTTGGCCACACAGGTGATGCACAGTCCCAGGCACCTCGAGGGAAGGAGCTCCAGCCCATCCTGAGCGAAGGGATGGGTCACAAACAGTCCAGCGTTTCTCTCTGTTATTGCTTTATTTATGTTTTAAAACAGTCATATTAGATTTTAATTATTGAATAACACACATTGTTACAATCACTTTCTCCCACCTGCTCTGTGCCCTGAGGGCCACCTGCACAGGCTGCTCCCCGGGCTCCCTCCTCCAGGCTTCCCGGTGGGCTAGCCAAGGCAGGCACTGTCAGCATTCACAGGGTGGGAGGAAGTGTGTGTGGGGTTATACCGGTCACCATGAGTCAGGTCCCTCCTCCCAGCTTCATGCTGTCACCTGCCTCCCAGATTCTGGGAACTGCTCCCTGCCTTGTCCTTCCCTTGATGGGCAAACAGCTCCTGGTAACCAGGCGTTAGCTCCTAAGCTAGCACTGCAGCATCCCTTGACCACAGGCCACAGCTCGGAGCTAGTGCCAGGTAGCGTCCTCAGATTGCCTGGTCTGCGTGCTTTCTGTAGTCCGCTGGCCCTGGCCAGGCACAGGAATGGGGAGAAGGCAGCAGGAAGTAGCCTGTGCCCTTTGGGAGCGGCTACCACCTACCCAGCACCAAGGGTTGTCTTGGGGACATCCTCAGTAGTTCTGGTCAGAAAGTTCAGGTGAGAGGAGACGGGCCAGCGAACACCAACCAAGAAATGGTAAAGTGATATTGGAGTAACGGGCAGCACCTGCACCACTCCAGTGCCCCCAAACAGAGTTGCTCAAAGTTTGGTCCACTTCCACCTGTCTCCAGTCACTAGGCATTTGTCCAAAATACAGATTAGTGGCGCTGAAAAGGATGAATCTTAGCTGAACCCCCGGGAAACGGCGACCTTGAGAGCCCCCCACTTCCCTATGCAATTTAGGTAAGACTTGCTGTCTGCTCTTCCTCACAACTCGGACAGTACTCGCAGAAGATGCCTTTTACACACAGGACCCCCCAGCCCCGCCCGCCCCAGTTTCCTGTTCTTTGTCTCATGAATGCTCAGCTAAGATTAGCGTTGTTCCGTGAAACCAGCTGGACACAGCGATGAGCATTTCCCTGTCAGCTGCCTGACTGCCCTCCGTTGCTGACACTGACGCTGCTCTAAGTCACCCTGCCTGGGACTGGTCCGGCCTTTCCGTAAAAGTTCAAGGCGAGACCACCCTGGCAGGACTCCGATCTTTGGATGCGGCCTCTCCTTCCTGTAGCAGCCAGAATAAAACCAGTCTCCTTACTTGCATGTTTGGTCCTGATAGCTCAAGCCAGGGATTGGCATTTTTGCTAGCACCCTGGGGTGATTCCTACGGGGTCAAGTTTGAGCCATTCCTCCCTGGAGGCCGGTGTGATGGGGAACATCATGGGGTCTATGCAATGGAACTCAGACACTTTCTGCACCAGCAGGTGAGGGCGCAGTGGGCGCCGGCAGGGAGTTCCCTCTCCAAACTGTAGTTCTAGCTTCAAGCTGATGTTCGTGGCAGCCCTGCTTTGGGCGGGAGGGGTGGTGGTGGTGAGAAGGGGAGGTGGGGGGGTGGGGGAAGCAGACTTTGTAAATAGAAACAGATTTGGGTAAATCAACGGTAAGAATTTTGAAGTCAGTAAATCAATGGTAAGAATTTTGGGGTCAATATATTTCTTTTTGAAATCAGCTTCAAACAGCCTTCTTTACATGCCAAGGTCCAGCCTTCTTCCTTCACCAGCCCCTCCCCACTCAGCCTTTTATGGGCTTGTCATCATCACCCCTGCTGACAATGAATGATTTCCTCCGGGGGAGGATCACAAGAACCATCGTCCTTGCCAGAATCCATTGGCACAAACTATCTCTCTGAGTCAGAGCCTAAGGCCATTAGCGAGGGAGAAACAGCTGCAAGGGCTGCACATCTGCGAGTCATTTGAAAATTTTATGATGAATAAAAACTATCCATTACACAGACTTCTACATTATATATTAACCTAATGCCTCTACAATTACACCACCGACAGTCCCCTTTTGTTGTGCACGTTTTTTTCTAATGACACTCTAGCTCTAATAATAAATTCAGGTATCTAAAACGTCGACTACCCAGCAACACTACTTAAAATTCCCTACTCGACGTGGTCAAATCCTTAATAACAATAATAAAAACTGTAGCTTCACTGGAAGCAGAAGAGAGACCTGGAAACTCCCAGCATGCTAAAAGCGTGGGGGGAGCATTATGGGTTTTAGACTAAATAATCAAAAGATTGAGACAAAAAAAAATATACAGAGAACATCAAAAGATGCTGAAAAATAAACCTTCAAAATGGTTCAAGCGCCATAAGCTGTTTAAGCTGTCCCCTGCGTGTAGATGACCTGAGTTTGCAATTGTGTAGTTGGCGGTACAATCAGGATGCTTTAAAGGACCCAATGGCACAATGAAAAAGGGAGGTGGTGGAAACTGAGAGCCAGAGAAAGAAAAGGGAGAAAGAAAAGGAACTAAGTACCACTCAGGCGGAGGTGAGGGCCCATCCTGGAGATGAACCTCACAGAGCAGTGTGTACATGTTCAGCTACGTCCTAAATTATGTCCTAAATTTGTTGGTGACACTGCTCCCTCCCTTCCTGTGTCCTGTGTCCTGTGTCCATGCTCAGATAGGACATCCAGGTCCCTAGTGCCTAGGTCAGTTTTGGGAATGTCTTTCTCACCCCTTTCCTTTTTTTCTCTTTTCCACAAACTCTATAGTTTAAAAATTCTCTCTCTGAAAACAGCTTTTGGTGGCATGAGGCTTTGCCAATTTCCATGCACTAAACCTGCATTTTTATTTCATACCAGCCTCCTTTCTCTCCTTAGCACCCCCTCGTTCCCTCGTTCCGCGGCAGTGACTGGCCATATGTTCTGAAGAAGACGGTGCTTTACTTTGGCTGCCTCTGGCTGGCTCTGAGCTGAGGACGATGTATTTTAAGCCCCGCATTTAAAAATAAAAACCTTGGCAAGGCTTGTGAGGAACTAAAAACATCAAGATATGCTTGGAGCCTGGGCTCCGATTCGTGAGATTTCAAAGCCAGTGTTTAAAAGGAAGGAAGAAACAAGGGCTCAGGGTGCCCAGGTGGAGAGGTTGGATCTGATCCCTGAGTGTAGGTCTT
>NW_005371804.1:2169496-2180866 GCF_000412655.1 Myotis brandtii | reverse complement strand
GTCGGGGTAAGGGTGTGGGGGGGCAGCCTCCTAGGACAGAGTAGCCAGGGAGCTGTTCCTCGGCCCAAGAACCCTCTGGGCGGCTTCGACCAGGGAGTCCAGGTGGTCAGTTAGGTCTGCACTACCTAGAAAAGTGCAAGGAAACTGCCCTCTTTTCTTCCCCAGTTCACCCCTTTTGTGCGTTTGCACACGAAATGTGAACGTGTGATGTGGCCACAAACATGTGACTTGGCCGCAAACATGCTATGACCATGTCCTGAGATGCTTGGCACCAGAAATAGGTGGAGGAAAAGAGGAAGCAGGTTTTGAAATTCACAAAGCCAGAAGCTAGTTGGTGGGAAATTCCTTCAGTCATGAAAAGTTGTAAGCAAAGAATCTGGTTCCCATCCGTACCGGGACGGGGAATTCCTCTCCTGCAGGAATGTACTCCCGAGTGCAGCCTGTGCAATTAAACATGGGTTCACTTTTTCTTTTTTGATGGGAATCGTGTGAAATAAAATTTATCACAATACCTATGTTTGGGGCAGTAGTACAAACAGCAAGGGCATCTGTGTGTGAAGTCACATTTTTAAGGTATCTAAACTATCAAAGAACAAATTTTGACCAACCATGCAAGGGGAAAGACTGAAGTACCTTTATATTCCAGCAAAATAGTACTACAAAATTGTCACGTCACAAAGCAATTGAAAGGTATGCAGCCACAAGTTTTTTTATTTACTGCCTGACACATATGGAGGTATGTCAAGCAGTTAATAAAAATATTATGTTATTTTTCTGGATTTTGTGAGGAGGTTTATGGTATCTACCAGCTTTGAAAATCTGTAAGATTTTTTTCTCATTCTAAATAATATTCACTTTTATATACCTTACTTAGAATTCATAATTCTGCATTTTTTGTTGTTGTTAAAATGAGCTCTCCTAATTCTGTAAGCTTTAGGCCCCTCAAAATCCAAATTCATCCCTGATAGTGATCTGTGCTTTCTCCCTTTTTTTGACTATTAATTTTCATGAACTGTTCTAGCCTTAAGTAATTTCACTCATGAATATAAAAACTAACTGAAAAGAATAGTTCTAATACATCTCACTAAGAAATGCATGTCCAATAAAATTTTACTTTTTAAGTTTAGAAGTGATCGTTAAAATATGACTACTAAATAGAGTAATAAGCACTGGCTGGGTAGCAGAGTTGGTTAGAGTATCACCCTGATACACCAAGGTTGAGGGTTCTGTCCTCGCTCAGGTCACATACAAGAATCAACCATAAATGCATAAATAAGTGGAACAATAAATCAATGTTGTTGTTTTTTTCTCTCTCTACTTGACTCTCTCTAAAATCAATTTAAAATAGATTAATGCCCTAACCAGTTTGGCTCAGTGGATAGAGCGTCAGCCTGCGGATTGAAAGGTCCCAGGTTCAATTCCGGCCAAGGGCATGTACCTTGGTTGCAGGCACATCCCCAGTAGGAGGTGTGCAAGAGGCAGCTGATCGATGTTTCTCTCTCATCGATGTTTCTAACTCTCTATCCCTCTCTCTTCCTCTCTGTAAAAAAAAAAAAAAAAAAATCAATAAAATATATTTTAAAATAGATTAATAATATTTACAAAAAGGCTTTAAGAAAAAAAATAGATTTCTTAAAAGATTGAATATTAAAGACATTTTAAAGCTTTGATTTAAAATTTTGTTTAAATTTTACAATAATTTTTAAAAATTTAAATATTAACTCAAAAAAAACAAAGCATTTTCTGCCCTGGCCAGTGTGGCTCAAGTGGTTAGAGCATTGGCCCTCACACCACAGGGTCTCGGGTTCGATTCCCAGTCAAGAGCACATACCTGGGTTGCAGTTGCGATTCTCTGCCCTGGTTGGGGTGCGACCTCTCTCTCTCTCTCTCTCTCTCTCTCTCTCTCCCATCCCTCCCTCTCTTCCACTCTCTCTAAAAATCAATGGAAAAAATATCCTCAGGAGAGAATTAAAACAAAGTATTTTCTGTACAAGAGCCTGTCAGACATAAAAGAACTTATTTTGACACTTTTAAAAATACAAAGCATTAAATTATTAAATTTAATTGATAAAAAGAAATTGAAGTAAAAATGAAAGGATTTCTAAACTTCAGTTAAATAACTGTGTTGTTGTTTTTTCCCCAGAAGACCCTGGCTCCTAATAAAGCCCACTGAAATGAAGCAGCAGGCTGGGAACCATGGTGAGGGAAACCTCGCCGCTTCCTGAGCCCGTTTCTATTTTAGACAGGCCTGACTTGCTCTGAAAGATGAGCTGGGTTCCTCTCAGGGAGGCGGCCTCCCGGCTCCTGGCTCCAGCCTCCAGAGTCTTTGGTTTCTATGATTTTTACTTTGTCAGGATTTTTAACAGTTTTGTCCTGTCTTGCAACCATGATCCTGTATTTGTTTCATCTTAGTTCTATATGCAAAGTTATTCTATGGCCAACCCCAGTCCGCTTACTGTGCCTCCTCAATTCCTGAGTTTTCATGTTAATCATCTCCTAGCTGGCTGGGTTTCATTGTCTAATTTTTCTCCCATGAAGGGCTCAGGGTGTTGATACATTCTCAAAGAAAGCAGACAAAAGCGGTATCACCAATGGTTAGATGTCCAAAGACACGGAAAAGAAATAGGAAATGTGTTTAGATACACTACAGGAAAATCGGCTGAAAATGAAAAACTGTATCAAATAATGGACAGAGCAGATAGAAGAAGAGACAGAGACACGTGGTTATCATCAAAGCGGCTCGCTTTTTATGCCTGTAAACCTGAAGGAAATATAAGCTCACCCACACTCCAATAAAAGTTATTTATCAGATTAGCAAATATCAGAGACCATGATACTTGTTGTTGGCAAGGGTGTAATGGGACAGGTGCATTCATAAACTGTTGGAAAGATTATAAACCGGAATGACCTTTTGGGGCATCAGCTTGGCTATGTCTATCCAAACCTCCAAGTTACCTGGCCAGCCAGCTGAGGAGCCACGCTTGAGCGCAACATTTCGTCACTCTGCCTGGAGGAATTGCAGGGTGATCTGTCTCCTCTCTCTGCCTCAAGTTTCTTCCTTTCCAACTTTATTTTCCATATTCCTTTTAGGATTTAAAAATACTTTTTTATTATGGAAGTTCTCAAGCACTTGAAAAGTTAGAGCAGAATCATGAACTTCCTTTTGCCCATCACCCAGTCTCAACATGTACTGCTTTACCATTCTTTTATCTCCCCTGCTACAGCCCCTTCCCTCCTTTTATTTTTGTCAGAGTATTTCAAACAGATGATCAGCTTGGTTCTTTTTATAAAACAGGATAGCTACACTAAATTCTTTTCCTACAGGTTAGGGCCTGACATGGACTGAATGTGTGTGTCCCTCTCAATTCATATATTGAATGCAATGGTATTAGTAGACAGCCTCTGCAGGCCAGGAAGAGCACTCTTACCATGAACTGGATCGACCAGCATCTTGATCTTGGGCTTTCCAGCCTCCAGAACGATAAATCTGTGGGTTAAGCCGTTCACTGTGGTATTTTGATATGGCAGCCGGGGCTGACTCACAGAGAGCAGAGCCCAAGCCTCATGATTCAGCCCTCATGACTCATTCCGGCTGTGTCCCCTCTCAAACGGGGTCTCCAGCGGAAGGACTGAGTTTCCTGAAAACCAACGGATGTCTCAGCATCCAGGCCTCTGCATATCCCATCCTGAGGCCTTGAAGACCCTCCAGGCTCCCTCCACAATTCCACGGGCACCTGGTGGATTCATGTCCCACCCAGCCTTCTGTGATGAACGCCCTCAGTCACCTCCTCCCCAATCAGCTCACTTCCGTTATCACCCCACTGTCATTGGATGCGGCACCTTACCTCGAGGTGTTTTTCATTAGCTTCCCTCCCTTCCTGAGGAGAGACTGTCTTTATGTCTCTGAACCCACAGTCCAAGACTAGGCCTGGCACTTAGGAGGCACTTACACTAATGTTTATTACAGGCCCACAAGAGTGAAAATTGCTCTAGAACAGTGGTTCTCAACCTGTGGGTCGCGACCCCCTTGGCGGTCAAACGACCCTTTCACAGGGGTCGCCTAAGACCATCCTGCATATCAGATATTTACATTACGATTCATAACAGTAGCAACATTACAGTTATGAAGTAGCAACGAAAATAATTTTATGGTTGGATCACATGAGGAACAGTATTTAAAGGGCCAGAAGGTTGAGAACCACTGCTCTAGAAGAAACAGCACTTGAGCTGTTAATTTTTTACACCCTGGTGTTGTTTCAGATCCCTTCTAGAATAAGGGCAAGAGAAGGGAAAAGGAACAGAGGGCCAGGGAGAGGAGGCAGAACCAGGGGGGCTGGACACCCAGAACACACCCCTTGTTGAGTCTTCTCTCTGGCCAGCCCTTTTATTCAGTTCAGTGGTCTATGGAGAGCCCTTTAATACTGGGGTCCACAAAGGGGGGCTGCTCAGAGAAACCCTGCGTAAGGCACACAAGCTAACAATGATTTTAACATTTTTAAAGGGTTAAAAAAAAAAGTCTGTGCAACACTGACTGTATGTATGTGGCAAAGCCTAAGAGAGTTCTCCACTCCCTGCTTCCGCAGGACAAACCGCTTAGCGTCTCTCTCCTGCAGCATCCTATGGGGTGCAGTAAGCGGTGCCGTTGGTGAGCTCATTTCACAGGCCTCGGATGGCGTCCTGGGCCAGCACGGGGCCAGGTCAGACCGTGCTGGGTGGCGAGCTGCTGAGCACTTCCCGGTTCGGAATGCTAGAGAGACAGGCAGGGGGACAGGACTATTAAAATACAAAGCACGTGCCTGGAGCTTCCCCCCCCCCCCCAATCATCTGCGATTTTCAGTTATTAGCCAGCTGCCAGTAAACATCAGAGGATTTGACAGTATAGAGATCAAATGTCTAGAAAGAATCCAGAGTGCAGGTGACAGGGAAAATATAGAAGATAAAAACAACTGCCTACCTAATTTAGCTCAAACCTATTAAACTGGCTCAAAAAAATCTCTCAGAGCCCAGCCGGCGTGGCTCAGTGGTTGAGCATCAAGCGATGAACCAGGAGGTCATGGTTCAATTCCTGGTCACAGCACATCCCTGGGTTGCAGGCTTGATCCCCAGTCTGGGGCATGCAGGAGGCAGCTGATCAATGAATCTCTCTTATCATTGATGTTTTAATTTCTCTCCCCCTCTCCCTTCCTCTCTGAAATCATTAAAAATATTTTTTAAAAAAATCTCACAGAAACAAAAGAAAGACAAATGTTCAGGAATCACATGTGATCCATCAGATCTATTTCTGGAAATCCAACCTAAGGAGACAATACCAAACACAAAACAAGTTAAATTCACACCGCTGTTTCTGGCAGCACTCCGCAAACGAGAACACGGGAAGTAACACAGATCGCAAACTGCGCTCAGTGGGCAGCCATCGTGTCGCCACCAGATGGGACATGAAGGAGTCTTTAGCGACGATGGGTCTAAAACGCAGACCCGCCAAACACTGCCTGTTGTTTCCTTTCAAGCCTTTTTTGGTGGGTAGAGGAGAGGGGACCAAAGTCCCAGGGAGACTGAAAGTCTACCCCACAGGACTGATCCTAAGGGAAAACTTCACACAAATTGAAATATATTCATACACATTTTTATATAAAGACTGTCAAGTCTGGGGCATTAACAGTCCAGGGAAACACACTCTGTGGCTTCATATTCTATTTCCCCTACCACCCTGAGACCCCAGCACATTATAGGGGTTCTGTGGGCCGGTTTGACAAGCAAGCTGTTAAATGAAAAAAAAAAAACAAAAAACCGGCACAACAGAAAACTGTATGTATATTATACACTATTACATCTAACTAAAACCACCACCGGGGAAACATGTAAAATGTTAATAATGGCTGGGTTAGCATATTGGATTTTAGGTAATCTTACTACTTTCCATTTTCCCTTTGGTAATGTGGTTTTAGTACTTTTATAATAAAAAATGTGCTTAGAAGACTTGCTGAGTTGCTAAGCCCCTTGGGTGGTAAGAAAATCTGAGGCAGACAATCTTAGTACTAGTTTTCAAGACTGTTTTCAATTTTGGTATTCTTACTTGGACTAATTTTAAGAAATGTATGATTACAGGAATGTGAATCATGAGTTACAAATCCACAGTATTTGCTAAATTGACTGGAGGCCAAGGACCAGAATTCCTATGAAATGAAATGAAGCCCATAAACAAGGGAAGCGTGAGAACAAAGCCAATCATGAAACGGTCATGTATGTGCAGACAAGCTTCCCATGTCAGGCTGCTTCAGTGTTGCCTGAGGACTGGATGCCGTCTTTCATCTCAGCTCCGAATCAGCAGCACTCTTATCGAGATTTGTGACTGTCTCACAGCAGTCTGCTTCCTTCGTCCCCACAGACTCCCTGGTGCACACTGCATGATGCACACCCACGGCATGTAACACTTTGAAGGATGGAAGGTTATTCGGCCACCGTAGCTAATTTAGCCGGGTTGGCTGTGGCCACCTGGGAACAAAGATGCTGCTGGACCCTATAAAATGTCCTCTAGCCCTAACCGGTTTGGCTCAGTGGATAAAGCATCGGCCTGCGGACTGAAGGGTCCCAGGCTCGATTCCGGTCATGTACCTTGGTTGTGGGCACATCCCCATCAGGAGGCAGCTGATCGATGTTTCTCTCTCATTGATGTTTCTAACTCTCTATCCCTCTCCCTTCCTCTCTATAAAAATTAATAAAAATGTATTTTAAAAAAATTTCCTCTAGCTAATCCCATCATCAAATGCTTCTGAGTTTGCATCAAATACCTAATTCAAGTAAACAAAAGGATTCCATTCCTTCTGATAATAAAAGGCTATAATTTAATATTATTTCTTTGCAATGCAGTAGTTAAAATTAGCAAATTCCTACTCCTAATTTATTAAGGTCTATAAAATTAGAAGCTAGTTGGTAACCCAGATTAACGCTAAACTGCCGAGGGGCTCAACACAGAACCACACTTCTAGAAAGCACCCACGTTCTCTAATTTTATGGATGTGTCCAGTGAGCCATAGCTTAAAAGAAAAATTCCTAAACACATGCTGAATAAATGATCAGCAGTCATGCTGCTAATTCACCACTCACTGTGAAGGCGTAAAAGGGAAACCAATGACACGCGCCAGGCCTTATGACTCGAGCAGACTTTATTTTGCAGGTAAGAATGCAGCGGACAACATAAGGGTGATCATTAAACTGAGCTCTCAGTGGCGAGGCGACTCTCGGCCAGAAGAGGGCTGAGGCAACCTCCGGTTCGAGAGGTCCAGGTTCACGTCTAAGAAGGTGTACACGTTGTAGTCATGATGCTGGAGGTTCTTGTAGGTGGTGTTGTCAAACGGCTCGACAGGAGCGGCGGCTGGTGCGGCAGCTGGTGCAGGCTCTGTGGGGGAAACATGCAGTGAGCACATCGGACAAGGAAAGGAGCTTCGTTAGAACCCTAACTGCTATGAAGTGTCTAATTAGAAAAGAAAAGCCCATGAGAGAAACAGTACCTTCAAAAACAAAAGGAAGAGATTAGCTGAAAATCTATTCTACAACATATAGCCTTAACAACGTATGAAATGGAATAGTTATTATAATGTCTTAACATCTTACTTTTTGTACTTCTAGACCCTGAACTTGTCAGAACTTTGAAAATGCCTAGAACAATTATGGAGGCGGGACTTTCAGGTCACATAAAGATTCAGGGGGAAAAATGAGATCTACTAGAAATAAACAGAAACAAACATTTACAGAAGAAAATTTTCAAAAGCAGTGACTAAGTCTCTGAATACAAGAAAATTAAACTCAAACTGTTTTAATAACAACATAGTTAAGGGGTACTGGAAATGGGATGTGTAGTGTTTTTTTAAAAAGTTGTTGATATATTTTAGATTCATAGACTAAAATTACTTAGTTTTGTTTCTTTAAGTGGAAAAAAGTTAAAACCCATACACTAGATATTTGGTAATCTTAAAACTAAGCGTGTGGTTGAAGCAAAAGAAATATCGCTCGCCAGCAAGGTGGAATGCAAGACAGAATGACGGCAGGATCAAGCTTGCGTGGGAGTCGGCTAAGGTCGGGGTTAAGTTCTCACTGGAGCTCTCTGGGCTGCCCAAAAAGCTGAAATACGTTTTCCCACTATTTGAATTCATACCAAAAGCTTTGGTTTTCTTTTTTTAATCGTATTAAGTAAAAATGATGTCTGATTTAAAGAGCTGACACCTTTCCAATCTCCACGAGTTGAGTATCTCCGATGTGGTGTAGGGGCATCTTCAAAGTGAAGGTAAACAGGGATATAGAAAACTTATCAAAAACCGATCCCCTTGGAAGGCACGGAGCCGGGTGGACTTAGTGACATTCAGCCCACTGCACAGACACAACCCCTGTGCTCCTGGATGGCATCACTCGACTCCAAAGGGCAAAGAGAATATTGGAAAATTCACACATCCATGAAAAGTTAGGAGCAAAGTCTGTTCAAAAAGATGTGCAATCTGAAAACCCCAAATTCTGCTTTCCTCCTGAAGGTTTCGGTATTCCTCATGACAACACAATGGCTGAAACAGGAGCGTTAGGCAATGCAGTTCTTGAGGTCCTGAGCAGTCTGGTAAGTGCTGGCACTTTGCATATTAATGACAAAAGGAGAAAAAGGAGGGAAGGAAACACGTAAATTCTGTCAACATAACGCAACCAATAACAATGACCAGGTAACATAAATCAGGAAAAATGTATGCTCTTTAAAAGTAAAAAGAGCGGACAAGAAGGAGCTGGGTTTGTTAGTAATGCATTTTAAAGGTGTCTTGAAGAGCACAGACCCTAAAATTGGAGACCTCCTTTACTGTTTTGCCATGACCTACCTAAGGCACACTATATTTTATGAAGTTCAATGTACAAGTAAATGGTAACATAAGGCCCTGACCGGTTTGGCTCAGTGGATAAAGTGTCAGCCTGTGGACTCAAGGGTCCTGGGTTCGATTCCTGTCAAGGGCATGTACCTTGGTTGTGGGCACATCCCCAGTGGGGAGTGTACAGGAGGCAGCTGATTGATGTTTCTCTCTCATCAATGTTTCTGACTCTCTATCCCTCTCTCTTCCTCTCTGTAAAAAATCAATAAAATATATTTTTTAAAAAAATGGTAACATAAGAATAAACAGTTTCCCTTTAAAAATCTGTGGTAGCAAAAAAGCCCTTCATAAAAATTCATTACAGAGAAGGAAAGCAGCCCACTGTTTTTTCAGTAAAGCAGAAAAGGAAAAGTCCAGTGACAAGATTCATGCAGTCCATGGCAGCCTGTGAATCACTTATTACTGTGGGTTTCCCCTCAGGCATAAGGATGCTAAAAGTTATCGCCTGTTAGCTCACATGAAGACCATCAGACCAAGTGTAACTACCGCCTTTCACATTAAACAGGACTCCCCTTTACACTCAGTGGGCTGCTCTGCAAGTTCATGCAGTGGAACTGGCACACCCTCCAAAGTTAAGGGTGATGAGTTACATTGCCAGTGTTCAAAATTAGACTGGCTAAGAACAGTCAAGTGTCAAGGGCCTACTCTTTCCTTGTAAAAGAAATGTAAAATGTTTTAGGGATTTTGTTTATAAGGTCTTTTTCATAATTCAAAGACTTCTCTGCTTATCTGAGAGTTATAGGCAATATTTCTCCTACAGAATCTGATTAATTACAGTATGTCTTATCTCCTAGTTCCTCACTCTAACCACCCCCGAAGGACAAGGAGAGTTCTCAACAATCAAGGTGTACCCTGTGTGTCCTGCTGGTCTCCCACTTGGGTTGCTGAGTCCTCCATGATTTCACCCTCTGCCTCACGCTTTAGTACTGTTGTCTTTTCATGGAAAACGCCTTTATTAGGAACAGGAACTGGCTTCAAATTTTTCATTGGTACCTGATCTTCCAAAATCTCTTTGTTAGCCTGTGAGAGTCCTTCTATCACCTGCTTCCCCAAATTTTCTTTTTTGAATGGGAACAAAGGCACCTCCCCATCAGGCTCTGGGACTTGTTTTTCTAAGTTTCTTCCTCTGGTCTCAGGAGGAGTTGCTTGCAGCCGTCTTCCTGCAGTGGTTTCTTCTGTCAATCGAGTGGGCACTGGGCCACCACTCGGTTGTGTAGATAACCCTGATTTTGTATGGTCAGATGAGATTTTTTTACCTTCAAATGGCTTTTGGCTTTCATCTATTTTATTCGCGCTAACTATTTTCTGCAGTTTTTTTTCCTTTACATTTTGCTTCATAACCTCTTCACCTACTTGTGACTTGGGTACTGTGGGTTTTGCTTCATCTTTCTTGTCCTTTAATGGCATAACGGAGGTCCCTTTCTTTGCCGGATGGGGCTTTTCTGGCAAGGGGACGTCCAGTTGCGGCTGTGGTGACCAGGTTTTCTCTTTTGCTGATGTTGAAATTTTGGAGGCTCTATTTTCAAAGGAAGGGGAGGACTCTGATTTTGAAACCCTTCCTTTGCCTTTGCTCACCAGTTGAGAATCAACTTCTGAGCCATCTCTCTCCTCATCAGACTCTGAATCAGAGGAGCTGGATGAAGATGACGATGAAGAGGAACTGTCCGTCACTCTCTTGCTCTTCTGAAGAGCTTCTGAATCGGAGCCCTGTTTTCTGAATGAAGATGGAACTTTTTCAGGAAACTCTACCAAAGTCTTTCTTGACAAAAACTTTGCGACCCCGGCATCTGTGAATAGCATGTTGTCACCAGGGTTAGGGCTAGCTACTGTCCCACCTTGATTCACAATTGATGAGTAAGAACTGGGTGAAGATAAGTTTTTAGACAATTCAGCTGCTGTTGGAGTGGTTAGTAGCTTGCCCCTCTCTTTTGGGTCCACTACATCTAGGAAATGGCATAAAGAGGATTATTTTTAATAATTAGTAAAACAATCTAAATTCATCAATGTCACAGACATTTCATCATATACCAACTTGTCATTTATAACATCTTCAACGTAATAATCCTAAGAAACGTTTCAGGGGAACCCATTCTTAAGTGAAAGCCAAACCACATGAGAGAATAGTAAGAAATGTAGGTGCTTTTTTCTTTGTAAATGGAAATTTTAAAAATGGGGATTTTTAAAAACAGAAATAAACATTTTCATTTTTCACAAGAGAGCTTCTTTGGCAATTATTTTTAAACTATTTCATCCAAATTTAAGATGGTTAAACTATAATATAAAGATATTTTCAGATGACTGTTGAAGTTTTACAAATGTATAATTTAAAATCCTAAAAAAACTGGTGCTTCTCATATATTAAAGAAGTTACCCATATTGTATGAACTTGAACTTTTTGAACAAAAGAGCAAAGCAAAAGTAGAGACAAAAGCCTGGTTTGGATTTGGGATATACACATCCATGTGTGTTA
>NW_005371804.1:2162582-2169482 GCF_000412655.1 Myotis brandtii | reverse complement strand
ATACTATAGCCGGTTTGGCTCAGTGGATAGAGCATCAGCTTAGAGAATGAAAGATCCCAAGTTCGATTCCAGTCAAGGGCACATACCTTGGTTACAGGCTCGATCTCCAGTTATGTGCGGGAGGCAACCAATCTAAGTGTCTCTCTCACATTGATGTTTCTCTCTCTATCTCTCCCCTTCCTTTCCACTCTCTCTAAAAATCAATAGAAAAATATCCTCTGGTGAGGGTTAACAAAACAAGCAAGTAAACACACCACCACACACACATATACACACAAAAGAGTGGGGGGGGGGGCCTCAGAGGGAGGGTATAAAGTAGTTCCAATGAAATTGCCCTAAGAGGAAGAGAAGTCCTTCAAAATCATAAGCCACTTGGAGATTTATTCAGCTAAGGAAAGCAAAAGTATTATAAGACCACAAAAGTCTAAAATAATTTAACATCATATATATCATTGGAAGAAGCAAAAGGTTTACTGCAAAAAATCTAGTAAGTGCTAACATAAAAGCCTTACATTTTGTCAAGTCAATTATGAAAAATAATGAAATTAAACAGTACATTGATTAGAGCTAATTTCAGTTTTCTCAGGGGGTAAATCTTTTGTAACTATACAGATTAAAAGAAAAATATAGGACATGTTTTTATAAATTAAAATAACTTTTCAAATCTAAAGTAAAAACTTAAGAAATATTACAAATGAGCAAACTCTAAGTCCAAAATCTTTATTTTCAAGTCTAGAAGTCAATTTTATACTAAAAAGGTATCAATCTTACATCTCTAAAGTGAAAAAAAAAAAAGCGGTATTCCTAGCTTTTCTATATTACCAGTATCTAAAAGGTTTTTAATTGTTTTCTGAGTTCAGGGACTTATATATAATAGAATGATAGAAAATAATGAAAGAAAACTGAGAAATAATAAAAAGTCAGAAATGGGGCAGAGGTTAGCGGGCAGTGTAGAAGGATCTGACGGAACTAGAGCATGGGTGACTGGTTAGAGCCGTCACCTCCACTTCCAGCACTACCTCCTTCACGCCACGTCTAATTCTGTGGCTAGGTGCCAGCACAGAATCTGCATCCTGACCGCCCAGAGCAGGTGCTGATGCAGTTAACTCTCACGGAGCTCCAGGATCATGCCAAATATAAAACTGAGGCAAAGAAGTGGCTACACACTTGAACTCTCCCTTTCTCCCCGTCTTTCTAAACCATATAGTTCAGAAATGCCTAAAGGCAATGAACAGGATATGCTGGCCTCCAAACCCCAATAGCCTGCTCACCTGTGTCATTAATCCACTTCCACACTGAGCAAAAATTTTCTAAAAATGAGGAAAAAAAGAAAACCCTCAACAATCCAATTAGAAAACGGGCAGAGGACCTAAACAGACACTACTCCAAAGAGGACATACAGATGGCCAATATTCATGTAAAGAGATGCTCAACACCACTAATCACCAGGCAAATGCAAATCAAAACTACGAGATACTACCTCACACCTGTCAGAACTGCTATTATCAAAGGGAACAAATGCCGTGGCTGGGTTGGTTGGAGTGTTGTCCCGTACACCAAACAGGTTGAGGGTTCAATTCCTGGTCAGGGCATGTACCTAGGTTTTGAGTTCAATCCCTGGCCGGGGAGCTCCTGGAACACAGCAGTGTCAAGTAGAGGAACGATGGCTCTCACTTTGAATGTGAGGATGACTTTACCTATGTTTTCAAGAAATCTCTGACGTTTGTCGACAGAGGGGTGGAGAACCTTTTTGCTGCCAAGGGCCATTTGGATGTTTATAACATCATTTGTGGGCCATACAAAATTATCAACTTAACAATGAGCCTGCTATATTTGGTCAAACATTTAATTAACTCACCTCTAATGCTTTGGCAGGGCCAGACCAAATGATTTCCAAGGCCTTATATAGCCCACCTGGTCTAGAAGCTGGATGCCGATAGGTCTGACAATGTTTTAGTTTGGTAGTGACTTTCCTTGAAAGACAAATGTGATAAAACACCCACCACTGGCAGGGGTTTAATCTGGCAGTGAGCCATCTGTGGGCGATAAGCAGTCTGCCTCATGCTTACCAATCATTGATGCTTTGGGGAAACACTGACACCTGCACACATCTATTTAGAAGCATTACTTCTTTGTCTTCACATGGGGATTACTATTGTTTAGATTCTGGGATGCACTGACCCCACTAAGGCAGGAAGGGTCTGAGGCTCAGGGGCCCGCAGGGCAAAAGCCACAAGCCCAAGGCCAACTTCCAGCTCAGGGTTCCCTTCTCATAACTACACCCCAAACTGTCACAGGAGAAGCACCTCATTCCCACTCACATACAGAAGCGTATTTATAAAAAGGGAATCTTTGGCTCTGCCATGATATTTTAAAATCCAATAACCCAATTTCATAAGCCTATGAAGCAGCATTGTAGGTATAAAATTTCAGAGCCACAAACGTGGATCTCTCTTCTGCAAAACAGGGTTTGTTAAAATTGTTAAAAATAAGGCCTACTTCAAGTGAAATTTAGAGGGTGATGAGACGGAAAAACTGATTACAATGCCCATAAATGCTTGGCAGTCCAGGATAAAAATAAGCACAACACACCCCAAAGCAGGGTGATGATAGTGTAACTAACAAAGATATAATTTGCCAGATTGCTTATGCCCGTACAGAAGGAGACAGAGTAGTTTTTGCAGTTTACACTCATGAACTCCCAGAGTATGGTGTGAAGGTTGGCCTGACAACCTGCTACAGTATATTACACTGGCTGGCTTTTCAATAGAGTTGGTATGGACAAGATCTATGAAGGCCCAGTGGAGGTGGCTACAGGTGAATAGAATGTGGAAAGCATTGTTGGTCAACTTGGTGCCTTCACCTGCTATTTGGATGCAGGGCTTGTCAGAACTACTACTGGCAATAAAGTTTTTGGGGCCCTAAAGGGAGCTATGGATGGAGGCTTGTCTATCCCTCACAGTACCAAATAATTCCCTGGTTATGATTCAGAAAGCAAGGGATTCAATGTGGAAGTACATCATAGGTCAGAACGTTGCATATTATATGTGCTACCTAATGGAAGAAGATAAAGATGCTTACAAAAAACAATTCTCTCAGTTCATAAAGAACAATGTAACTCAAGACACAAAGGAGAGTATAAGAAATCTCATGCTGCTATACCAGAGAATCCTGTCTATGAGAAGAGGCCTAAGAAAGAAGACTTCCCAAATGTCTCTAGACATTTCAAAATGTCTAGAAAAAAGATTTGGTAGCTCAGAAGGCAAACTTCCTCAGAGCTCAGGAACGGGCTGCTGAGAGCTAATGAACCAAACCACAATTTTCTATGCATATTTTCAGATAAAGACAATAATAAACTTACTGACCAACCAGAAAAAAAACACACAAAAACCCAGAAAGAAAAAGATAAAACTTCTCCAAGGCCAAGGGTAATATTAGTAATGAAACTCAACTAGTCATTCATTAGTAAACAATGAAAGAATGTCAGAAATATGCCCGGCACCATACAGAATTTAACGGACATTCTTATAAACATGTTTTAAGTGTGATAATGGTATTATGGTTATGTCCACACAAAAATAAAAAAATGAAAGTATATATAAAATCATTATTTTAAAACTTATGGATTAAAAAAAGAGAACACGATCTAAAAATGAAACAGGTAGAGGACAGAATTAAATAATGTTCCTGTCAAAATCAGGCCTCCAGTGTACAGGAGCCAAAGACACCACCAGGAAGGTGTGTCTTCTTAGTTGAGATCAATGGCATGTGAAAGGCAGTTGGCAGGTTGGCACTCTCAACAGAGGGCCAGTCTCTTATAACCCACTCATGTTTTTGTGTGCAGACCAAGGAGGGACCTAACAAAAGAATCTAAACACGTTTAAACTGAGAAAATGGTATTATCATGAAAATAAAGACAAACTGAAATTATCATTCTAAACTCCACACACACATTAAATATATGCCAAAAAAACTAATAAATGAAATAGAAACAGACTCATAGAGAACGGGCTGACAGCTATCAGAGGAGGAGGGTTTCCGGGCTGGGTGAAGGGATTAAACAACAAGAACAAAAAGCCTCACAGACGGACAGCAGTATGGTGATTCTCAGAGGGAAAGTGGGGTAACGGGAGGTAGAAAAGGGTACAGGGGATATAAATGGGGATGGAAGGAGACTTGACTTGGGGTGGTGAAAACACAGTAACAGATGATGTATTATAAAATTGTACACCCAAAACCTATATAATTATTATGTTAGGAAAGTCACCTCATTAACCAATGTCACTTCAATAATAAAAAAGAAAACAAAAGATTTGCCAAGAGATTATAGATACCATATATATTTTTTAAGAGTTCACTAAAGTTTCATCAGGTAAGACCAAATGCAATGAATCTGGATTATAATCAATTAACAATGATCATGGGGAATCTATCTATATATATCTCTATATATAAAAGGCTAATATGCAAATTGTCCCCTCAGGAGTTTGCAGAAGGAAGGGCCCAGCAGCCTGGCAGCCAGTAGCTGGGCAAGGAAGGCCCCAATCAGCCCTGATCTTCATCCAGGCCTAGGGACCTGACCCGTGCATGAATTTTGTGCACCAGGCCTCTAGTAGAACATAAAATTCCCAGAAGTATTTAAAACACTGTTGCATTTCCTCTTTTCCTTCAATGAGGATTTGCTCCATTGGTATTTAGGGGAAAAGTAAAAACTGGTGCTCAAAGTCAAACTGACTGCAGAAAGAGCTGGAAACAAAGCAGACATCATACTCCATCAAAGTGAGTCATATAATTAAAAATGGTGCCTGCTCTTAACTCTCTTCACAGTCACAAAATGTTGATGCCTGCAGTCCTGGACTGTGGCTGAGCAAAGCTTGGGAGACTACAGATGAGTCTCAAAACATTGAAAAAAGTCACAATCAGGGAAAGAAAAGTAAAGTGGGGTTTATGGCTGCCTCATGCGAATACGGGGGTCTGTATTAGGGCCACCTGAATACCCAGAGCCTTTATACTCTGCATCCCATTGCTACACATCATTTAGTAAATACAGACAGAACCAGTTCAGGGCTAAATGTTGAGTAAAAGACTGTTACATAGCTGATGTGTTTGGTCTAAAACCTGTTACAGATCTTATGTCTGATTATAAAGTGGATGCTGCTGGAAATGAACCATCATAAATTATGTAGCCAGTAAAACTCTTTTTTATTCCTGGAAAGCTGACTGGTTTATATGCATTCTTTCCCCCCATGACCACCATTAAAATCTTACTTTTTGGTGGACTTTGTTTCTTGGAACTTGGTGGCAGTCCCTTGTCACTCTTTCCTGATTCTGCAGAGAGAGAAGCTGTAGACGCAAGTCCTCGAAACACTTGTCCTTCTAGAAGCAGAGTCTGACAAAAGAATTAACAAATAAAGATAATTTTAGGAATCTGAAGAACAAACAAAATTGAAACAGACTCAGACACAGAGAGTGGACTGGTAATTGCCAGAGGGAAGTGGGGTTGGGGGACTGAGTGAAAAAAGTGAAGGGACTGAGAAGTACAAGTTTGTAGTTACAAAATAGTCAAGGGAATATAAAGTACAGCACAGGGAACATAGTCAATAATATTGCAATAACTATGTATGGTGCCAGGTGGGTACTGAAAATATCAGGGGAACATTTGTAAAGTATATGATTGCCTAACCGCTATGTTGTATACCTGAAACCAATACAAAATAATATTGAAAGTAAACTGTAAAGTAGAAATTAAAAAAAAAAAATTTAAGTCTATTTTAGCATTATACCATTTACAATTATTACTACATAGGAGGATTATGTATTATTACTACTACATATAAATGCTTTGCTTTGCACTCACATGGCATATTTATGATTATAAAACACAAAAAAGCTGCAAAAAGAGAAAAACACCTGAGTTCAAGAACACACACTATTGCCCTAACTGGTTTGGTTCAGTGGATAGAGCGTTGGCCTGCGGACTGAAGGGTCCCGGGTTCGATTCCAGTCAAGGGCAGGTGCCCAGGCTGCAGGCTGGGGCGTGCAGGAGGCAGCCAATCAATGATTCTCTCTCATCATTGATGTTTCTCTCTTTCTCTCCCTCTCCCTTCCTCTCTGAAATCAATAAAAATATATTTAAGAAAAAAAAGAACACACACTATTAGCATTTGGGTACTTCTCCAACCAGACTTTTTCCTGTGCATCCTTTTTTGTAGTCTCCAATTATCTATTAACCTGCAAAATACTATGATTCTCTTTGTAAGATGTTTTCCTATACTTATAATGTAACTTAGGATACTATTTGAAATAGTAACTTAAAAATTATGTAGATAAATAATTGCTTCAAAATTGTTTACAATATATCGTAAGTGGCAAGCACTTTATAAACTGTCAATTTACTCAGCATATATTTACTACTACTACATGGTGGGCACTGTACAGAGGTGTCTGTAGGGTGCATCTGAAGGAGAAACTATTTTTTTGTTTATAACTTTACCCACGTGCGTACATGAAAGCAGAAAAACTCATTTGCAGCTAGATATATCAAGAAGTAAATAGTAGACTCTTTGACAATAGATTTACCATCTGTACTTTAAATTATTTTGCAATGAATAGTTATTGCTTCTGTAATAAGAGCCTTTTCACATTTTCAATATAGTGACGTGGCCTTTGTTTTTACATATGGAGAAGGAAAGCCCTTCTTTCGTCCTTTCTTTTCACAGACGAGGTACTGTAACCTGGCTTCTTAGAAACTGCGACGTTACCAGGTCGACTAGATACCCAGAGGTTCCCTAAGTAAAGACGCGGTCCGGAACGGTCTCGGCAGAGCACGGCGGCGCACGCCCCCTGGGAGCACCGCACCATGGAGGCTCCCCAGGGAGTTGGGGTCCAGCGGGAGCCCGG
>NW_005371804.1:2151666-2162172 GCF_000412655.1 Myotis brandtii | reverse complement strand
AGCGCGCACCCAGCTGCTCCGGGTTCTCCGCGGGACGCCTGGAGACTTGTTCCCAGTGGATTCGTGGGTCGCCGCGGGCTAGTGTTTCTCCCGGACCCGGGTGATGCAGCGGCCTGGGCGCAGGGACCGCACCGTGGTTATTGCCAGGCACGCCTCCTGTCATTGTGTGCGGAACGCGGTCCGAGGGAGCTTTCCTGGCCCTGGCCGACAGTCCTGTATTGTTTGGTGGGCTTGAAGCCCCTCTGCACGTTAAGTGCAAAACGCACCACGTGCCCAGCCTCCCTCCGCGGCCACCCTGCGGCACCGGATCAGACTCCGTCCTCCCATCGCCGAGGTCTTCTGTGGTCGCCTCTGTTCACTGCCCTTTGTACTGCGCTACCTCGGGCCGGACCGTAAGCGCGCTTTTGGCCCGTGACAATACTAATACCGGATCCGGGCAGATCAGAAATGCAAGTTTATTTCACCCGAATGTTTATAGCTTTCAATGTAAATTTTCCCCAGAGTTAGACATAATCGTGGAGTAAATGTAGTTAGTAATCGGCTTCCTTCTCTATTGGTCATGTCTCCCCGCCCCAACTCCTTCCATGCCCAGTGTCCTTAATAAAGTATTACATCCAAGTTAGCCATGGCTTATATACATATTTGGTTAATTACAAATCGATTTCTTCTTTACAGCTGGCTACATGTATCCCGTTTGGGTTCCTGTCAAGCTCATCCTGTTTACAGCTGGTCTGCAAAATACTGTATCACAATTTAATTTTTAGCAAGAATAACATTTAGTAATAACATTTAGAACTGCCCAGACCTTGAGACCCTTGTCCTACTAACATCCCTACAGGGAGAAGAAAAAAAAACACCCACATGCTAACAGAATAATTATCCTTTGCTCAAACCAAATTAACTTTGTTGTCCCAGGGGAAAGTTCGTGCTTGTCTTTGTGAAGTGTGCTTGTTGTACAAGTGATTAAGAAAATTGAAGGTGAAGGAGGTCAAGGTTCGAATCTCGATCAGGACACATGCCCCAATTCGATCCCCAGTAGGGGGCATGCAGGAGGCAGCCAATCAATGATTCTATCTCATTGATGTTTCTATCTCCCCTCCCTTTCTTCTCTGAAATCAATTATATATATCTATATCTATATTTATGTCTATGTCTATATCTATATCTATCTATCATCTATCTATCTATCTATCTATCTATCATAGAAAGGACTGGTGATTTAATGATTATTTGTGGAGAGGGGATTATATCATATTTTCAAATCAGCTAAAAAACTAGCCTAGAGTTTGCTGGCCACAGGGTTGGTCCTCCAACTGTTAATTCTCTGTCCAAACTCTTTCTGCAGGCACCTATCACCTCTGCCTGGAGCTCTACCAATTACCAACCCAACATTTTTTGATAAAACCTTGTGAAAAGTTGGCACAAGTGGAGCCATTTTAAAATAGAGTCGGGCAGCAATTCCAGAGGTCCTGCCTGCATGTCTTACTCCTTGAACTTTTGAACTTGGCAAAATAACCTTTGGACTGGGCCGGAGCAGCATTGTCTTCCAAACAGTTGTAAAGCTAACAGGAAACATACCCCCTGACTATAGGACTAAAAATAAAGACATTCTTTAGAATTGGTGAACAGTCACGTGTAGCTAAAGAATAACTTAGCTTATTAACAGCAATACAAATTCCTTCCTTCTGTTCATGTAATTATTTCCCTGCCTTTTCTCATAAAAACCTCTTGCCTTCAGTCCCATTATTGGAACACTATTTAGGTTTCTGCCTCAATCAGTGCTTCTTGATTAGCTAGCCTTTGTTCTCAAATAAATGCTGCTTGCCTCTCACTTTGGCTTTCTATTTTGAGGTTAACAACCTCAAAAACTTGTATTTGTCTATATTCTGCATTCTTTTTTTAAAAATTGATTTCAGAGAGAGGGAAGAGAGGCAGAGAGGGATAGAAGCATCAGTGATAAGAGAGAAACATCATAGATCAACTGCCTCCTGCACGATCCCTACTGGGGATCGAGCCCAAAACCCAGGCATGTGCCTTGACCGGGAGGGGAACTGTGACCTCTTGGTTCCTGGGTCATGCTCAACCACTGAACCACATCAGTCCGGCTGCATTCTTGCCTAATATGTATATTCTTTTTAAGCCCCCAAAAGAATGTATTATGCCACTATCCTATGTAAATTAATATAATTTAATTATGCATTTTAAATTAAGATTGTTTTTAAAGAGCTTTCATTTAAAATATTGTTTAGGATGACCCTATATATTATGCTTTTCTAAGTTAGATAATTTTCTTTACTTTTATTTTATTTAAGATATTGTTTATGGATTTTAGAGCGAGAGAGGAAGGCGGGGAGAGAAAGAGGGAGAGAGGAAGAAAGAGCGAGAGAGAGACATCAATTTGTTGTTCCGTTTATTTATGTAGTCTTTGATTACTTCTTGTATGTGCCCTGCCTAGAGATTGAACCCACAACCTTGGCATATTGTGACAATGTTCTAACGAACTGAGATACCTGGCCAGGGCTGATCATTTTGTTTTTAATAAAAGAATAAAAACAGGTAGCTCAGCAGACAGGAAACGTAAATTAAAACATTTTTTTGGTCAAGAAAAATTAAGGAAGTAATGGAAATTAAAGTGAAATTAGGGGTACCTAAAACTGTGATTGAAAACACATGTAATGATTTCTCTTCCTGGCAGCATTTGGCCACTAGGTATTGTGAAAAACCTGGGGCTACAGAACATTTAGCAATTCTGGGCAAAACATTACAAGCATAATTTAAATCACCAGTTCTGCTCACACACCCAGTTCTGTTTTCTGTTGTCTGCTGGTGCTTGTTCATGATCACTGTGCAGTGATGTACTTGAAGTTCATGTCTTTCTGGGCTCCTAACTGTGGGAATTCCTAAGCCTGGTTGAGTGTACATGCCTCCCACGTGGATTTGCTTTTCGTGTACAACAGGCTCTTCTGAGTGATGCCCATCTTGGTCTCATGTGATCATTTTTTCATAGTTTGGAATGTCCTGGGCCATAGGAAGTGTGTCTCCAGGGACAAACAAACAAACATACACCAGAAGAAAGAAAACACAAGAAGCCCAGCGCACTACCCAGGGAGCATTTGCGGATCTCAGTAAGCCAGTCCCATGGTTTTAATTAAGTGATATCAGGAGAAGAGAAGAGAGAACTTTGACCTGTGAACCCGTGGGAGTGGGCTGGAAAGCAGAGGAAGCCCTTGCAGAGCTGCGCCTATCTGACAAGGTAAACCTGGGCAAAGCCACCTGCTCGCAAAAAAGGCCACAGGAAATGTGTCTATCTCAGCCTGGGCACTGGGCAGGGGAAATGTCTACAGACCTACTCTGTTTTGAATAATTTGGTGTTAAACACACACACACACCCACACACACACACACACACACATACACACACACACACACACACACACACACACACACGTGCTGTGATCTAGGACATTCCAAGTGATTTAATGACATTAAAATTAAAATTTCTGTTTAGCAAAAGGCACTATAAAAAGTTAAGACAAACTAGGAAATTATTTAATTTGTAAAGAATTAGTACCCAGAGTAAAGACTTTCCTACTCGTTAAACAAGAAAGATAAGCCACCCACAAGAATAGGATAATGGCTCCCTCTGGAGGGGTGGTGGTGGTGGGGGATGGATTGGGGTGAGAGCCACATGGAAGGGAACCTTGGGCTTCAGTTCCATTAGTAATCTTTATTTCTTCAGGTGTGTTGTAGGTACACGAGTGTTTGTATCTTATATATGTTTGACACGTATGATATACTTCATAATGCATTTTAAAATATATTTTTATTGATTTCAGAGAGGAAGGGAGAGGGAGAGAGAGATAGATAGAAACATCAATGATGAGAAAGAATCATTGATCGGCTGCCTCCTGTGTGCCCTCCACTAGGGATCGAGCCCGCAACCCAGGCATATGCCCTTAAGAGGAATCAAACCGGGACCCTACAATCCACAGGTTGACGTTCTATCCACTGAGCCAAACCAGCTAGGGCCATAATGCATTTTGATGAATAAAAATCCCTACATATATTTTGGTTTCATTTGGTTCCCCCAAATTATATTAGTTTTAGATGCTCACTTTTTAATGGAAAAAAAATGTAGGTTCCGATAATACTACTGAACATTCTACCTTTCTGTACACTGAAATGACAAATAGCTTGTCCAGCAAGATCCCGTGTACATGCATCTTGCATATAGAACCCAGCTGGAAGTCATTCTCGATGGAACACCCGGTGGTGGAATAAAACTGGCACCCCGCTTCGAGGATCTACCTTCGTGTGTCTCCCACGTCACCAAGTGGATGCTGCTGGAGACTTTCCAACTCTCATGGCCGAGTGTCATTACCAAGTGAGGGCTTCCAGCTGAGTGCTGCCACTGAGATACAACTTAGTTGTTACAACACCATTGTTCTCAAAATGAAAATGCATGTTATTGCCTGGCCAGCATGGCTCAATGGTTGAGTGTTGACCTGTGAACTAGGAGGTCATAATTCGATTCCTGATCAGGGCACATGCCTGAGTTGTGAGCTTCGATCCCCAGTGGGGAGCATGCAGGAGGCAGCCGGTCAATGAGTCTCTTTCATCATTGATATTTCTATTTATCCCTGTCTCTTTCTTCTCTGAAATTAATAAAAATACTTTAGAAAAAAAGAAAAGAAAAATGCACGTTATATTAGTTTGCTAGATCTACCATAACAAAGTGCCATAAACTGGGTGGCTTAAGAGAACAGAAATTTATTGCATCACAGTCCTATATCAAGGTATCAGAAGGGCCACCACCCTCTGAGACTCTGGGTAGAAGTCTTTCTTCCTTGCATCTTCCTTCTCCTCTCTTGTGAATCTATTGTAGGTTTTTTGCTGTGTGGTTACTGGAGCTTATATAAAACTTCATCTAGATATAAAAGTCCATTTTACACTGACTATAACTTTGATTTTATACAATAACTTCCTTTTTATTCCCTCCCCTTTATTATTTTTTTTTTTCTGGAAATACACAGGCATTTTTAATGGAAGCAAAATGGGGCAACGGCGTCACAGCCAATAGGGATTGAGCTCAGGCGAGGCAGGGCCGGTGCTGTGCCCGGGACATGGAAGCCACAGCAGACTGGCGGCACAGAGGGGGGGGGGGGCTGGCCCTGGGGGGCCTTCATGGAGACCAGGCTGCCAGCTTCATCCCTGGGGAGGAGCGGAGGCTCTGGACCAGATGGTTCTGCGAAAACCTCAAGGGGCCGTGGGGGGCCTGCGTGGAGCCCAGGCTGCCAGCTTCATCCCTGGGGAGGAGCGGAGGCTCTGGCCCAGCTGGTTCTGCGAACACCTCAAGGGTGGGCACCTGGTGGCTCCCAGAGGATCCTCAGCTTAATTACTTAATCACACCCCGAGAGTACTCAATCAACCCATGAGCTGGAGGTGGGGCAAACTAGCTAGGGCTCTCTTACTTTATCTTTATTGTTATGTGTGTTTTAGAGGATCACTTTAAGTTGAGTTTGTTTGGTTCTTATGAGCTTCATGAACTTGGATGTCCAAATCTCTCCCCTGACTTGGGGAGTTCCCAGTTAATATTTATTTAAATAAGTGTCTGCCCCTTTCTTTCTCTCTTCTCCTTCTGAACCTGCAACAATTTGCAAATTGTTCTTTTTGTTAGTATTCCATAGATCACATAGGCTTTCTTTTTTCTTTGTTCTCTTCCCACTGGAATATTTCAAAATTTCTGTCTTCTAACTCACAGATGCTTTTTTCTGCTGGATCCATTTTGTTGTTAATGCTCTCTACTGCCACCTTTTTTATTTTTTTTAAATTTATTCATAGTGTTCTTAGGCTCCAGAATTTTTCTTTGATTCTTTTTTATGATTTCTATCTTTGTTAAACTACTCATTTTTTTAGAGTTTTCTTCAACTTAAGAAGAAACTGAATAAAAGTAAATGTCCATAAACTACTCATTTTTAAATGTATTGTTTTACTGATTTCATTGAATTGTCCTTCGCTTTCTTACAATTTATTGAGAGTCCTTAAAGCAGCTATTTTGAATTCTTTATCTGGTAACTTGCAGATCTCCATTGTCTTTGAGATAAGTTACTTGAAGATTATTATGATCCTTTGGTAATCTGTTTCCTGGATTTTTCATGTTTTTGAAGTCTTGTGTTGCTATCTTCACACTTGAAGTAGCAATCCACCTCCTCAATCTTTGCCAACTGCCTTTGGGAGAGAAATACCTTCCATTAGCCCAGCTAGGCATTCTGTCTTTCAGACCTTCCATGGATACATTTGCTTCACGTTTCTTGCTCCCTCTTGTGGTAGAATTCCTAAGCTCCATGCCTTTTCTGGATCCTGCAATGGAAAAGGCGGGTGATGACACTCCCTTTTGTTTTCCAAAGGTGGGTGTGTGCTCACTATTTCTTTGCCCAAACTGGCTCTCACCACCACTGGGAACGCACAGGGAGCTGCTCACAGGGTAGGAGTGTGTGTGGATGAGGTATGTGGTGTGCCGGGGTGCCTATGGGCCAGTTGGGGGATCTTCAGTGACTCTAGTGCAGCGGTTCTCAACCTGTGGGTCTCGACCCCTTTGGCAGTCGAACGACCCTTTCACAGGGGTCGCCTAAAGACCATCCTGCATATCAGATATTTACATTACGATTCATAACAGTAGTAACATTACAGTTATGAAGTAGCAACGAAAATAATTTTATGGTTGGTGGTCACCACAACATGAGGAACTGTATTTAAAGGGCCAGAAGGTTGAGAACTACTGCCTAGTGGCTCATGGGCAGGCTTCTTGATAGATAGAGTCTGTGATGCATTTAGCAGTGTTGATGTCCCTTTAGGTTCCTCTGAGAATTCTATCTCCTGCTCTCCCAGTCTCACCATTCGGTACTCTGGTCAGGACAAGAGAGAAAGAGACTCCTTAGCAGCATCTGGCACAGCTGGGGAAGCTGGGTGCTCACTCTAGTGCTCTCACTCTCCTGCGGGAGAAATCATGGCTGAAAAGGTCTCTCTGGGCCCTAAGCGGGGCTGCCTTAGGGGAGGGGTGGTGCTGGCAAAGTCAATCTGCTCCTCTTGCCCTCATATTTTTTGCTCTGATGATGTGCTGGAACTTGTCCACTGGAAACCTGGACTCCTACCAAAGTTCTTTCATGGGTGATGGTCCAAGATGGTGTTTTCCAGGGGCTCCCAGATTGTGGCCAGGAGGGGTGGAGGCAGTTCATGGGCCACTGCAGCCACTGCAGCCGGGACCGAGGTGTGTATGCCTATTATCTGATGCATAGGTGGTGATGCTCCTGGGTTCCTTGGCATATGATCCTGCACCCCACAGCTCCCACAAGGGCGCTTTTGCTTGTGGACGTTACATTGTTTTGGTGGGGGGGGGGGGCAGGACATGACGAGGGATCTATCTTATTGAACTGCAATGCTGACATCTCCACAAAGCTTTTTATTTATTTATTTATTTATTTTTAAAAAATATATTTTATTGATTTTTTACAGAGAGGAAGGGAGAGAGATAGAGAGCCAGAAACATCGGTGAGAGAGAAACATTGATCAGCTGCCTCCTGCACATCTCCCACTGGGGATGTGCCCACAACCCAGGCACATGCCCTTGACCGGAATCGAACCTGGGACCTTTCAGTCCGCAGGCCGACGCTCTATCCACTGAGCCAAACCGGTTTCGGCAAAGCTTTTTATTTTTAAATAAAATATTTTTATTGATGTCAGAGAGGACAGGGGAGGGAGAGATAGAAACATCAATGATGAGAGAGAATCATTGATCAGCTGCCTCCTGCATGCCCCCACTGGGGGTCGAGCCCACAACCTGGGCATGTGCCTTGACAGGGAATCAACCATGCCCTCCTGGTTATAGGTAGACACTCAACCACTGAGCCACACTAGTTGGGCTCCACAAAGTGTTTTCATTTTTTTATTTTTATTTTTGAAATTTTTAAAAATTGATTTCAGAGAGGAAGGGAGAGGGAGAGAGAAACATCAATGATGAGAGAAAATCATTGATGGGCTGCCTCCTGCACACCCCCCTACTGGGGATCGAGCCTGTAACCCAGGCATCTGCCCTTGATCGGAATCAAACCCGGGACCCTCCAGTCCGCAGGCCAACGCTCTGTCCACTAAGCCAAACTGGCCAGGGCTCCACAAAGTTTCTATGGGAGTTGTATTGAACAAAGCACACCTGCTGGCTCAAGGGGCCTGGGAAGTTTAAAGTGAACAAAGGCCTCTGGGCCCCCAACTTGCTAAGGGCAGCCAAAGGTTAAGAGAGTTGCTCAAAGGGCATGTTTTTCAAAGTGACCAAGAAGGTGCTGGAAGAGGAGGGATATCCTAGAGGGCAGAGGCAAGAGTCAGGATGGGATGTCTCACCTCATCAAGGAACACTTCCCACTCCTGGGCGCCCTGCAGTCAGTTCCCGGTGGGTTTCAGAATTGCTGTAGACAAGAGATTGCTGGGTGTACCCCAGGCTTCTCCTTTCCTGTGGTTCTCCTTCCCAGCTCGCCGGGGCAGGCTGGCTGTGTGGGGGACAACTCAGCCTTTTAGGTGGTAGGTCTCTGGATCCAGAGGAGCTAGCTGCACCTGAGGGGCCACATCCAACCTAGTACAGATCCCAAGACCTTGCACTTTGAGCCTGATGTTGGGTTGGAAGTGTTTTCCAGGTGAATAGATATGAATCATTGGGGCCAGAGGATGGACTGTGGTAGATGTGACTCTAAATTTGCCCTCAATGTTCCACCAGTTCCCTCGCTCACGCCCTTTGTATGTGACGTAGCTGCACCTCTTGTCAGGAGGAGCAGTTTATTTCCCCACCCCTTGGCTCTTAATGCCCTGGCGACTTGTTTTTTTATGGTCAATAGAATGTGTCAAAAGTTCACTTAGAACAGTGCACTAGTTCTATGCCTGGATCTCATGAGGTTTGTGGGCTTTTTCCTGATTTTGCTTATTATGCACACCATCCCCATTACCCTTCTGGGGGACGAGAGGCCAGATGGAATAGAGATGAGCCATCCCAGGCCATTCAAACCAGCTAGTTCTCTTCCAACGAGGTGGCTGGCCAGAGACACAGAGCAAAGCTCATTCAACACCAGAAGAACCACTCAGCTAAGTGCAGCCTAGACAGCCAACCCACAGAATTGAGCTAAGTAAATGCTGTTTTAGGTCACAGAATTTTGTGTTTGTCATGCATTATTATGGCAGTGGATAGCAGATAGAGTTACTAATAACACAGCTACCTTCTTTGAGAAAATTACTGTTAGGTAATTGAATTGAATTGATACCCCTCTCCCGGGAACTGGCTTTTCAGGTCATTTCACTATGGACATTCCTTTTGACCACATTTCACTTGCGGTGACAACTCCGGGGACATTCCCTTTGACCACATTTCACTTGCGGTGACCACTCCGGCTTTGCATAAAGAAGTCTCCACCCAGAAAAAAAGCCCGCCAAAAGTCTTTTAAAAGCCGCTGACTCCCATCACTGGGGGCTGATCGAATCAAATAAATTTGTAATCCCTCACCACTCTGGCCTAGTGTGTTCCTCCTTCGGTGACCTAACAATTACCAAGAGAGATGGTATGAAATCAAATAATTCTCCATTTTTATCAAAGCTGTAAATGATTAATATACCCTCATTGTTTTTAAAATTTCATAGAAGTGAAAACTTGGTGATAATTTAAATAGCCATATTAAGAAATTAAAAAACAACAACAACAGACAAATTACACAGAACTGAAATTCAAGTTGTGGGTTTTGGGTAATATGCTAAGATAATTAGATAGTAAAATATCAACGCATCAGAGTAATGATGAAATTTATAGTTTATCTATATATAAGAGTAATGATAAAATCCGCTTAAACAATACTTTTGCAGGCAAACGTTAATGTCTACTAGCACACAACAAAATAAGTAGTACCAGAAGAGACATAAAAAGGGAAAGATTATGAAAATAAGACTTAGCTTAAAAACATTTCAATTCAGACTTGATTAAAATTAAAAGGCAAGATATGGGTTATGGAATTTGATAAGAAAAAGATCTTGAGGCAAAGCAATCTTGTTTGCACAAGTACTGTAAGAATTCAAAGTGTGAGGCAAGTGACTTAGCATCTCAAAAAGATCCAAATGATTGAGTTGTGCTTACATCTGATGGCCAAGCACAGTTCTTTAAGTTTTCTGTTATGCATTGCTCCGTGTCTCGTGGGGCCAGACCTCATGTAGTTTCACGGGGCATAATTAGAATTCAGAGCCGGCCATTCGGTCTGGAGGAAAAGACCAACATTATCGCGTGTGCCGTGTATTCCCCCCGGACACATCTGGTCAGCGACACACCCTGAGTCGCCAAGAGACAGGAACCCGGTTTGGAGGACCGAGAGCGAGAGCAGACCTTCTACGCATGCCCGGGTGGGCGCTGTCCCCGGGGACCTGTCACCTCGCTGCGCCTGCGCGCAACGTCACTTTCCGGCGCCGTGGGTCAGGGGCGCTGGGCGG
>NW_005371804.1:2146427-2151389 GCF_000412655.1 Myotis brandtii | reverse complement strand
GCCCCGGGCGCTCCCCTGGCCACCGGTCCAAGGCGCCGCCCCCTCGATGGCTGGTCTGCGTGGCTCTGGGCTGGGTTCTGAGGGGACAGATGGAGCCCAGGTGCGTGGGGCGATGTGGGGCTGGATGGGGCCAAAGCGGGTCCCGGGGACGCCCGGCAGACCCGAGCGCGGGAAGGAAGGCAGGCTGGTCGGAGGGGTTGGCTCCTGAGGGCGCCCTCCCTCTGGCTCCCTGGTCCTGCGGTGGCGCCACACACTCCTCTGCATCTGTGGACCCCGCCCCACTGGCTCTTCCGGATTCGAGGGAGAGATAGAAACATCAGTGATGAGAGAGAACCACTGATTGGCTGTCTCCTGAACACCCCCCACTGGGGACCGAGCCCGCCAGGCAGGCATGTGCCCTTGACCAGAATTGAACCCGGGACCTTTCAGTCCACAGGCCTACGCCCTATCCACTGAGCCAAACCAGCCAGGGCTGCTTTCCCTAATTTAACGTTCTTTCCTTGTGGTTCCCCAGTGTGGACACAGCGCTCGGGATTTTTAACTCAGGAAATGTTTGTTGCTCCATTATTCTTGACTCGGGAGCTTGGGGGATGTTAGTAACGGTCCGTTTCGGCCCCTGTTTCTTTTCTCAGGGTTTTGATTCTCATGCTTGAAACAGACAACGTGCCTAACAAATGCACTATCCGTATTCCCTGGTCCTGGTTTCAGAACTCCCAACTCAATGTTAAATTTAGATTTAACAAAACATTTCCTCCCAAACCGGTCACGTATCCCAGATTACTTTGTTTTTGAGGCTCACAGTGTCCCACACATGCCAAGGGGAGACTTCCATCTGCTTGCTGCCTTAGGGGCCAGCACAGTTTCTGACTTGGAGGACTACTTCTCTTTTCTATGCTCCAGTGCTCCCTGTGAAGAGTTTAAAGTGCAGTCACTTTAAAGGCTGTACATTTGTACAAGATGCCTTCTGTGTGCTAGAAGCGGGGGTGGGGGGTGGGGGGGTAATATATAGTAGAGAACTTGGGGTGTAATGGGGAAGATGGGTGGCTCCTGTATTGGTCAGTGCTTGGCAGCCAAGGGAGCTTTTTGGGGCAGGTGAGACATTTTTCTAAACTAGAAATGGCAGTTTTAAGTTTGGGTACAAAAAACCCACTGAAAACAAGATCAGGACACATTTCTTCAGACATAACCATTTTACATTGATGTGCTGGTGCCTGAAAGAGGAGGATATGTCCCGTTGACTTTTGTTCTCACTTATTTTACTAAACGGATTTTTGTACAGAACCATGCCAGTTGTGTATGGCAAATCCAAATAGAGATTAGGCGGATAAAGCTCCATAATTGTTGCCTGAGGTAGCGAACCCAGACCTGTTGTGGCTGAGAGCCTTAACTAGATGACTAGGCAAATATTTTTCTGTTCCAGGGAAATAAAAGACATGAGCATTTTAATTAACAAAGTACTTTTTAAAAATCTTTCTATTGTTTTTCTTCAGTGATGATGACGGCAGCCTCTTCACATATGATTGCAGTACTGCAGAAAAGAAGTCACAAGAAAATAAAGGGTGAGATAGTGGGGAAGTCTCTTCAGGACTTGATTCGTGGTTGAGTAATGGGCCCTGATAACCTAAGACAGTGGTCGGCAAACTGCGGCTTGGCACACCGCGGCTCGCAAGCCACATGCGGCTCTTTGGCCCCTTGAGTGTGGCTCTTCCACAAAATACCGACTTCTGCGCATGGGCCACGAAGTTTCAATCACACTGTACATGCGCGCCCGCACGTGGTTTATATATATATTCATTGATTTCAGAGAGGAACGGGAAGGGCATTTTAATTAACAAAGTACTTTTTAAAAATCTTTCTATTGTTTTTCTTCAGTGATGATGACGGCAGCCTCTTCACATATGATTGCAGTACTGCAGAAAAGAAGTCACAAGAAAATAAAGGGTGAGATAGTGGGGAAATCTCTTCAGATTCAATTCGTGGTTTGAGTAATGGGCCCTGATAGCCTAAGAAGGAGATTGATGTCTTCTCACTGAATTTTTCATTTCTCTTTACCTTGCTGTGTAGAAAACCGGGTACCTCAGGAAAGAAATGTGGGATTTTCAAATTAGGCGTTAAGAATATTAGGGCTTTTCTAAGTACTTTTAATTAGTTTTTGTCAATAACGTTCTTATTGGCACCTTGAAATAATGCAATCAATTTTAAGTGCATTGGGGGCAGTTGCATGACATTAACTTAGCTAATTGAAAGGTAAGAAAAGCAGAGTGTGATGATTTTATCTGGTGACTTTCTTTACTAGAATTGGTCATGTGGCTCAGCTTTTTAAAAATTATTATTATTTAAGCGGGCGCGCACGTACAGTGCGATTGAAACTTCGTGGCCCATGCGCAGAAGTCGGTTTTCGGCTGGGGCGAGTCTATTTTGAAGTACTGTTGACATTTGGCTCTATTGACTAATGAGTTTGCACACCACTGGCCTAGAGGAATGCAGCCTTATTTCTCAGCAAAGGCCTCACTGTTCTCCTTCAACCTGGGCATGTGCCCTGACCAGGAATCGAACCGGGATCTTCTGGATCATAGGTCGATGCTCAACCACTGAACCACGCCAGCTGGGCTCCTGCCTCTAGTCTTGATTAGTTCATGTCCATGAGGGAGTGGACCATGTGGGTCCTTCCACCTCAGCTCTTTTTATTTTGGTGTGTACACTGAGAAATTGTTTTGTTAGTTAGCTTTTACTCCTTAAACGTTAGAACTGTTTGAACCTCCCCATGTTCCCCTAATAGGTCTGATAGTCTGGCTGCATGAACCTCATGGCGTTTTCTACCTCTGTTCACATTAAAAATGAACAAGGCTGGCCTAGAGGAATGCAGCCTTATTTCTCAGCTCAGGCCTCACCGTTCTCCTTTTTTCTCAGGGAGGACGGACAGCCCGTGGAGAAGGGGAGTGACATGATCCTGGCGTCCACCTTCTCCAAGTCTGGCAGCTATTTTGCTTTAACCGATGACAGTAAGCGTCTGATTCTTTTCCGTACAAAACCATGGCAATGTCTGAGTGTCAGGTATGAAATGCTAATGTTGAATAATTACCCTGTTGAACATACAACTTACACTTGCTTGCCAATAACAATAGTGACAGCAACGATTATAATACGCAACTAACACGTAGCTCCAGTTGTATGCCCAGGGCCTGTGACGGGTGGGGACATGGTCCTCACTCATATCTGCTGCCAGGAGTCTGGAAGCTGATCCCACTCGATTTGGAAGGGCGGAGTCAGCCCCTGCCCCCTCATTCTGTCTTCCCTGAGGCTGCAGGGTTTAAATGTCCCTTGATAATCAGAGAAAACACGTGCCGGTCATAATGTTTGAATTACTAAGTGACCAAGACTAAGGAATTTCCCTTTGTGTTGGGGACAGCTATGCTTTTTAAATTATTATTTCATCTCATTTCCTAAGAGAAGAATAAAAAGCCAAATTCCAGGTGACATCACAAGCAAGGAATACCCATTCTGCCCTGTGTTCCATTCAGGTTAAAAATAAAGCCTGGTAACGATATTCATTTTTATCTTTTTTTTCCCTCATTCTGTCTTCCCTGAGGCTGCAGGCTTTAAATGTCCCTTGATAATCAGAGAAAACACGTGCCGGTCATAATGTTTGAATTACTAAGTGACCAAGACTAAGGAATTTCCCTTTGTGTTGGGGACAGCTATGCTTTTTAAATTTTTATTTCCTCTCATTTCCTAAGAGAAGAATAAAAAGCCACATTCCAGGTGACATCACAAGCAAGGAATACCCATTCTGTCCTGTGTTCCATTCAGGTTAAAAATAAAGCTTGGTAACAGTATTCCATTTTTATCTTATGCGTGTTTTCATATATCAGGCAATAGATGACCATAATAGATGACCTAAAAGCTTTAAAAGACAAATTAACAGAAGGATACAGGATGTACAGTGAATCTCCCTCCACCTCCTCTCTCCAGTTCTCCCCACGGGCAGTTAGAGTTTCCCAGGAGAAGAGTGACGTAAACGTTTGCTGCCATGCATGCAGGTTATAAATGATAATGAATCACTTTTTGTAGCTGACTGCTATGAGGGCAATAGATGACCATAATAGATGACCTAAAAGCTTTACAAAAAACAGATTAACAGAAGGATACAGGATGTACAGTAAATCTCCCTCCACCTCCTCTCCAGTTCTCCCCATGGGCAGTTAGAGTTTCCCAGGAGAAGAGTAACGTAGACAACGTTTGCTGCCATGCATGCAGGTTATAAATGATAACGAATCACTTTTTGTAGCTGACTGCTATGAATTCACATCATCCTTCACTTGAAAGGCCTGTTAGGCAGCATCTTGCCAAAATAGCCAGGACATTAGCCAGTATTTAGGTTATGGAAGATAAGTGCTTTCAGCATTTGGGGTAAATACACGGGGCCTTCGGGTCTGACTGAGCTTCTCCAACAAGGATCCTTGTACTTGGCCTTGGTTTTAAGTTGCTCCCACCACCTGTGGGAAGGAGGGAGGGATGTGAGGATGGGAAGCAAGCCAGAGAGAAGCAAGCCAGTGACAGCAATCACAGAGCATGGTCGCTGTCTTACTCTGCTTGGGCCTCCGCGACAGACACCACAGCGTGAAAAAGCCAGGTAGTTCTTCCTTACAGTCTGGTGCTGGGATTCTGAGATCAAGTTATCGGCAGGGTTTGCCCGGAGGCCTTTCTCCTTGGCTTGTAGATGGCTGTCCTCTTACTGCCTTCTCACAACATCGTCCCTCTGTGCCTGTGTCCCTGGTGTCTCTTTGTATTTCCAAACATAAAAAATCTCATTTATCTGTAGGAGAAGTTCCAAAAATGAGTTGCCTGGTCAAAAGATAGGTGCATTTATAATCTAGATAGAGAATCCCAGATTGCCTTCCCAAGGGGCTCTGTCTCCGCCTCCCAGGGTGTAAGGTGCCTTTCCTACCCTGGACAGCAGGT
>NW_005371804.1:2141563-2144144 GCF_000412655.1 Myotis brandtii | reverse complement strand
GGGGTGAAGGTGGGGCTGGATTCTCTCTGGGGTGGCCGAGCTCCTTGGATCCCAGCCCAGCTCCTGGAGGACTGTCCTAGCTGCTCCCCCAGAGTGCTGTGGCTGGGCTGTCACAGCTGCTTAATTGGCCTATTAGAATGGGCACAGCCATTGTTGAAATCACAGGGCTGGGAGAATTTTGAGGCATCTTACCCGGAGCCTGATTGTCTCTCTTGTCATTGTTTTTACCATGTTTATTGTGCCTCCTCCTGCGGTCTTCAGGCCTGCTGGTTCCTCTGGCAGCGATGCCTGGGCGGCCTCCTCCAGCCTTTCTGTCCATGTGTCCCTGTGCTCCTGAGAAGCATGGGGGCCTGTTGGGATGATGTGTTGGGGTCCTAATTCCTTTAGGCTTCAGTTTCCATTTCAAGCTGACATCTGGAGTTCCACATGCTGGGAGCGCACGGCTTGCAGGCCTGTTGCAGGATCTTGCATTGACCTGTGTCAGTCTGTCAGCCAACCTTGGGCATCTCTCTGGCCTCCTAGGACCGTGGTGAGGAGGTGCACGGCCCTGACGTTCACGAACTCTGAGGAGAAGGTTTTGGTGGCAGACAAGTCTGGGGACGTTTACTCCTTTTCGGTGCTGGAGCCGAATGAATGTGGCAAACTTGAACTTGGGCACCTGTCGATGCTGCTGGATGTGGTATGTGGTGGTCCAAGTGCTTATTAACTCTGCTGTGGGGCTCAGGTGGGGCGGGGGCGGGGGTCTGCGCTGAGCGTCTGGGTGGGGGGGGTGGGCCTGTTGGCAGGGACAGCCCTCTGCAGATACATGAGCAGGAGGATTGGGATCCAGGCACGTGAGGCTGACAGCGGGCGAGTGAGGAAGGCGCTGGGTGGTTCCGGACGTGAGGTCAGCCCAGGTCAGGCTGATGCGGTGGAGGGGCGCAGTCACGAGGTCAGAGTTCATCCTTCATGCTTCACGGGCATCTCCATGGTGTCCTTCCAACTCCTGAGCCAGGAGCTGTCCCAGTGAGGGCTGGGCTGTAGCCATGGGTGGTGGAACTGGGGTGGGTTCCCACGGGGACATGCAGGCATAATGGGGGGAGTCAGGACTTGGCGACTGTGAAATAGGAGGGAGAAGAAGGTGACTCGGTGCTGGAGACAGGAAGGCATGGGTGGCAGTAAGGAATTGTGTTGAGATGGGTCTTCATGGATATGGAATGGGGGCTGGAGACAAGAGGTCTGAGGGGCGGTGGTGGAGGGAAGTGTCTGGCTGTCCCGTGACTGGATCTGTCCTTTCTCACCCCTCGCATAGGCCGTGAGTCCTGATGACCGCTACGTCCTCACCGCTGACCGGGATGAGAAGATCCGGGTGAGCTGGGCCGTGGCACCGCACAACATCGAGTCCTTCTGCCTGGGGCACACTGAGTGAGTCTCCCTCCGCCCTGAGATGGTGTCTGGGGAGAGGTGGTTCCTCAGGCTGAGGGCCAGCTGGTCTGAGTCTGGCCTCTGGGCAGTGTTGCTGCTCCTCCATCCCCCACTGTCTTCCATGTCTCCCCCTGGCTTGGAAGGCGGCCGGTGCTGTGTGCAGGCAGCTGAGAGGAGCACACATGGGTCTGTCCAGCAGGGTGGCCGGGCTTCATTGGGTCTGGGGGCCGCCCTTGGTGGAGGCTATTATGTTGTTGGGTTTCTGAGAATACACAGCCAGCGAGCTCCCAGCCTCCTCATCACTATCCACACAGCCATCACCAGTTACACATGTTACTCATATCGGTTTTGTTGGAGGTCAGGGGTTTGAGGGGCACAGGCTTGTCTCTGAGGTGACAGGAGTCGTGTGGAGGTCACAGCAGCACCGGCTCACTCTGCTTCTCTGTGCTGCAGGTTCGTGAGCCGCATCTTCGTGGTGCCCGACCACCCTGAGCTGCTTCTGTCCTCATCCGGGGTGAGTGCCACTCCGCCACGGGCCCCTCTGGGTTCCTCTGTAGGGACCGAGCAGGAGCCATGCTTGCAGCCAAGAGCTTGTCCTTTGTTCCCAGTCGTGGTTTGGACGTCAGTGTTCCTTCTTCACTGGTGGCCGTCCACTAGATGGTGCTTGTTTTCTGCAGTTTAGAGCTGGCTGGGCCTTGCTCCTGTTTGTGGCTGTGGACGTGGGTGTGAGTGTGTATGCAGGTCTGTGTGTGTAGAGCTGGAGGGTCTTGTGCAGGGAGTCCGTTCTAAGGACTGTTACATCTGTCGTAACATCGTGATCCTATTTCAGACAGTTGGTGGAGGAACCCTTTCTGAGTCTGTAGGGACCTGGGTTTGGTCACCACTGCTGCTGACACATGCTCAGTATCCCCATGTGTTTCTCCTTGTGCAAATGCCTGGTCATTGATGTGCCCGTGTGTTTATGCACATGTATGCTCATGTGTGTGCATACTCGGCCCAAATACAGCTTGGCATGTGACATCATGTTACCATGTGTCCTTTGCTCATTTTGCTGTGTGTGGTTACCCATTTTTCTTTCTATAAAAAAACAAAAACACGACTTTTTTTTTCTTAAACATATTTTTAAAAATATATTTTTATTGATTTAGAGAGGAAGGGAGAGGGAGAGAGAGAGAGA
>NW_005371804.1:2131089-2141425 GCF_000412655.1 Myotis brandtii | reverse complement strand
AATAATTTATATTCTTACCATGTTTGCATTTGAACAACTAATTATAGAACGGCCTCTAATCCACTTGGAAATGGAAAAAATAGTGGGGCTAGAGCAGCGAGCCTTGCTGTGGTTTTATCAGCTGGGCAGCGGGCTGGTACCCACCCAGCATTCTCTATTGTCCGTCATGGATTAATCTTATGACCCCCCAGTTCAGGTTGCCTGGGTCTTTGGTTGCCAAGGAGATTTTCAGGGGGAAAGTGTGTGCTGCCTTTCAGGATCCCTAGGATTCTGTGCTCATGGGCACCCAGCTCTGATGCTCCTGAGCTAGTCCTATGCAACCAGGGTCCAGGTGGGTCACATGTGGACGGCCCTACCAGCTTCCCAGAGGCCCGCCTGGTCCTGGTGGGGAGGGAGGGAAGGACTGCTATCATGTCTACTCAGGCCTGCAGAGCTGGGTACCCTCTGCCTGTCCCCAGGGGCACCAAGCCCTTCCCCCTGCTGTCCCCAGCATGTCTGATAAGACCTGGGTGTGAAGTGCAGGGCTTGTCTGCCTGGTCCTCGGCTTCGCTTCTCCTTTCCGTTGTCTGTTCTGAGGCACTCCATGGCAGCTGCCCTCACAGGTCCTCAAAGTGGGCAGGCTGGCCCTGACCCAGGCCAAGGTCCCTAGGACCCCTAGCTGAGCACCTGCAGTGACCACCAGGCCAGTGGCTCCAGCTGCTCTGCTGCCCCATGGGCACCTCCTGCTTGCACCCTGCAGTCGTGGAAGCTGCAGCAAACAGGCCTGATTTTTTTCTGCTAACTTCTCGCCCGTGTGCCCTCACTCTACCTGATGCTCCAGCAGCGAGGTTGATGTGAGCTCTTTCTAAAGGTGACACCAGCCCGGCCTGCAGGACCGGGGGCAGCCCTGCCTCTCAGGCGCCTGCCCTGCTCGGGCCTGTGGATGCCAGGCCCTTCCCTTTCCATTTCTGACTGGTGCTCAGTGTTTCATCCCTGCTGGGCGTGTGGGCACCTGCAGGGCAGTTGTGTCTGTTCCGAACAATCCTCTTCTTTTCCACTTGTGTTCTCTGTTCCCTTCGTTCTTGATTTTTGACCAATTTTGTTGGTTTTGGAGACATTCTATTGTCTGGAGGGAGAGGCTTTTGCCACGTGCCCGGCATGTTGGCGTTACTGTGAAACAGGAAATCAGCCCTTACCTTTCTTTTTTAAAAATATTTTTATTGATTTCAGAGAGGAAGGGAGAGAGAGACAAAGACGGAGAGAGAAACATCAATGATTGGCTACCTCCTGTACACCCCATACTGGAGATCAAAGCCTGCAACCCCAGGCATATGCCCTGACCAGGAATCAAACCATGACCTCCTGGTTCATAGGTCAATGCTCAACCACTGAGTCACGCCGGCCGGGCAAGCCCTTGCCTTTCTTTTCCCTCAATAGTTTGCAGAAAGTTCTGGCACTATCTTCTCTCTCTCATCCGGGACATGGTGTGGGAACTCAGTCTTGCAGCTCGAGCTCAGTGGGAGCGGAACAGGCTGGTATTGGTCCCTGATGTGCAGTTAAGCTGCTGCTTTCCTTGCAGAGGTTTGCTGCATCCAGGATCACTTACTGGAGCCGGGACAGCTGTGTGGCGCTGCTGTGTGATTGGTAAGCTCACAGCTTCTGGTCCCCTCCAGCCTGTGAGAGCGGGAATACATGGATTGTTCCACTGGCCCCACATTCTGTCTCCTAACTCGGGAGGTTTTAGTTGGTATATTGGGACCACAGCTCCCTGTGGGGGCGGGGTATATGTCTCCCTTTCTGAAGTTGCTGTGGCGTGTGGGTGAGGGTTCTATAGGCAGGCAGTCTTTTACAAGCTATTTAAACACACTGGCTTAATGGACAGCAAGGCCTGGGACTGGTCTTTTGTGTGTGATCAATCTCACCTAAGGGTCGATTGTGGTAGAGTCTGCCTCAGTCAGTGCCAGCTGAGAGCGGTCTCGGTAGACCCCCCTGAAGGCCAGTGGTTGGTGAGCTGGATTAGATAGCACATGCCCTGAGCTGCTTCCTCCTGAGCTTCTTCCCTGTGCTCTGCTCCTACTTGTCCTCATAACAAGTCTAGGGAGGGCACCTTAGCTTGTCTTAGAAATAAGGACGCAGGTTTAGAGAAGGTGAAAGTGCCTCCAGGAGGTGTCCTGCCTGCTGCCTGCAGGTGGAACGGCTGGTTCTGTATTGGTGGTCCTTGCTGTATAACACGTGACCCCAGGACTTGGTGACTCGGATGGTCCTTACCTCACAGTCTGTGGCTCAGGGCTCTGGGAGCGCTCAGCTGGGTGCTTCTAGCTCAGGGTCTTGTGCAGTTGCAGCCAAAACGTTGGCGAGGACCGCGTCTCTGTCTGGGGCTGGCCCGGGCGGAGGCTGAGCTGCTGGTGGTGTGGGCTGTGGGAGTTGTAACGATCTCCCTCTCTTTCTCGCGGGAAGTGTCCCTGTGGTCTACATCTTCCAGCTGGAGGCCCCCAGGCAGCAGCTGGTTTACAAGCAGCAGCTGTCTTTCCAGCACAGAGTGTGGGACATTGCTTTTGAGGAGAGCCAGGGGCTGTGGGTGCTGCAGGACTGCCGGGAAGACCCCCTCGTGCTCTGCAGGCCTGTGGACGGCCAGTGGCAGGTGAGTTGTGCTGGGCCCCTGCTGTCCCCTGAGCCTGGGGTGGGGGGAGGGCCACAGCTCTCATACCTTTCAGCTGATCGAGCCTTGATGCTAGAGGGTGTCCTGGGTGGGCAGTCATAGGACTTGTGACCTGGGAGAAGGAAGCTGGGTACCCGGCCAACTTGTCCAGTGTCCTGAGCCTGCAGTGGCCTTTTGGGAGGCTCACCACCCCAAATTGGCATGTTTTCTCTGTTCCTGTCCTGGTCACACTGCTTTTTTTAAAAATTATTTTTAATCAGAGAAGCTGATACTTGGTGTGTCACATTCTTAAAGTTTGCAGCTTAGCATGGCCTTGCGCCTGGTGCAGTGGTCCCACTGGCTAGAGGAGCCTCTGGGTTTGGAGGAAGGCGCGTGGGCTGTGGGCGAGTGAGCCCCGCGCCTTCTCTGAGTCGGCCCCACATCCTGAAAGTGGGGGGTCCTCTCCTTCCTGTCCCGTGTCTGGCAGGACTGCCGTGGGAAGGATCCGGAAAAGCGCGCCTTTCCCATCCTTTACAGACGCTCGCTTGGCCGAGTGTTCGAAGGAACCACTGACCTTCCAGGGGTTTTTATCTGGAAAGTGGCAGAGAACAGAGTGCCACCAGCCGGTACCTGTCAGGTCTGCCAGGCTTCATAGATAAAGTCACACCCAACAAGCCAGTACGTGAGGTGCCAGCAGCCCTCGTGTCATGGGTTTTATCCTGACGAGATGTGGCTGCCGTGTTTGGTGAGCCAGCTTCACCTGGTCTCATGTAAAGATTTACGGGTTCTCTTCCCTGGCCCCGCAGTCCGGGCCCGGCAGGTCTGCCCATTATTGGGCCGGCAGCACCTTCTGATACAGGTTTTCCTTTGCCCCCCAGCCTGTGCCTGAAGATGCCACGGTGAAGAAAGTCTGCACGCAGCTCCGCGGGCACTGGGCCATGCTGGAAGGTGAGGGCGCGGCCTGTGTTCAGGGTAACATCCGCCAAAGCAGATTCTAGGACGAGGTGCACAGTAGGAAGCTGTGAGAATATAGGGGGTGTGGGGTGTGCGTGTGTCCCTGTCGGGGGCACTGAGGAAATAACCCATTAACCAGTTTTGACCGTCAGGACAGCCGAGTTGCATGTGACCTGCGGTCTGAATCAGAGCAGCTGCCGCCTTTCTGCCTCCAGAGCTGGGGTGGCAGGCCCCAAGGCAGGGCCAGTGCCTCTATGGCCCCCAGAGGGAGCCGGAGCCACCTAAGGGCCCCAGCTGGTGGCATGGAGCGGCTGCACAGTGCGTGCAGTTTCTGGGCCAGGAGACCAGGTGTGAGGACAGTCTCCGGGTCGCTGAGTCGCTGAGGGGTTTCACAGCCCAGGGCAGGTGCTCACAGGAACATTAGGCTGAGGGGAGAGGGGAGAGCAGTGGGAGAAGACAGGTCCCCCCCACCAGCCTCTGCATTCAGTGAGGGTGGCGAGGCTGTCAGTTCCTTGGGCCTTGTCTGTCACAGGGCCCACAGCTAGTTCTGAGGTGGCGGTGCTGGGGTCTGTCGGAGAGAGAGAACATGGTGCGACCCCATCTGTCTGCACTGGTAGAAGGCAGACCCCTAGTCACACAGCTCTTGGCTGTTTTCCCTTCTGCTACTCTTGGGGAGAGACTTGAAGCGACAGTGTCTGAAGGGGAATTTGTAGCTCAGCACTGGAATTCAGATGCCTTCATTCCAATCACGAAATTGATGCTCAGAAGAAATCTTACAAAGCCAGTCTGGGTTCCTGGGAGCTCTCGAGAGGGCCTAGCATGGATTCAGAGTCTCTTTACGGGAACAGTGATCTCAGTGTGCATGCGAAGCGTTCCCATGCGAAGCATTCCCCAGGTGTAACATTCTCCATGCAGAGCGTCCCCCAGGCGGAGTGTTCTCAGAAGGCCCATCGGCTCTGATTCCAGGGTTAAGTTCCATCCTTTCGCTTAGAGTTGAAGGGTTGGGGCTGTTTGGGTTTACGGGGGCCACACTGGGAAAGTGGACCTTCAGCAGGACTGTCAGGGACCCAGGTGGAAGCATCACTATGAGGCCCCTCCCTGGGGGGGTGGGGGAAGTCTTGGAGAGAGCACGGGGAAGGCGAGTTGACCTTGAAAATCACAGGACAGAAGGGTAGGGGAGCTGAGGGAGCTGGGAGGTCACTCCTGCGGGCAGATGAAGGTCATGCCTGTGGGCACAGGCCTGCGCCTCCCTGACGGGCCCTGTGGAATTCCTGCCGGGTGAGGGGGTCTCGAATAGCAGAAGTTTGTGTTCTCTTAGAAGCGAGTCTGAGATCCAGCTGTGTGGCTACCAGCGGGTGGGCCTTGTGAGAGTCACCTTGGAGAAGGCGCCACAAGTCCACAGAGACTGCGTGGTTGCGGGGTGGATTCCGTTGCAGGAGGGCCTGGCAGGCCCACCAGATCCCGCTCCTAGAGGCGGCGTCCCGCGATGTCCTGTGTCACCGTCCCACTTGGCATCTACTCTTGTTCCTCCCGCACAGGCTCTGCTGGTGTGGACGAGGGCTTTAGCAGTCTGTACAAGGCCACCTTTGACAACATGACCACTTACCTGAAGAAGAAAGAGGAGAGGTTGCAACAGCAGCTTCGGAAGAAGCGGCATAAGAACCCGCCCCCTGGGCCCAACGGGCAGACCAAGAAGGTGAAGACCGGGGAGGCCTCCTGGAGTGGCTCGTCCTAGCCCTGGTGCCGGCTTCTGGCCTCGAGAAGCAGAGTAGCTTTTGTCCCCTCCTTGCCAGCAGCTCCCTTTGAGGAAAAAAAGGGGCACATCACTGTCCACTCCGCTTGGTGGCAGTGAGGTCCATACAGCTCCCCAGACACCTGGGCTGGCCCAGTAACTGAGGGTGTCCTGGGCTCTAGAACATTCTGTTGCTGAGCAGAGGTGTCTTGAGCATCCTCTGGTTGCAGGGAAGCCAGACGGGGAGACACTGCAGGTGAGCAGCTCGGTGCCTGGAAGCACTTCATCTTCATGGTGGAGGACGTGTGAGCCTCTTCCCTGGCACTTGTTGGTTTTTCCACTCTTCCCATAATGCCACCCGTGCCGGGCACACTTCCTTCCAGGGGAACCCACACAAATGGTTTCACACCAGCGTGAGGGGCATTTTCATCTTCCCGGCAGCGGTCCTCCTGGGGGGTGGATTGCACTGTCCACCACGGCGCCGCTCCCCACGCAGGGCCATCAGCCTGAGCAGAATGGAGTCTCAGTTCCTCCCCAGCCTGGCCATGTGTTCCGTCCCACGCAGTGAGGGCTCCTGCTCAGCTGCAGACGTGCAGGCTTGGCGGACACACAGCGGAGAACTGGACTTTTTCAGGACGTGAGGACATGTAGAATATGGGAGTTCTACAGGGAAATGGTTGATGACATGTGTGTGGATTGATTTGAACCTTGCACACGTCACAAAGAGCAGGGTGTCAGCTGAATTCAAATCACCAATCAATAAAGACGAGCTTTTGCAGCTTCTGGAAATGTTTAGCAGCAACATGTGGAACTAATTTCAGAATACATTGAGCAAAACCGTTTTTGATGAGTGTACTGTGTGTGACCGAGCAGTGCACTCTTTGATTTGAAGAGAAAAGGTTTGGTGTGGGATTCATGAGGTGCTTGGAGACAAACTGTTCTGTGTATCAAAGCCGGAGTGCTTCACATTTTTCCTAAGTGCCTTTTTTACTTTGAACATTGATCTGAAAACGAAGGTTTGTGCCGCGCTCAGGATCGCTTCCCACAGGAACAGCCCCAAGCCGAGGGGTCAGGGACAAAACCAGTTCAGGAGCAAGGGGTGGTGCTCAGGCAGAGAGGGTGCCTGGGGTGAAATGGGGGTCACGGAGCAGACGGGTCCCCAGGTAGAGGGGATTGCCCGGGCCATGGTCCTCCTGCAGGAGGGGCCTGCCTGCTAGCACTGCATTGGGCCCAGGGGTGTTCTCATCAATAACCTGCTTTGAAATTCTTGGTTTTAGGAGAAATTGAGGTTTGGTCTTGTTAATGTCATGTCTTAAGACTGGTCAGCAAACTGGCCTGCAGACCAGATCCCGTCCACTCCTGGTTGTACAGGCTTCGAGCTAAGAATGGTTTTCACAGTTTTAAATGGCTGTAAAAAATCAAAAGAAAGGTAATACTGCAGGCTATATGAAAATCACATGCAATTCCAATTCCCATGTCCATAAATTAAACGTTACGGGGTGCGGCCACGCCTGTTCGTGCAGGTGTGTGGTCTGTCTGTGCTCCGTGGCAGAGTGGGGCAGCTGGCGGGAAGGACAGCCTGCAGAGCCTAAGCTGGTTACTGCCCAGCCCTTTCCAGAGAGTTTGTCCACACCTATTCATGCCCCTTTTAAATTCGTGAAATTTTCAAAAGGAACTGGTTCATTTATTTGGAAAAAACCCAACTCTGTTCTTCCTGTGTTCATCTTGAGCTTTTGCATCAAACACTCATGGTGTTCCCTGTGGGCAGGGAGAGCACGTGTCTGACAGGTCAGTCCTGGGCATCCCCGCCCAGATTGGGAGCGAGCCCTGAGGTGGGGTGTGGAGCGCGAGTGTCTAAGGAGTTCCTTTTGCTTACACATACCTGACAGTATAGGGTGGTGCCCAGAGCAAAGGTCAGTAGATCAGAGCAGAGTTGGGGGGGAACCACAGTCATCTGTCATTCTAATGGTGGTTTTTCTTTAAAAAAAAATTTTTTTTAAATTGATTTCAGAGAGGAAGGGAGAGGGAGAGAGAAACATCAATGATGAGAGAGAATCATTGATTGCCTCCTACATGCCCCCCCATATTCCCTCTACACCCTCCCCCCAACACTGGGGATCAAGCCTGTAACTCAGGCATGTCCCCTGACCATGAATTGAATTGTGACCTGGTTCATAGGTCAACGCTTAGCCACTGAGCCACACTGGCTGGGCAAGGGTTTAAATCTCTTAACTCTTTCCCTAGAACACCGTGTCCCCTTCCTTCCCTGACTTTAGCTTTTTGAGAAGACCAGGTCCACAGCCATCTCCTGATTTGCAAAGCAGTTTCTTGACTCATCAGTTGGCCTATTGTGGGAGCCAAAGAGTTGGTTTCCTCACACATTCCTGATGATATCTTTCTCACTTTTTCGATCCTTTTTTGGCTTCTACATGTTTTACTTTGGGGAGATTCCTTGGGCTTTGTTCCAACTTATTTATTTTTATATTTTTTTTAATTCTGTCAACATTTATTTGCTCTTCGGCCCCGCCTCCACTCCCCGTCTTATTTTTGTATTTTTAAATATTAAAATTTTTTATTGATTGATTTTTAGAGAGCGAGAGCAAGGGAGAGAGAACTATGAGTTTGTTGTTCCACGTATTTATGCATTCATTAGTTGATTCTTGTATGTGCCCTGACTGGGATCAAACGCACAACCTTGGCACATCGGGTCGATGCTCTAACCAACTGAGCTACTCTGCCAGGGTCCACCACATTTATTGATTTTAAAAAATTGGGTTATATTTCTTAATTCTAAGGGTTCTAGTTCTTTTTACATTTGATTCAAGTGCAGTATACAAGAAGGGCATCTGGAAAGCACAAACTGAAATTTCACTGGACACATGTGACAGTCTCCACCAGAAACAGGACATTTACCCACAGCTGAGAGGCCCCCAAGTTCCTTCTTACATCCCTTTCCCCCGCCCACCCCCCCTTCCCCAGTGAAGGCCAGGCCCATTTAACAGGTTAGTTTGCTTTGGCTCAGCTTTTTGGGTGAGATTCATTTACATTGTTGCACTGGTTGTAAATTGTTCATTCTTGTTGCTACATAGTATTCCCATATGCGGAAACACCACAATGTATCCATTCTGCTAGCAACTGGCATTTGAATAGTTTCCAAACCGGCTGCAGTGCACATTCTGGTCCTTGTCTTTTGGAACATATGTAAACATTTATGTCCGCTGTATGTTCAGGAGCGGGGTTGCTGGCTCACAGTTGTTCAGCTTTGGCGATGCTGCTGATCCTTGTTAATTCTAACCCCACCACAGAACGTAAGATTTAGTGCATCTCATGCTCTACATTTGAGGCGATGGTGTTGACTTTTGCAAAGGCACAAACTTGAGAGCATGGGAGTCAGTGAAGCTGCCCACCTGTCTGTCCTCCACACTGAAACTTGATCTTGCTCTGGGCAAGGTCACCTTAAAAGCAACGTGGATGGCCCACTTTGGGGGATGCCAGCCATAGGTCATGAGCACACTCAAGCCACCTGCGAAGAGGTCAGCATGGCAAGGAGCTGAGATCTGCCAACAGCCGGCGACTGACCGCCCAGACTGAGCCGTCTTGGAAGAGCTGCTTTCTCTAAACAGAGCACCGTGGGTTCCTCCCCGCAGCACCATTTACCCGAACCCTTCCGTGTTGACATGTATTTTTCTTTCTAATTTCCCTTGTGATTTCTTCGATCTATGGGTTATTTGGATGTATGGTTTAATTTCCAGACATTTGATTCTTTTTTCTTCTCGTTACTGGTTTCTGGTTTTAATTCCATTGTGGTCTTAGGGTATATGCTGACTTCATTCCTTTAAAAGTTACTGAGCTTTGTTTTCTGCTCCACAAACGGTTATTTTACGTGCCCTTGAAAATAATGTGTCTGAGTTGTTGGCTGGAGGAGGGTTTGTAAATGTGGATTAGGCGATACCAACTTGAAAACTACCATCTTCCTCATCTTTGTGCACGTCTGTTATTGAAAACAGTATTTAAATGTCTGTAATTGTGGCTTTGTCTAATTTTCCATTGTCCTACTGGTTTTGCTTCATGGATTTAAATATTCTGATATTTGGTTTGTACACACCTGGAAATTTGTTATCTTGAGGAATGACCCCATCTTCATGAAACATCCTCTCTTTATTTCCAGTTCTGATCTTTGTTCTGAAGTATAAATTGATGTTAATGTAGCCACTCCAACTTTCTTTCGTCAATGCGTGTTAGCGTGGAATTTCCTTCTTCACCCTTTTTTAACTTGTTTGCATTTATACTTAAAGTGGGACATTTGTAGACCATGTGCCCTTAAAAAAAATCCCCAGCCTGGCTGGTGTGGCTCAGCAGTTGAGCATTGACCCAGAACCAAGAGGTCTCCAGTTCAATTCCCGGTCAGGGCACATGCCCGGGTTGCGGGCTCGATCCCCAGTAGGGGGTGTGCAGGAGGCAGCTGAGTAATGATGTTTCTATTTCTCTCTCTCCTAAAAATCAACTAAAAATTTTTTTAAACAAAAGAAATCAGTTAAAAACCCAACCCCAAGTCATTGGATTTCAATGGAAGTACAACCTGAGCCACATAAGTAGTTGGAAGTGTCCCAGCTTTGCAAAGTTTTTATAAAGCAGGTGAAATAAATTTGAGAACATAGTCCATTTAAGTCAGAACAGCAAAAATAGTCTCAACACATAACCTATGTAGTTATTCATGAGCTACTTTATGTTCTTTTTAATCCTCATGTTGCAGGTTTGCCTTCTCTGTGCAGCTCCCCCTCTGCAGACTTTCTGTCCCAAATTCGAATTGCCTCGGCCTCCGAATTCCAGTGTTGGTCTCCCCTCGGTGGTCAGGCTCCGTTTGGGCTTGTCCTCCCTGGGCTGCGGTCAGAATCCCTTCCAGGCACAGATCCTCGAGGGTGTGTCTGCCTTTCTTAGGGACCACCGACCGGAGCAGCCGGCTTTCCAGCTGGTCTGGGTGGTTCCGGACCATTGTCTCCCATGGTCCTTGTTGCGATTTGAATTTACGCTTA
>NW_005371804.1:2120288-2130084 GCF_000412655.1 Myotis brandtii | reverse complement strand
CCGCCCACAAGCCTGGCTTGTTACTGACAAAATGGAATTGAAGGGACGCTGTAGGATTCTCAGTTGGGTATTATGTTTTGCTGGCTCCTATTTCATGACAAATAAAAAAACAAAAATAAAGCTGTTTTCATGGCTCCTCTGGGCTGTGTTTTGCTGGCTTGACAGACGGAAGATGGAGAGCCAAGAGCAGAGGACCCAGTGGGTCAGGACGGCGGGAATGGCGACAAGATAAGAGTTCCTGTGCGCCTGCGGCTCAGGGCCCGGCCCTCTGAGGTCTGTCCTTGGAGGTGACTGGCTCACATGACCATCGGCTGAGAGATCAAAGGGATAGGGGACGTCTGGGCGCCTGATGAAAGGCAGTGGAGTGGCTTTTAGGACGTCGCAAATGTGCTGCTTCATACGTTTTGGTCCAAGTGGCTTGTCCTGCAAAGCGAACAAGGAGACACTGCCCTTGACTTGAGATCACATGGTTATTTGCCTCAATTCGCCAGCTTGCTTTTTAAAAAAAATATTTTTATTGATTTCAGAGAGGAAGGAAGCGGGAGAAAGAGACACATCAATGATGAGAGAGAATCATTGACTGGCTGCCTTCTACACGCCCCACACTGGGTGTTGAGTCCGCAACCCGGGCATGTGCCTCATTTCTATCTATCTCTGTCCCTCTCCCTTCCTCTCTGAAATCAATAAAAAACATTTAAAAAAAAATCCCAACTCAAGGATATGTTTTTTATTGATTTTCAGATTCAGAGAGAGAGGAAGAGAGAGACAGAGACAGAGACAGAGACAGAGACATTGCTCAGTTGCTTCCCATTTGTGCCTAGATTAGGGTATGTGCCCTGACTGAGAACTGGACCCACGACCTTTTGGTGTCCGGGACGATGCTCCAAGCAACTGAGCCACCCGGCCAGGGCCCATTTAGCCATTTGTAAGTGTACAGTTAGTGGCATTAAGTACACTCACATTGCTTGCAGCCAAGATATACACGTTTGACCTGATGAAATCTATGTACCTTGGTGCTCAAGTCCATATCTTACTTGGTGAAGAGCCTAAGGCACTCCCACCGAGGTCAGGAACAAGGTACCCCTGCCTCTGCCCTCCCACATGCAGCACAGGTGTGAGCCCGCAGGCCACACAGGAGGAACCAACTGAGCATGACAGCGGCCAAGGAAGTAAACCATCTCCCTGCAGGCTTGCGTCATTTATTTCATGGATGTGGTATTGCAATTTTTAAAAAAAATTTTAATTGCAGTTGACCAGATGTGTTTTTAATAAATGGAAGGCAAAACCTTCCACCAACAGAAAGATTACGACTCCCTTCCTTGCGATACTCACTTTACTGTGATACCGGCGTCACTGCGGTGTCTGGAACTGAACCCACACCGTCTCCGACGTGCGCCTGCATAAGAAACCAGGGGCCCCTGGAGAAGTGGTTGGTTCCAGAACTGGGGCAGGAAAAATACAAGCGGAGCCTGGGACATCTTGTGGAACCAGAAAATAAGGACGTGCTTAAAAAGGATGGGCTTGTTGAAAGAACGCAGGAAGCAACCTGAAGGAGCTCCCGGTGGCAAAGCTGGAACAATTGGAGCAAGAAAATAAATGAGGGTAGACCTGGATGGTAAGCCGTAGCACGACGAATACCCATGAACCCATCCGGATGTAAATGAATCATTGAAGAGTAAACAAAGAAACAGAGAAGGGACAGCTCTGCCTTACAGAAGGATCCCAATTAATAATGTAAAAGGAAGGACTGAAATACAAAGTCACCGCTCGGCAAACGCCGCAGAAATAGTTGCTGCCTGCCAGACCCTGTTTGGGGAGCCACGGGATATCTGCACAGCTTCCGAGTGCCTCCGCTGAGGAGTTTATTCATTACAAACGGAAAACCAGGCCTTTATAAAGGAAAAACCCGGCAGATACCGCCTCAGCCTAGTGATCAAGGTCAGCTGCCCCAGTGATCCAGCACGTGGACACCACGGGCCCCAGCGGCTGCCCTGAGCACTCGCTGTCACTGCTGGGAGCTTCTGCCAACACTCGGAACCACGGGACATGTCAGACAGGCCACAGGCCACAGGAACACGGTGGGGGGAAGCCATGCACGGTTCACCCCGTACCGGCCCTCCCCTCATCAGGCTGTCTCCCCTCCTCTCCTCTGTCTCCATCTTACCTGCTCCTGCCCATCTTCAGATGTCCAATTCAAGTTCATTTTATATTTCAGTTCATCTTAAAATTTTTTCTCTTGCTTGATCTGTGCCTTATTCCCCTGTTTGTGGCTTTCCCACTTTAACCATTTCCTGTTGGAAGACAAAAATAAAATCTTAAAAGCGTGCAGAGAGAATCGCTAAGTGACGCCCAGCTGGCATTTCAGTAGCAGTGAAGGCAGCTGGAAGGCGGCAGGAAAAGCCAAGCGCGGACGAAACAACTAACTGCCAACTAGGATGGGCCAACTCGGCTGACTTATCTTTTCCGAGTTAGGAAATAAAGACATTTTCAAAGAAGCGAAAACAAAGGGAGTTTACCATGAAAGGAACTCTACAGCCCGAGGAAGGAAGCGGAGATGCAAAGGGAGAGGTGGACAAAGGCCCTGGCAACCGTGGGTGACTAGAAACAAGTATCGACTATAAAATAACGCGATGGTAACAGTTCAATGTGGGTCATTTAAACACCAAGGTAGACCCCAAAACACTGGGCGACAGAAACACACACATGAAAGTACCCAAAGATATTTGCCTTTGGCAAGAGGGAGATTTAGTAACTTGACTTTGTTAATCTAAGTATACAGTTGAGAGTGTGAATGGCACCAGTGAAAAGGCTGGAAATAGGATAAGTGTACAACTCAAATAGTAGAAAGAAAAATGAGATAGAAAAGCTTAATCCAGAAAAACGGGGAACAATACATGTAGGAGCCTCGGAAAAGCCTGTGGCTGGTGCTGTGGGAGCCGTCGCTGCCACCTCCCACCCTTGGGGATCCCCTCCTCCTGGGTCCCTTCTCCCTCAAGTCCAACGCAATCATTTCCTGTTCTTCTAAAGAGTCTTGCTGCTGACTGTACACCCAAAGCAGGACCAGGCCAACTTTCCTTCCGCCCTGGATTGTCAGTTTCCCTCTCCCAGAGGGATTGGAGGTGATTTCAGTGTTTTCTTTGTTGGCTGGAAGTCACCTGGGTGGTTTCGTCCTGCCTCCCGGTTTGCATTTTGATCACGGAAGCTTCATCCATGGAAGGAGATGGATTTTTGATGGAGGAATTTTTCCTGGGAGACTTGGTGGCAGAAGGGCCCTGCGTGTGTTTGGCGAGTCTGGAGGGAGCGGCATTTCATTGGGGGACGAGCTGTGCTGATGGGGCTGCGGGGTAGGGAATGTGCTGAGCACAGCATACAGAGCAAAGACAGAAAGCACCTCCCAGCCCATTCCCAGCAGCAGAGAAAATGGAAAACTCCAGGGAAGGAGAGGCAAGTGGAGTGTGTGTGCATGTGTGTGTATATGCGTGTGTGTGTGTGTGCGTGTGGGGGTGTGTGTGCATGCACGCGTGCACAAGTGTGTGCTCATCTGGACCTTCGTCGGGAAAGGGACTCACATAATAGCCGCTCTCATTTCCTAAGCAAGATGGGTGCCTCGGAGGGAAGGCCACCTGCCCCCAAGCCCACCTTTGCACCTCCCCCCATGAGCATGCTTCCCCAGCAAGGCCTCCTGCTCCTGGCTGCCCAGGGCCCTGTCTTGAAAGCATGGCTGGGTCTCAATGTGCAAAGCACCCGTTTCCATGCATTTCTTCAGAACATAATCTCTCCCAAACTTTGAATTTTCAGCTTTATTTCCAGAGGACATTACTCAGCCACTTCAAAGGGAGTGATTACCGTGCTGTGAAGTCATCCCTCCAGCCCTGGGGCCCTCCCTGAGCTTGGGGAGGGGGGTGTGAGGCGGGGGCACCATCCCCACAGGGGAGCCCCCACCGGGCTGTCCTATGTACTTCTGCGTGAACTCACTCCTTGCTCTCTGGCAATCGCTAAAAGCCAGTTCTCTGTAGAGCTAATTTGCCAAGTGACCAATTCCCTGAATCAATGGTTTCTTTGCACTAATTCGTTTCAGTTGAGCAGTTTTCAATTTGTGTTCCTATCAGAATATTCAGACTGCGCCTTAGTCTCTGCCTCAGTGCCCCGGAGACGGAGACGGAGGGACGGGGTGTGGGGGAAGGGTTGGGAGGGCACTGGAGAGGACATCTTATGCACATAACCTTGACTCTGAAGAGTTCTCATCAACCAGTTCTTTATTAAAGTAATTATCATATTGAAGAATATATTCAAGATGATAGTGATGTGTTTTCCATACACGTGTTTTTTTTTTGTAGATTTATTCTTCCACTTTTTCAATCTGAAGGGGTGAAAGAATTTGCTAGTTGTCTGTCCATTTCCCTTTTCCTTTAACAGAAGGCCTTGTATGTTGGGGGGACATCATTGTGCCCAGTAAAAATCACTTTTCCCAGCCTCCCTGAAAGTAGGGAGGGCTGCAGAGATGTAAACAAATGTGTCTGGGTGGAGACTCGTTAAAGAGCCTGTGAAGAGGCTCACCCGGGAAGCATGCCCTTTGCCCTTCTGCTTACCTTCTTCTTTCTGCCTGGAATGTGGTCACAATGGCTGGAGCTGCAGTGGCCGTATTGGGACCATGAGGTGACCTTGATAATGAATGCTGAGAGACTGAATATACAAACGGACCATGGCCAGACGATATATAAAAATAAGACCCTGACCCACAGCCTACAGCAACCTGCCCAGGAAACCAACCCGTTATCTCCGTGACCGACCCAGGGAGTCAGCTGCTGGAAGTCAGCTGTGTAGGAAGTCAGACTGCTATCACTAGTGACCAGTTCAGGAAGCCAAATGATGACCCCTGTTACCAGGGATCAAGAGGGACATCCATAAAGATGAAGGTCAAGTCATGAAGAAGAGACAGCACAATCCTAGATGTGTATGTTTCAACAGCAGGGCCTCAAAATAATGAAAAGAAAAAAAAAACACCTGACAGAAGTGAATGTTGACATAGACCACAATGACACTGGAGACTTCCATGCTGTGTCTCAGTGACTGATGGAATGTGTGGACAGAAGATGTAGACAGAGGCCCAGCAATCAGGGCCTCTAGTCTCCTGCAGGCCTAGCGTGGGGGCTGGGCCATCTGGTCAGGCACTGGCTGGCTTGGGTTTGTTGTTACCATGGTTATCTCAGTGCCACAGACTTCAAATCCCTCCAGGTGTGGCTGTGTCGGCCTCATGGTGACAGCGGGGCCTATTGGGCTGGAGGTTTCTTCTCAGGGTTCCTGTGTCCCCTCTGCCTTTAACTGTCGCTGTTTGTCTGTCCCACAGAGAGGTCCCTTGCCAAGCTCTTACCCCCCTGAGAACTACGGGATCTTTGCTCTGCCCTTCCCTCAGCAGCCTCAGCCTTTTGCTTGTAAAAGAGTCCAGGAAGCATGTGGGGCTTGCTCCTGCCCCTGGGAGCTGCTGATCACGTCATGGCCACCTGTGGCACCCATGGCTCTCAGGTCTCCTGCCCTGTCCCCAGTCTTTTTTTGGAAGCAGCTGGGGGCGGGGGAGGGCATGGCAGAGAGCTTGCAAGTGGGTGCAAACTCCTCTTATTTGGGAAAAACTGGAGTGACGCCCCAGCTTTTCCCAACTGTCCTACTAACTAGTCTTGAAGAATTTCTTAAAATGTGGCTGAATCCTTCCTGTCTGCCTGTAGGTGGCCACCTCTCCGTCTTGTGCTGTCAGAGAGGAGACAGTTCTCGCCTTGGAGGGCTCGTTTCTTTCTGGAATCCAGTTCACCGCGTCCCTCTGTGACTCATCTGTCTGATGGCTTTGAGGATTACCTGGCTTTTGTCATCGCTAGCGTGGGAGCGATGGTCCTTGCAGCTTCCTGCATTCTAAGTGGAAACGGAAGTCTCCGTTAACGCATCTTTTTGCAGCCCACACTGAACGAAATCACTCTGCAAGGGCATTTTTGGTGGGAATTTCCACAGTAGGCGTCCTGGGGATGGTAGTAGGCCACTGGGCTACATATTATATGATGAGGCCTCAGCAGGAAACAGATGGCACAAAAAACTGGGTCACTGAAGAAAGTGACGAGGCTGGGGGCAGGCGTAGAGAAGCCAGTGTCCTAGCAAGGACAGGCCGCTGTGGCATCCCTTAGGCGTGGAGGGTAAGGGAGGAAACTGCTTCTGGGGTCCAAATAATCAAAGAGGAAGTCTCAGGGGAAATAAAAATTACATTGGACTGAATCAACATGAAAATACAACAGGTTAAATTGAACTGTGCAGGATCGAGAGGGACATTTACAGCAATCAATGCTGGCATTAGGAGAGAGGAAAAAAATCTCAAATCAATAATCTCAGCTCTGCTCTCAAAGAGCAAAATGAACCCAAAACAAACAGAAGGAAGGAAATAATAAAGGTAAGAGAAGAAATGAATGAAACTGAAAACAGAAAAATAAGAGAAGCTCAACAAAACAAAGAGCTGGCTCCCTGAAAAAAATCAATCACCCGTTAGCAAGACGACAACGATGTAAAGGGAGATACACACACTGCCCAAATCGGGCATGAAATAGGGACCATCACTACAGATCACTACATCAAAAGGATATTAAGAAAACACTTCAAAGAACTCCACGCACATACATTTCACAGCTTAGATGAAGTGGGCCGATTCTTCGAAAAGCACAAACTAGCCAACTCACCTAGTATGAGGTGGATCACTTGACGAGCTCTAGAACTATTAAGGAAATGGAATCAGTAATTAAAATACTCTGCCCAAATTTCTAGACCCAGATGTTCTCACTGGAGAAGTCTTCCAGGCTTAAAAGAAACAAAAAACTTAACACCACTTCTACACAACCTCTTGCAGAAAATAGGAGAGACGGGAGCACGTCTAAAGTTACTCAACAAAGGCAGTATTGCTCTTGATACCAAAGCCAGGCAAAGACAGGACCAAAAAGGAAAACTGCAGACCAGTATCTCTTATGAGTATAGATGCAAAATCCTTGACAAAATATTAGCAAATACAATTCAGCCACCTATAAAAAGAATGAATCACTATGACCAAGTGGAGTTTACTTCAGGGATACAAGGGATGAAAGGTTGGTTCTATATGCAAAATGAATCAATGTAATCTACCACTTTAACAAGGTGAGGGGAAAATCCATATGGTCATATCAATCAATGCAGGAAAAGCATTTGACAAAATGTAACACCCATTCAAGGTAAAATCTTTCAGAAAAAAACAGGAATACAGGAATAGAGGGTGACTTCCTCACATTGATAAAGAATATTATAATTAATGGTGAAAGAGTTTCCCCTAAGATCAGAAACAGGGCAGGATGTCTGCTCTCACTGTTCCTATTCGACATGGTGCTAGACATTCTAGCCAATGCAATAAGGCAAGAAAAGGAAAAAGAAGGCATATAGGTCAGGAGGAAGAAATAAAATTGTCCCTGTTTGCTGATGACATGATTGTTTACATGAAAAATCCCAAAGAATCTACAACCCCCCACCCCCAGAACTAGTAATTGAGCTAATCAAGATTACAGGATACAGGATCAATATACAAAAATCAATTGCATTTCTATAGACTAGCAATAAACACATGGGCACTAAAATTAAAAATAATACATTTCCATCCACTAAAACAAAAAAGACATATTTGGGTGTAAATCTAACAAGATAGGATGTGTATGCTGAAAACTACAAAATATTGAGGAAAGAACTAAACAATATTCATGGCTTAGAAGACAACATAGTAAAGATGTCAATTCTCCCCAAACTGAAATACAAATTTAATGCAATTCTTATCAAAACCCCAGCAAGATTTTATAGATACAGAAAAGATGATTTTATTTTATTTTTTTATAGTTTATGTAAAAATTTATTTGACCCAAATGTAGAAAAAGTGATACTATTGCATATGATACAGTTGCAAGAATCTAAATGAAAAGTGTGGGTTTTATTCAATTGCACAATTTGCTAGTGTATCTCCTGGGTAGTGTGATGCATAATACAGAGGAGTGAGGGGCAGAGGAGTCCAAAAAGCTAGAATCAGGGTGATTTTTAGGCAGAACTGTAAACTTGAGTTACTCCCCTCACTGCTGGGGAATATGGAATGTTTCAGCTGAGATGTTAACCAAGGAAGCAAAAACATAACAAAACCAAAATGTGCAGCCCTGCCTACAAAATACTCCATATCCAGTTGAATCAGGAGTTTCCTGGTCTTTTATTAACTTGGTGCTGACGAAGGAATTAAAGCTCTAAATAAGTAAATCTTCAATTTCCCATTCCCAAAGTACGGAGGAGATAAGTTAGGCCGATTACATGATCTCTTTAGCCAGAGAGGACCCCTTCTGCCCGATATTTAATAGAAAAATGCTCTTGCTCAATGATTGAAGGCTATTTTTGGTATGGCTTCCTGGACAGGACTGAATTCATTCCTGCTGAGGGGATGGCCTTAAATAAGAGTAAATGTTATAACTATTTCCCAAGCATTCTCACACTGTTTGCTCAAAGGATGTTCTGCACAGTAGAGTGTGGAAAAGAGCCAGAATGATGAATCTGTCTATAGTTTACGACTTCCCACAATAGCCTCTCCCCCAACTTTTTTTGCTCTGGATGGAAAATCCTCACCCATTTTAATGCGATGGTCTCTGGCCTCCTATAGCGTGTCCAACAGTGGCCCAGTGGTTCTATTCTTCAACCTTTTAAATTGGCCAGTGACTAGATATTAGAGTCTGTGTTTTGGAAGTGTGGGGTTGTTTAATCTCCCAGAAACCATATGCCCTCAGTCTTAAGAGACTAATGTTCAATAGGAAACACCCTGACTAGCTTAGGAATAAATGCAATTTAAGGATAAAAATAGAGCTAAAAAATTCTGGTGCCATTTGGGGAAGAGGGGAAGGAATGAGATTTAACTGATGCTCAAAGCTTCTCTGATACAAAGTATTTGATCACAGACTCATAATTTGCGTAGATGCAGTAACAAAAGGAACTTCCTACAAGAGAAGAGAAAGAAGCAGAGGTCTGGAGCTCCTGTTGGAACAAGACCCTTCTGTGTGGTTCTCTACAGTTACGTTCCTTTAGTGTCTGATCCAGGGTCGGATGCAAGCCCTCGTTCTCTCCTTTGGCCTGAGCAAGTGTTTCTTCCAGGTCATCAATAGATCTTTCCAGCTTTGCAACCGTTCTCTCTGCAGATTCAGCACGGGTCTCGGCCTCTTTCAGTTTGTCAGACAGAAGTTTAATTGCTTCTTAATATTTATCCTCCTTTTCAGAGGCAGCCTCCAGCCATTTCAGGTTGTTAGTGCCATTCTTGAGTTCTTCCTCCAGTCACCACATTTTAGTTCAGACACCTCGGCCTGCTCCTCTGCTCTCTCCACTCGCCCTCCAGGATGAGCAACTTACGAGCTACCCCCTCCTATTTGCGGTCAGCCCCCTCTGCAGTGTGCTTGGCCTCTTTGAGCTGCAACTCCTGGATCTCCATCTTCTCCTCCTCTTTCATGGCCCGGTTTTCTCTCACCTTCATTCCTCTCTCACCCTCATCGGCAGCCTTTTCTGCTTCCTCTAGCTTCTGCAGGGCCGTGACCAGTCGTTCTTGAGCCCTAACTCCTCCTCAATGAGCTGGATGCGTGGATTGAGAGCTGTCGCATCTCCTTCAGCTTTCTGCGCTGCTCCCGCTCCGTCCAGCTCCCGCTGCAGGCCCTGCACGCAGTCCTCCAAGGAGGCGTGGGGGTGCACACAGCCGGCACTCGACTTGGCTAGAACTGGCTTCGGTGAAGCTGCA
>NW_005371804.1:2118061-2120206 GCF_000412655.1 Myotis brandtii | reverse complement strand
TCCCTCTCCCAGACCCAGATGCGGTCAGAGCCCAGAAAAGATGATTTTAAATGCACATGAAAAAGCAAAGAAACTAGAGTAGCTAAATATTCTTGAAAAAGGAGAGGAATCAGTCCATGCGATTGTAGGCCCTATTACACAGCTACAATAACCAAGACTGTGTGACGCTGGGAAAGAGACTGCGGGACAGACACAGAGGTCCATGGAGCAGAACAGAGCACCAGGGTCACACCCACACGAACGTGCACAACGGGAGTGGGGAAGAGCAGGTGGGTGGAGCCGAGAGTCTTCTCAGCAAATGGAGCGGAAGCAATTGGACATTCACAGGCGAAACAATGAGACTCCACCCAGAGCTCACGCTTGGTATCAAAGTGAACTCAAAATGGACCCTGGGTTAAAGCATAAAACGACAAGACTTTTGGAAAAAAAACATGGAAGCAGATCTCCAGGATCTAGGGAGGCAGAGAGTTCTTAGACCTGGCACCAAAGGCAAGACTGATAAAAGGAAAAGCTGATAAGTGGGACTTTATCAGAATTAAAAATGTTTGCTCGGTGAAAAACGCTGTTCAAGGGAAGAAAGGGCCAGCTGCAGACTGGGAGGAAATATTGCAAACCACACATCGGACCGGTATCTGCAGTCTACAAAGACCTCCCAAAACTCACCAGTAAAGAAACCACACCACTACCCCCTCCCCAAACAAGACATGAACACACATTTTGCCAACGAGGACATACAGTGTACATTCTTCCAGATGTTCAACATCTTAGCCACTGGGGACATGCAAATTAAAGCCACACGGGCCAGCACCGCACCCCTATCCGAATGGCTAAACTAAAACAGGGAAAACACAGAAAGCTGGTGAACGTGTGGAGAAACTGGGCCACTCCCACATTGTTGGTGGGAAAGTGTGCTGGCATAGCCATTCGGGAATGACAGTTTCCTGGAAAAGTAGAGAAACAATTACCATATTACCTAGTGCTCACACTCCTTGGCATTCATCCCAGAGAGATGAAAGGTCATATTCATAAAAAAACCTCGTAGTCAATGTTTATGGCGGCTTTATTCAGAAGAGCAAAATAACTGGAAGCAGCCCAGATGTCCTTCAACTGGCAAATGGTTAAACAGACCGTGGTCCACTCACATCTTGGAACACAACCCAGCAATAGGAGAGAACAGATTCCTGACCCACACAACCACCTGGTGAATTTCCAGGGGACGATGCTGAGCGGAAAAGGCCAACCTTGAAGGTCATGTAGTGTGTGATGCCATGTACAGTGGGGCCTTGACTTACGAGTTTAATTCGTTCCGTGATGGAGCTCGTAACTCAAATTACTCGTATGTCAAATCAAAAAGTGAACGAGTGAGACACGTGATGCTGGGCTGATGTTGTGGCGTTCACTGTGACGTTCGCTGCGCCAACTAGCGGTGGGGTATCTGAAGCTGGCTCGTAACCCGAATTTTAGCTCGCAACTCAAAGCAAAAAATCGGCCGAGAGACGGCTCGTATCTCGAAAAACTCGTTAGTCGGGACACTCGTAAGTCAAGGCCCCACTGTATATCATATTCATGAAAGGACAAATGTATAGAATGGAGAAGAGAGCAGGGGTGGTAGGGGTCAAGGTGGGTGGAAGGGAAGAGGGTGTGGCTATCCGAGGCCTGCAGGAGGAACCCCGTGGGGAGGGGATGCTCTGTACCTGGGCTGGTCAGTGTCCACATCCTGGCGGTGATGCTGACCTAGAGCCGTGCAAGATGCCGCCCCTGGGGAAACTGGGTAAAGGGTCCACGGGATCCCTCTGTATCCTTTCTTGTGATGGCATGGAAATCTACAATTATTCAAAATAAAAAGTTTAATTTAAAAAATGATCGTTTTCTTATTAATGAAACCCATCAAAGAGAGGTTAATTTCTTAGGCTTGCTCACGTTTCCTGACACCCTGTGCTGTGAGAATGCTCATGCACAAGCCACTTTTGAATCCCCTTTGCACCTGCTAATCCAGTCCAGCCCTGGGCATCTCAGGGACCATTCTCAGACGGAAATAAGTGTCTAACAAGGATCACCCAGAGAAGACAGTCCTCTTGTTGTATTTGAATGGTATGTCCCAGATCCGGGAATGGTGGGGCAGGCTGTGGCCTGGGCAGGCTGGGG
>NW_005371804.1:2111587-2118039 GCF_000412655.1 Myotis brandtii | reverse complement strand
GCAGGTTGTGGGGGGAGGGGCAGGCTGTGGCCTGGGACGGTGTCCTGGGGGTTGGGCACAGCCGATGGACTGGTTGGCCACTGGGCCCCCAGCCTTGATGACGAGGGCCTCACGCACCAGAATCGTATCATCTCTCCTTGTGGGGAATTGAAAAGAACCACAGAAGGTCCTGCCGGAGCGGACTGTGCAGGTCCCGGAGGCTCTGGTGCTGTGCCTACAGACACCCCGGAAGTGACCCGGCAGGACCATCCTGGGTGCCCCCCCGGGAGTGGGACTCTCTAGCTCACGAAGAGGCAGTGTCTGTTAGGACTGATCAATTGCTCTGGGAGCAAACGGTCTTTCCTCGTCCTCCTGTGGGCAGAGGGGATCCGTGGTGACTCACCAGCCAAGCTGCAGCCAGGAGGATGCCGGGCTGATAATGAAGATGTGTGGGCCCCGTGGGCTTGCAGCACCGCACACCTCTCCCCAGGGCCGCTTGGCCTCGCGGGCTCCTCATTCTTCCGCGCTGGGTGGCCGTGGTGTCCTGTGCGGACCGGGAGAGCCAGGTTTGCCTCGGTGAGCCCCCTGCCTCAGTTTCACTGTGTCCCCCACAATCCCCTCACTGGCCTCTCCATTTCTGATAGAATGCCTGTAGCAGCAAAGAGCTGCTTTTGCCACTGAAATTACCCCCATGGGCAGGACAAAAGAGCCCCCCCATTCCCTTTCTGCGATAATGCTAACATCCTCCCCCCATTTCCCACTTGTACCCTTTAATTTCCGAACAGAAGCGGATGCATTTTTCCTAAAGACAAATGGACACTGAGAATCTGTATAGTTGGAGGGGAGGACAGGGGCCCCTCACAGCAGATCATAACAGGCTGCAGGCCTTTCTCCTGGGGCGACTGTGAAATCCTATCAGAAGTGAGTGGTCTAAGGTGGGTGGGGGTCGGGGGTGGGGGAGGAGCACAGCACGCATTTTACCTCCTGTTTCCTCTTCCAAGCTTCCTTTAAGACAGCGGTTCTCAACCTGTGGGTCACGACCCCTTTGGCGGTCGAACGACCCTTTCACAGGGGTTGCCTAAGACCATCCTGCATATCAGATATTTACATGACGATTCATAACAGTAGCAACATTACAGTTATGAAGTAGCAACGAAAATAATTTTATGGTTGGGTCACAACATGAGGAACTGTATTTAAAGGGCCAGAAGGTTGAGAACCACTGCTTTAAGTCAATTTTAATGCAAAGCTGAAAACAGGAACATTAAACCCAATACTTTTTACCAGGTTAGCTGTATAAATAACAGTCCATGTACCTGCCATTTAATTGTCGATTGATTGGTTGATTGATTGATTCATTCATTCATGTGTTCATCAAGCATCCTTGAGCACTTCTTGCCCACACCAGGCCGGGCACCAGCGAGACAGCAGAGAATTGATCTCCCTCGAGCTTATTGGGGCCCATCCTCTCCAGCCCGTTTGCTCCGGTCTTTCCCTGAGATGCTGGTGGAGGCACTCACCTGTCAGACGTTAGCTCTTTAAGAGAACACGATTGTTTTTAAAGCTTCCTATCCCTTACTGGATTTCTTGCAGTTTATAACTCATGTGCTGACGTGACTGGTGGGATGTCTGGTCTGACACATTTGCTCATATCAGGTAGGTGTCGGGGAGGCTCACAAGTTCATGGGCAAGGTTAGATTTTGAAGGTGCCCAACAGCATGGAAAGATCAGGCAGTATTTAATAAGCAAGTTCAGCCACCACGGTTATTCCCACCAACTCCACACTCACCTCATTCGGTTCGAGTTGCGTGATTGATTCTGGGTAATTAAATGCCTAATTATGACCATCACTTGCAGATCTAATTAAGGCCCAAACATTGGCCCCATAACCATGGTCTCATTCAGGTGAGCTCTGAGGGAACTTGGATGTCTGGAGGTGGGGTCGGGGGGGGCATTAGGGGTCTCCAGGTGGGGCTGGGCAGAGCGCCCCCAGGCGGGGGCTACAGGATGACCTCAGTGTGGCTGCTTGTTCCTTTAGGGGTGGGGTTTCTCTAACCATAAATAGAAAGGAAAATAACACTGTCTGCCTGTAGGTTAGAAATGTGTCCTGTTCCACTGGCCCCGGGTGCTGTGTTCAACATGCACAGCCTTTCACCTGAGACCTGGTCTGACCTCTGAGCCTCGGGCCATCCGTGTTGCTTGGTGGTCCGGCCTGTAGCGGTCCCTGCAAGGACCACATGAAGCCGACATAAGCTTTATGCACGGAGCTCCTCCGCGGGAGTTCGAGGATCCCAGCAGCGGGCTGTGGAGATAAGTCTCAGCTGCTCTTTAAAGGGTTGGCCATGGGCCTCCACACCTGAGCTCAGTAACTCTTGGAAGGTTTAGAAAAAAACGGGTGGGGGGATCTTGGTGGTAGAGGAGGCCAGTGCAGGGGGCGCCGCTGCAGGAGGCTGGCTGGGACTCCGGACGCCTCCCAGTGGTCCCACTCAGGATGGATGGGCTTGTCCGAGGGGAGCGGCGATATGTAAACGGGAGGAGCATTTCTGTGGGTTCCTTCCCAACCGGTAAACTGTGGTCAGCACCCCACATCCATCAGGCTGGGGGCAGCTGTGGCCCCTGGAGCCAGCGGGGTTTCCTTAGTGCCAGGCACCGTGTGCCCCGCTGCCAGCCACTTCCTCCGGGTCTGTTAGCACCCGAGGGGCACACATCAGCTACTTCACAGGCATCTCTGGGCGCCGGCCAGCGGCAGAGAGAACAGGCAGGTCGGTGAGCAGCCACCGCCGCTTAACATTTCCTCGGACCCACTGCAGCTGGCACGTCCGACGCATTTTGAATGTTTTGTAAAGTTACTTGTGAGGAAAACAGCAGAAATGACGCCAGAGCTCTCACCGCCACAAGGAATCGTCGGATGCTGAGAAGGCTCGGCTGCCATGTCTCGCTGCTCTGCGAGGGCCACTGTCCGCCTCCACCGCCTCGCCCTCGCACCTGTCCCTTTGTTCCTTAGCCAAGTCCAAGCGTTCCTTGTTTTCACCCTGTTCGCTGCCAGGGCTGGGACACCGTGCCAAGGCTAGATGCCTGCCATCTTTTCTTCATTTCCCTTCCTTTCTCTCAGCGGGGACAGAGGTTCGGTGTGTAATAGTGCATGTACGTGCAGCTGCCAGGGCTGGGACACCGTGCCAAGGCTAGATGCCCGCCATCTTTTCCTCATTTCCCTTCCTTTCTCTCAGCAGGGACAGAGGTGTCCCTGTTCTCCTGCCCCCACCACACACACACATTCTACAGGATGACTTTCTTCTCTTACATGATTCTCTGGGGCAGTGACCACAAACTCGAATCCATGTATTCATGTGGCAAATGTCTGAGCCTCACATGCACGTCACCAGGGGTCTTCCGAGGGTGTGTGGGGACCTGGGAAATTATTTTCTGCAGGTGCCTCGCTAAGTAAACAATGTGGGTCACCCCGAACCAGCTCTGGGCTGTTGGAGTTTCCTTGGGAGCAGCAGGGCCGGGGGCAGGCTGGGGCCAGGCTCCGCTGTGGGTGTCAGAGCCGGGGAAGGCGCAGGGCACAGAATGTGGGTCACCCCGAACCAGCTCTGGGCTGTTGGAGCTTCCTTGGGAGCAGCAGGGCCATGGGGCAGGCCGGGGCCAGGAAGGGCTGGTCAGCCTGCGAGCCCCCTCGGTGGTGACAACTCCCCTCGTTCCCACAACTGACCGCCAAGACCAGGCCTTGGGCCCACTGCCTTCTCTCCCTGATCTCTGGCCTCCAGTCTCCAGTGTGGCCGAGCCCCACTGTTCTGCACAGACAGAGCCCCCAGAGCGCCTGCGGCCCAGGCCCCGCCTCGCCCCGGCCTCACCGCTGCACCTGGCAGCCCTCTCCCTGCACCTTTGTGCTCTCATGCCAACCTGCTCGTCCCGCCATGCAGCCTCCATCACTGACCCTGCTGTGGGTGCTGCCTTGTTGGATCTCCGCCTGGCTCGCTGCGTTGCTCATCCATCAGGACTCAGGGCCGCCTCCTCCAGAAAGCAGGCCACAAAGGCTGGGCTAGAGCCGTCTGGGGGCTCTCCCTCCTCCTCCTCCTCATGCCCACTGGTCTTGTAGAGGTCACTGCAGCCACCCTCAGGCTCGCTTTCCCCAGGTTCCCAGGCGCCTCCTGTGGCCACAGGCAGTGCAGGAGCGCCTGCTTCACAACAACCCTTTATTCGCTGGCTTTCCAGCTCCTGTGAACTCGAGGGGGCGGGCTGCATGGTGCCTGACATCCACCGTGGGCACCATTTAAGGAGCGGAGGGAGGAGGGAAGGGCAGGAGGGCAAGGGGCAGGGCAGTCCCTCTGCCCACTCCACACCGTGTTGTCCTTGCCCGAGGCCATGAGGAAGGCCTGGCTCTGGCAGGATGGTGGCCCGAGGGACCAGCATGAGTGGGAGGGCACCGTGTGTTTAAAAAGGAAAAGCAGGCACACACCAGGGAGAGAATTCTTTCCAATTTATGGGTGTGAGAGTTTGGGACACGCAGCTCTCAGGAGAGATGGGGAATCTCATAGCTCAAAAATGAATTCTGTGAGGATGGGGAGCAATACCCTGGAATTCAGGAGGGCGTGCATGCCCAGGACATGGAACCAACCAGGCCGTGCAGCTGCCCTGTGAAGGCCGGTTCTCAGAGCGGAGGCTCTTCAGCAGGTTATGTTGTCCTGAGGGGGCGCGGGTGGGGCCCACAGCCTGGGGGCACTCAGGAGTCTAGATGCAGGCGGGGCTCTGGGTGAGAGCTTAGGTGTGGGGGCCCCTCCAGCTTGACCATGAACAAGTGGGGATTGGCTCTCCCTTTGTGGGCCCAGTGCCACCCAGAAAGTTCCCAATGCCTGTCCCTAAGACATAGGCAGGAAGAAAAGGACAGCTTCCTCCCTTGCTGTGCAGATAAGGTCAACGCGGCTCCTTATCTGCGCGTTAACGGCTCCATGCCCACCTCTCGGTGCATGGGCACCAGCCTGCGGTACGTCTGTGACCTGCATGGACCTCCTGTTGTCTACAGTGTGACCGGCCGCCTGGGGTCCCCACCTCCCCACACAGGCACCAGTGCCCTCGCAGCTCACACACACAGGACAGGCACGGCCTGGCGCTCCGGGCAGCGGCCTGGCTTTTAATGCTGAATTTGCGCGAGGAGCGCATCCCATCGCACTGGGCAGGCGCTCTGGGTGCGTCTGCGGGAAAGCACAGCGTCCTTGTCTCCACGCGAGCACGTTTCTCAGACACACTCCTCCACGAAGAGAAAGAGCAGGACCCACTTCTGTATAAGAATATATTATTTAAAAGGCAGTTTAAAAGTAAAAATTCTGTACAGCATCATGAATTCCTTTTTTTTTTTGTATCAGTGAACAAAACGGTCCTGGTCGTGGGCGCCGGGGGGTCAGGATCAGCTTCTCCCCGCGGAGGATCTCACGCCGAGCGGCCGGGCCCAGGCACCGCGGACGGACGGACGTCCTCTTCCTTCAGGCGAGGTCTGCTCGGGAGGGAAACGGACGCCGGGTTTGTCTTCGTTGGGATTGAAATGCGCAGGCGATATCGCAAGTGTCACAGGACTAGACGCGCACTGTGTTTGAAAAATGAGGCCATCGGACATATTGTTGAACATGTTCAGGGAAAATAAAACAATCTCGATCCCTTTTCTGAGCCATTCAAAAAATACGATCTGACTTCAAAATTGAAAGCCAGCCCGGCTGGCGTGGCTCAGTGGTTGAGCATCCATCTATGAACCAGGAGGTCACAGTTCGATCCCCGGTCAGGGCACATGCTCAGGTTTCGGGCTTGATCCCCAGCTTGATCCCTAGTGTGGGGTGTGCGGGAGGCAGCTGATCAATGGTTCTCTCTCTCTCTCCCTCTCTGAAATCAATAAAAATATATTTAAAAAAAAGAAAGAAAGAAAAAGAAAAGAAAGCCAGCATTTACGGAGTGCTTCCTATGGACCAGCCCTCTTCTAGGTTAACTGCTAAAACCACAACATGATGGTAATTTGGAGACTCGGGCCCTGAGGCTCAGAGGTTGAGAGTCTCCAGTGCAAAGCTTGGCCCCAAGGCTTGCTTTGCTGGCTTCTGGATGCCGGGACCTCTGTTCCTCTAATAAAACCAAACCTAGTTTCTCATGCCGGCACCTTGCTGCTTTATAAACCGAAACTCCCTCAAAGGATCCGTCAGCCACCTCTGTGGTGTGTCCCTATTATTCAGGCCGAATGGCTGGTGTGCCTTCTGCATGGACTGAGGGAATGGCTGATGCCAACAAGTGCTCGGGGAGGTGACCACAGCCATGCTAACAAATATTTTTCTTTGTGAAAAGCTTGAAAAAAGCGTTTTCCCTTAGGAGTGGCACACATGCTAATTACTAACCTTTTTCTATCAACTAAAGCAGGGGTCCTCAAACTTTTTAAACAGGGGGCCAGTTCACTGTCCCTCAGACCGTTGGAGGGCCGGACTATAGTTTAAAAAAAA
>NW_005371804.1:2109351-2111153 GCF_000412655.1 Myotis brandtii | reverse complement strand
CAGCTCCATTGTGTTGGGAACTGCTGGGAATCAGTGCACAACAGCATTACCTTCGCTTGGCTTCCCATCTCTGCTTTTCTCCCTCGACTTCTCCGTGCCCCCGCCTGCCCGGCTCTCCGTCTTCCTCTGTAACCAGGACAGAGACAGAGAAGTCAGGCTCGGGGACCCCGAGGGGTGGCTGCTCGTCTGCTCGGGAGCTCCCTGTTGACTGCAGATGCTAAAATGTGAAGCTGAGATGAACGTCTGCAACCTTGTGGTGCCAAACACACACGTGTGAGCTTTTCAGACACAGCTCGGTGCACGGGCCACCTTCCCTGCTACGGGAGGCCTCACCCGGTGCGGCCACTGCCTGCCGCCTGGACGGCGAGCTCACACTGGCTGCAGTGCACACAGCCCCGTGGACTGGCCGTGGCGACTGTGGAGTCCACATCCCTTTCACCTCCTTTCGGGTTTGTCCCACTGGGCGGCCGGGGCTGGGACTTGGAGGCTCAAGGCCTCCGTTGAGATGACGTGTGGATGGCCCCGGAGAGTCAGGCTCTGTAGCTCTCCTGCAGGGGGTCTGGGCAGGGGGGCACCTCTTCTTACATCCGTCCTCTGTATCATCTGCTCTTAGCTTCTGGAGTTTCAGCACCTACCTGTGACCTGCTAGAGAATCTAACTAGAGCAGTGATGGCAAACCTTTTGAGCTCGGCGTGTCAGCATTTTGAAAAACCCTAACTAAACTCTGGTGCCGTGTCACATATAGAAATTTTTTGATATTTGCAACCATAGTAAAACAAAGACTTATATTTTTGATATTTATTTTATATATTTAAATGCCATTTAACAAAGAAAAATCAACCAAAAACATGAGTTTGCGTGTCACCTCTGACACGCGTGTCATGGTTCGCCATCACTGAACTAGAGAGATGGAGATGGCCGGTCTGTGGGCTGGGAGGTACTTGTTGAGCACCTACTATACGTCCAGCATTGCACCAAGGAGGCTGAGAGAGACAAGAGCAACACAGGACGAGCCTCAGCCGGGCGTGGCGGGAGTTTCCAGTGGCAGAGGCAGGTGGAGGCACCGTGATGGGGAGGCCCTGGCTGAGGTGAGCAGTGAAGAAGACATGGTGCAGAGCCAGGCGGGGGGCACTGCCAGGTGGGGGGCACTGCCAGGTGGGGGGCACTGCCAGGCTGGGATGGGGTGAGGTCAGCCACAGCCACATGGGGCCAAAGTATGAAGCAGCAGGGAGACTGCTCCAGCTGCACTGGGGCCCCCGGAGAGAGGGGAGGCCACACCTGGGGTGGCTGGAGGTCAGGTGAGAAGGTCACTGGGTGGTCCCAAGAGGCAGGGGGCCCTGACACAGAGATGTGCACACCCCGGGGTCCTGACTTGGCCAGACTAAGTTGGGGGGCTTCGGGGGAAACCTCAACCCCAGCTCTGAGCCTGTGAACTGGACCTCCCCTGAAAACTATCAATCCCCAAGCGCCCTAAAGCCAGGCCCGGTCTGTCTCCCTGACCCCTGGGAGAGGCTGCCCTGTGGGCGAGTCTGTGGCCTAGAGCCAGGGTGGGACATGGTGGCGGCTTTTCCCAGGCCAGGGGGAGCCTCTCAGTGAACAAGGTCAGCGCAGGGGCAGGGGGAGGAGAGGGAGGACGTGGGCCGGGTGCTGCTGGGGGAGGGAGATGCCGTGGACGCTGACCCTCGTCACCTCACAGCGGGCAGCACTGTCATGTGACCTCCAACCACGTTAGATCCCCTGATGTGGTCGGCCTGTCTCTCCTTTGGGTGGGAACGAGCGCCCGTCCAGAGGGGCCGCCTCGC
>NW_005371804.1:2069184-2109218 GCF_000412655.1 Myotis brandtii | reverse complement strand
CTCTACGGCATCCAAGGTGACCGAGGCTCTGACACTGTCGGGTCAATGGTTCCTGGAGCCCCTCACGCCTGCCACCTGCCCACCTGGTTCCACGGTCCCCGCTGTCTCCTGCTTCTCACAGGGACCTGGTAGAAGCCACTTCCTCCCCATTTCTCCCCTCCCGTGTCCCCCTGCCCCCCAACTGTCCACACTGCACTTTCTCATCTTCCAAAGCCAACTTCACTCACTTGGCCCCCAACAGCCCCAGAGTCTGGAGGGACTCGCTCACGCCTGCCCTCCAGCCTGAACGGCTGAGTCCTCCAGTCTGTCCACCTGTCGGACATTCGCTGAGACTCAGCCCAGGGGTCCCCATTTCTCCCCTCCTGTGTCCCCCTGCCCCCCAACTGTCCACACTGCACTTTCTCATCTTCCAAAGCCAACTTCACCCACTCGGCCCCGACAGCCCCAGAGCCTGGAGGGACTCGCTCACGCCTGCCCTCCAGCCTGAGCGGCTCTGTCCTCCAGTCTGTCCGCCTGTAGGACATTCGCTGAGACTCAGCACAGGGTGCCCCTCCCCCCGGGGCCCTGTGCACACAGCTATCCTCCTGGGAAGGTCACACTCCGCCCTACTGCAGGGGAGGGTGGGCCCGTGGTCGCATCACTGCAGCCGGGACCAGCTCTGCTCGCCCGCTGTGAAGGCGCAGTGTGTGGAGAGAACGCTGTGAGCCAGAAGGCAGCTCCCGAGAAGCAACAGTGCCCGGGGCTTAAGGAAGGAGCGCTGAGCTGGTTCTGGAAGATGGAGGGAGCAGCATGTGAGGCTGGGGGCCCAGGGGAGGGAAGGATGCACTTGGCGGTAAATGTTGGAAGAAAGGCCAGGACCTGGAGCTGCGGGCCGTCCTGCCAGACAGAGGTGCTATGGAGGACGGGGGACCATGGGCCTATGTTGGGGCAGTGGGGAGCCATGGAGGGTTCAGGAGAGAGGTGGAGACCTCCTTCCTGAAGGTTAACCTGGTGACAGCCGTGTGCTGGGTGGAGTGAGCGAGATGGAGATGGGACCACTTAGGAGGTTCTTCCGAAGGTGAAGGTGAGAGGAGCTAACACAGGCTCCTCTGGTGCCCGGCGAGTGGAGGGCCACTCGGAGGAGGTCTCCATGGGGACTAGCAGGCTGGCTGTGGTGGCGCAGGAAGGGGAAGCCGGGAGGTTCTGTGGGTGTGCTGCTGGGGGAGCAGGAGGCGGGAGGGCAAGTGAGAGGTGGGGGGGAGAGTGTTGGGCGTGTTGGTGTTAAGGTGGAGGGGGACTTCAGGTGGGGTGTCCGGCGGGCAGTTACAGTTCACGTGCATGCACAGCGTGTGCATGTGTGTGTGAGCGTGTGGGCGAGTGTGTGAGCGTGTGGGCAAGTGTGTGAGTGTGTGGGCGAGTGTGTGAGTGTGCGTGCACAGCGTGTGCATGTGTGTGTGAGCATGTGGGCAAGTGTGTGAGCGTGTGGGCGAGTGTGTGAGTGTGTGGGCGAGTGTGTGAGCGAGTGTGTGAGCATGCGTGCACGGCGTGTGCATGTGTGTGCACGGCTGTGCACTCCCGTGTTTCTCACTGTCTGTCGTGTTGCCCCGGGTGCGGTGATGGTCACTCACCTTGGTCACTGTTTCAAACATGGGGATCAGGACGAACTTGATGAACCCAATCTGGGCCGTAGCTTTGGTCACTTTGTCCCGGTCCATGAAAGGGGCCACGGGAAGGCCTTCCGACTTCTCGCGGTCGCTCTGGGGAGTGCAGCAGACGCGACGTTAAAGAAACACGCAGGGAACTTGGGGGGCTCTGGGGATCACTGTTCTTCGAGGAGGAGAAATATGAGCTAATATGCCGCAGCCAGCCCAACCGCGGCGCGTTATGTAAATCAGTAATAACAATTACCACTTGTTTGAAAAGATGATGCTATTCTGAGTGCTACATCGGGTGTGCAGGGCCGTGCAGGGCCGTGGGGGGAGGACTGAGGGGAGGGCACAGGAGGAGGCCAATGAAGTGGGTCACAAGAATGCGCCGTGGCAGAAGTAGCTTGTGGACACCCCTCCGGCTCATCAGAGCTTCCCCGGCTGCCCCCGGGAGCCCTTCCTGTCTCTGCAGTTCTTGACCTTCAGGCCGTTGTCTGACATGTGAGCCCCTCAGAGCGGCTCGCTTAGTGGTGACAGGCGGCAGTTTCACAGCATTAGCTTTCCCAGGCAGCCACGGCCTCTCAGGTCTGAAATGACAGCCTCGCTCCTGTTTGCTGTGCGCCTGCTGTGAAGGCTTTCTGGGGGCGCGAGGCACTTCTGCCGACCCATCTGTGTCCACTGTGACCCACCTGCCACGATTCAAACTGGGCCTCACGTAAGGGGCCAAGCAGAGCGCCTGGAGGCGTGACTGCTGTGCATGAACTATTCCCATAAAATACTCTTACCTGCATGAAGTATTCTTCTAATAAGCAGTCCACCCAAGGCTCTGCGACTTCCATCGGACGCACCTCGTTAGAGATATCACAGCATTTTATCAAAATCATCTTCAGCTGCAAGAAGAGGCTTGGGGTCAGCAATGGTGCGCAGACCGGAACTCACGCTGTTGGGCTGGACTTGCCCCCCAGGAGCGGGTGGGGCTGTGGACGGGGTTGAGCTCTGCTGCCCCTCCATGGCTCAGCCAGGGCGCCTGTGGTGGGGGCCCTGGCGGTCTGCACCTAGACCCTCAGCCTCAATTGGGGAGAATGAGGGGTATCACTGCACCCCCATAGGATCAGAATGTTTTTCTTTCTTTTTTTTTTAAAGCCTCACCCAAGGATATTTTTCCATTGATTTTTAGAGAAAGTGGAAGAGAGAGGGAAAGACATATCGAGGTGAGAGAAACACATCGATTAGTTGCCTCCTGCATGTGCCCTGACCAGGGCCCGGGCCGGGGAGGAGCCTGCAATTGAGGTACGTGCCCTTGACCGGAATCGAACCTGGGACTCTTTGTCCTCAAGTTGATGCTCTATCCACTGAGCAACACCGGCTAGGGCTCAGAATGTTTTCTCGGCGGGACCTTGAGTGGTAGAACAGCCCATTTAACACGAGAACCTTCTGTCATACGAATATGCATTATGAAGTTCTTGATTATTGAAGAGACAGGAAAAAGTGTAGAGAGGCATCATTAGTGATGAATAATGGAGCCACTACAGTCAAGCTGCTAAATTATTAAAATCACGTTGCCTAAGGCAGGAGGAGATGATTCTAGTCTTGTTCTAACCAGCTGGGAACTTGCACTTGAACTCTCCAGTCCCGTGTCAATGCCTGGACATACAGCAGACCTGCAGGTAATCCTCTGATTGATTACCTCAGAAGGACTAAGAAAAGAATGTTCTCGAATCCAGACCGCTGAACGTGACCAGACCTCCTGGCGTCCATCCTCCAGACCATCTGGACCAATCCGAGGGCCAAAAATGCAGACTGGTCCTTCTCCAGAATGTACACTTTGCTATAAGTACTCTTAGCTTTTCTTTCTTCTCCCGGACATTTCTGGGTTTTGGCTTAGCTGTGTTTCTGGTTGGCAAATCCTAAGATCCTTGAATGAATCTTGATCATTTATTTCTAGCCAAAGCTTCCAGACTCTTACTCATGTGACGATAGGAATCAGAGGTTGAAAGGGCAATAGGAGTGGATAGTGCTGGGACCCCCCCCCCCCCCCCCGCGCCGGGTGGGGCCCCCCCCCCCCCCCCGTGACAAAGCGGCACATTAGAAATAATAGGGTGAAGGGGACCCTCAATGTAAAAGCAGTGAGGGCATAGCCTTGGTGCCCCAACCCCTGAATAGGACGGGCAACCGCAGATTCCTCCTGTCCCCCGCAGCCCAGGGTTAGCAAGACTGCACAAATGTCAGAGGTGGCATTAGCTTCTGCCCCCTGCTCCAGGCCCGGGTCTTCCCTGTGCTAGCCGGGCTCTCTGTCTCTGAACCCGGCCAAAGCCGCCACCCTGCAGAAGCCTCTTCTCCCCCTGCGTCCTTCCAGGTCCTGCTCTGGCCCCTCTCTCCAGCCTTCCTGGCCACCCCAGCCCCCGATTTTAGCCCCCACAGCGCCGCCCTGTGCCCGGCCACATCTTGTTTGTGCTGTTCCCTAGTTGGGTGCCTATCTGGTCCTCCCAGGACACCTGACTCCCTCCGAGCCTGGTGAGGCTGGGCATGCATTTGGTCCCTCGGATGGAGACTCGCCAGGCCCAAGGATTCAGCCAGAGCGTTTCCACCTGAGCCAGCCACGTGAGTGCCTTTGGGACCGGCTGCAGCACCAATGACTTGCTCCAGGCCCAGCGACTGTCACCTGGAATTGCCAGTGTTTGAGGTCAGTGCTGGCTGCCACTCAGAGTCTGGTGCGGGTCCACCCGGGCTGTGGGCCCCGAATCTGCCTGGGCTGCTCTCCCAGGAGGGGGGCCTTGGGGAACCTGACTTGGCTCAACTTCAGCTGAACCTCCAGGTGAGCGCTGCCCTTCGGTCCTTCCCTCGTCGCCCTGCCCCATGGCTTCTTGGGAACCGACCCAGGCCTTTCTCGTCTCCTGTGTGAGGAGTCGAGCTGCAGGCCACAGGCAATAGGGCTCTGCCTGGCAGGCCTCGGGGGGACGCTGCCCTCGACACCAGGCTGGGGCCAGCAGGGCACGGCCGTCCTAAGGGGAGCTGAATCAAGGCTTCAGGCCTGGGCCACCGGGTCCCCAAGTTGCCCTCCGAAAGGCTGGGTTCAGCATGTTTTCCGGGCCTGTCCTCTGTGGGAGAGCCAACTTTATTCTCAGGAAACCAGAGCAAGATGAATCGCCTTCACCCGCTTACTATCCTCACACCAGAATGAGGGGAGCGTGCAAAAACGCTGCCGGTAGCCACGACGGAGCTTTACCAGGGGAGGTTCCCAGCAGGCGGCCTTCCTGGTGAGACTGGGACCTTTGAAAACCAGCTTTATCGGCATCTCCCCCCAAGGCAAGTAGCAGTTGTGGTTTCTCGGTTTCTGGTCTGAGCTGGAGGAAGGACTCCCTCACCAGCTCCCCCACCCCCGAGGTGAAACCAGCCTACTCACCAGGGTCATGTGCTCCTCGTTGCTGTAGTCGAAGTTCTCCATCTTCTCTTTGAAGGAATCCATGATCTCTGCGTGCCTGGCCATGTCAGTGGCCAAGATTAATGTGATCATGCCCTGAAGAGCGAAAGAGCAAAGCATGAACACCGGGCAAATCCCAAGGATTCCCCATTGAGCGCCGACTGTGTGCTGAGCCCTCTGCACACACCAAGCCAATGAGTCCTCATGCCAGCCCTGTGTGTGTCTAGGAATCACTGTCCTCATTTTCATTTTATTCATTATTATTATTTTTGTTAATCCTCACCTGAGGATATTTTTCCATTGATTTTTAGAGAGTGGAAGAGAGAGGGAAAGGCAGAGAGGAACATTGATGTGAGAGAAACACATTGATTGTTTGTCTCCTCCACGAGCCCTGCCAGGGCCTGGGAACCTGTAACTGCGGTACCGGCCCTTGACCTGCATCGAACCCCGGACCCTTTGGTCCACAGGCCTACGCTCTATCCACTGAGCCAAACCAGCTAGGGTGCTGTGTTCACTTTTAGATACAGAAGCTGACATTTGACGAGGCCGAGGGCCCTGCCCAGGCTGCAGGGGGAGGGTGGAAGCCTGGCGTTCAGACCCAGGTGAGCCTGACCCCTCCCCCTGCGCTGTGTGTGCGAAGCAGCAGCAGCCACACCAGGTCTCCCAGGACAATGTCCTCATGGATGGCAGCTTGGCCGCGGACAAAGGCTTCCCCGCGGTTTAGTCGTCTAGGCCTGTGGTGTGTGCCTTCCAGATCTTGTTGGAGGTCAATGACCGATTTTCCAAGGGTATTTTTCCCCTGTTATCTAATCTGTATGTGATGACATGTGTACCTATTGCTTGGGAGTGATCAAAGTCTGACTATGTACAATAGCATTCTTCTATGAACGAATTTGTAAATGAGTTTTTAATATAAATAATCCATTACCTTACTAATCAGATGTTGGCTTAAAAGTAACATAATTCAAAACCATGACCATCTGACCATCCATCCATCCACCAATCCATCCATGCAATCCACTCATCCACCCATCAATTTATCCATCTAACTTGTCCATCTGTCTGTCCGTTGGTCTGTAGATCCATCCATCCACCCACCCACAAGCATTTACAAACACACCGCTGTGCCGAGCATGGTGTTCTACTTTTTCAAAAAAAATGAAACCACAATCATCAAATGCAGAGTTCAAGTCACCCAACATAGATCATCTCAGATGTTTGGAGGAGGGGGGCATGACTGACATTCTGAATGGTGCCTTTTCCCTGTGAAGATTTAATTGTGTAGTAGGAAAGGACTTATGTCGTGAGGAGTTAGCCCTCAAAATATTCAATGACTAAATGTTATTAAAAATCAGGACAACTGCCCGGCTGGTATAGCTCAGCAGTTGAGTGTCGACCTACAAATCAGGAGGTCATTGTTCAATTCCCGGTCAGGACATATGCCTGGGTTTTGGGCTTGATCCCCAGTAGGGGGCGTGCAGGAGGCAGCTGATCAATGATTCCCTCTCATCATTGATGTTTCTATTATTCTCTCCGTTTCCTTCCTCTCTGAAATCAATAAAAATATTTTTAAAAATTGGGACAGCTGATTTTATTCTCAGAAAAAGTCTCGTTTGAACATGAAGCGTTTGAGGCAGGACAACCCTGTGTGCCCCATGGCGGACACGAGGAAGATCTGGCTGTGGGGTCAGCCGCTCCTCCAGCCAGGCACTTCCTTCCCAGGGGTCGCTGGGTCTCCCACGAAGGGGCGTTCAGGTGCTCGGATTCTCCACGAGCCCTGCCAGGGCCTGGGAACCTGTAACTGCGGTACCGGCCCTTGACCTGCATCGAACCCCGGACCCTTTGGTCCACAGGCCTACGCTCTATCCACTGAGCCAAACCAGCTAGGGTGCTGTGTTCACTTTTAGATACAGAAGCTGACATTTGACGAGGCCGAGGGCCCTGCCCAGGCTGCAGGGGGAGGGTGGAAGCCTGGCGTTCAGACCCAGGTGAGCCTGACCCCTCCCCCTGCGCTGTGTGTGCGAAGCAGCAGCAGCCACACCAGGTCTCCCAGGACAATGTCCTCATGGATGGCAGCTTGGCCGCGGACAAAGGCTTCCCTGCGGTTTAGTCGTCTAGGCCTGTGGTGTGTGCCTTCCAGATCTTGTTGGAGGTCAATGACCGATTTTCCAAGGGTATTTTTCCCCTGTTATCTAATCTGTATGTGATGACATGTGTACCTATTGCTTGGGAGTGATCAAAGTCTGACTATGTACAATAGCATTCTTCTATGAACGAATTTGTAAATGAGTTTTTAATATAAATAATCCATTACCTTACTAATCAGATGTTGGCTTAAAAGTAACATAATTCAAAACCATGACCATCTGACCATCCATCCATCCACCAATCCATCCATGCAATCCACTCATCCACCCATCAATTTATCCATCTAACTTGTCCATCTGTCTGTCCGTTGGTCTGTAGATCCATCCATCCACCCACCCACCCACAAGCATTTACAAACACACCGCTGTGCCGAGCATGGTGTTCTACTTTTTCAAAAAAAATGAAACCACAATCATCAAATGCAGAGTTCAAGTCACCCAACATAGGTCATCTCAGATGTTTGGAGGAGGGGGGCATGACTGACATTCTGAATGGTGCCTTTTCCCTGTGAAGATTTAATTGTGTAGTAGGAAAGGACTTATGTCGTGAGGAGTTAGCCCTCAAAATATTCAATGACAAAATGTTATTAAAAATCAGGACAACTGCCCGGCTGGTATAGCTCAGCAGTTGAGTGTCGACCTACAAATCAGGAGGTCATTGTTCAATTCCCGGTCAGGACATATGCCTGGGTTTTGGGCTTGATCCCCAGTAGGGGGCATGCAGGAGGCAGCTGATCAATGATTCCCTCTCATCATTGATGTTTCTATTATTCTCTCCGTTTCCTTCCTCTCTGAAATCAATAAAAATATTTTTAAAAATTGGGACAGCTGATTTTATTCTCAGAAAAAGTCTCGTTTGAACATGAAGCGTTTGAGGCAGGACAACCCTGTGTGCCCCATGGCGGACACGAGGAAGATCTGGCTGTGGGGTCAGCCGCTCCTCCAGCCAGGCACTTCCTTCCCAGGGGTCGCTGGGTCTCCCACGAAGGGGCGTTCAGGTGCTCGGATTCTCCAGGTCGTATGCATTCCAGGTCGCTGGGCAGCCGTCAGGGGCAGCAGCCAATGCAGTGCTGTCTCCAGGACTTGCCCTTTACCTGCTTCGGAGAAAGGTTCCCTCGGGCTCTTCAGAACAGCACGTGGCACTTGCTTGCCCGGTGGTTCCATAAACATGGGAGGGAGGCAGAAGCCTGGGCTTGAGGAGGGACTGTGCCGGGAACGGTGATTCAGCGAGGACAGTAAGCACCACATTTAGCTCTGAACTTCCTGGAAGCAGGGCCAGTGGGGAAACGTGGTTTATGAAGCTGTTTTCCGACCGAGCGAAGCTTATCAGGAGGGAGGGTTCCCAGCTCTGGATTCTAGACCCTTTATCAGGTGCATCTTCAGGGAAGGCCACGAAGACATCGAATGGGTGCGGTTTTCATCCATGGACTGTCAGGGTGTGGCTCGAGACGCGGACCTTGGCTCCTGTGCAGTGTCCCAGGCTGCCATCCACATGGACCCGGGGACACAGAGGACCACAAAGGTGTTGTCTCAGGGTTCTGGAGGCCAGAAGCCTGAATCCAAGGTGTAGGAGGGCCCTCCTCCCTCCCAGGGCTCCAGGGCAGGGTCCCCTGCTTCTTCCAGCTGCTGGTGGCCCAGCATTCCTTGGCTTGTGTCCACATCACTCCAGTCTCTGCCTCTGTCATCTCATGGCCTTGTCGTCTGTGTATCTGTGTCTTCTCCTCTTCGGTCTCTTATAGAGACACCTGTCGTTGGATTTAGGGCCCACCTGGCTAGCCCAAGCTAGTCTTACCTGGCGATCCTAACAATGCAGCTGCGAAGACCTTTTTCCAATTCAGGGTACCTTCACAAGGCCGAGGGTCAGGAGGTAGACATACATTTGTTTTTGTTTTTTTGGCAGGGGTGCGGCTACCATTCAACCTACTACATTCCTCCAAAAGGTCGCCCTGATGTCCTCCCTCCTGTGCAAACGTCAGAGGGTGGGGCACAGAGTCACGCTCGCTCGGTGGGACCTCCTGGGCGAGGGCTGTCATTTGTGGTGAGTGGAAGTGTCTGCCTCAGGACAGGGGGCGCTCTCAGCCTCCTACCAAAGCGCCCTGAGAAGTGGTCAAGTCTCTTAGCTGAAGTGGGCAGTGGGCAGACTGGGTCATGGGGTGGCAGGGGACAGTGGTCAGGGCCCTGCTAGGTTGGATGTAGCAGGTGTGTCTGTCCAGGGTCTGCTGTGCACTCCCTGTGCTCCCTGGGCAAGTTACCCAGCGTCTGTGGGTCTCACTTCCTTGTGTGGCAATGGAGAAAGGGCGTATCTCCAAGGATAAGTTCAGTCCCGGGTGTGAACTGCCGTCAGTGGAATCCCAGGTACGCAGGCCAGGGGCGTGCACCTCTTCCTGGGCGCTATGTGGCCTTGGAGGCGGTGGGAAGGGAGGCCCGCTACCCAGGGTCCCTGTGGGCGCTGCTGTGACCAGGAGCTTCTGGGAGCCTCAGCCCGGAGAAGGGGTTCTCTTGTGGTGGTGCTGGCTGTGTCCCCCCAAACTCCCCCTCACCCTGCAGGCAGCGTGCCCCCACCCCTGCATACCTGTCGGATCTGCTTGAACCCGTCGGGCTGCACGTTGGAGAAGATGTTGCACTCGGGCTGGGCGAGGATCTGGAAGGCCACGGCGCAGTGGTGGTTCTCCAGGGGCGAGATGTCGTTGTAGCGCACGGCCAGCTCGGTGCGGGCATTGATCTGGTACCTGGAATTGGGGGTGAGGGGACAGGAGCCTCAGGAGCCCGCACTCGGAGGTGCCTGTGTGTCAGGGCAACACACTGAGGGGTACAGTGCTGCCCGTAGGGGCTGGGAAGCAGTTGTGAAAGGGCTGGTAGAGGCGGCTGCACTCTGCCCGTGCCAGGAACTCACTTCTCCCGGCTCCCTGACTCTCTGCTGCCCCTTGACTGAGATGATCCCAGGTTTTTACAGTCCTGCCAGGTGGACAGCACCCAGAAGTCTCCATTTCTCTGTTACGGTGCCCTGAAGGCGCCCCGGCCTTTCGGTACGGCACCTTGCAGACATTTCAATACGTGCAAAAGGCAGGCATTTGGGAGAAGAGTCAGATGCTGTGGTCCAGGCCCCGTGCTGGCCCGTCACCAAGGGTGGGCACTGAGGGAGTGGGTGTCCACGGGCTCCCACGCCTTAGAATCCATGGTCCTGACCATGGCAGCAAGGTTCTCAGGCACCTTTGAGCTCATTGTGCGTAAAATAAAACTCGGTGCACAGATACACACGTCTGATAGAAAGAAGCCATGCGTCACTGTGAACGCAAACCAATGCCACGCGGTCGGGACTGCGGCGGTCAGGTGGGTGGGACTCTGTGCCTTTGCCTCCAAGAGGCGGGAACGGATCAATGTTCCAGCAAAGCCCCACGGCCCACCGTGCACCCCTCCCACTCCCCGCTCACCCACCCTCCTCTCGCTGTCCTAGCCCTGGCACGGTCCCTGTGGGAACAGGGTGGGGAGGCGGCCGTGGGGGGCGTGGGATCCAGAGTGAGATCCCTGTCCGCGTGGGCATCAGGCCCTGCTTCAGGTACCACCAGGGCTCAGGCCTGTGCAGAGGCACAGCCTGGAGCCAGGACCACAGAGGGTGTGGCAGCCTCGTAGGGTTTGGTAACCTTTAAGGGTCTGCCCCAGGGAGGCCCAAGGCCTTGGACAAAGTTCCAAAGTGGGGAGCTGTGTTCCATGGAGGTGGTGCTGGGGGGCTCAGAGGCCTCTGCTGACGCTCCGATTTGGGGCTGGTCTGAGTATTGAGCTGAACCGAGGGCCCTTTAAAACGAAAAGTCACCATGCACGCACGTGTTGTTGTATCCTGGATGGTCCAGATCGTGGCAGATGGCTGCGGTCATTAGGATCAAGATATCCATTTGGGAAAACTTCTCCTGGATTAGAGAGGGGGGGGATGGGTGAGGAGGGGGTGGAGGGGGGTGGGAAACGAGTGATAAGGGCAGGATGAAGCCCCCTCCAGCCGCTGGCCTGGTGGGAGAGGACCCGTTCCCTCTCTGGGGTGGGGTGAGGGGGCCCACTTGCTCAGTGACTCAGAAGCGCCTCGCCTAGGTGGGCGATGACACTGATGGGCTGGGTGGGTTCCCTGGAGGGTGGAGGAGCTGCTGCGGAGCCCCGAGGCTGGCTGTCCCCTCTGGGTGGGGGTGCGTCCCTGCCATCCCCTGGAGGGGCTCCCCCAGACCCACCTGGAGCCCGCAGAGCCAGATCATGCTGTACATCATCTGGGCCACGCAGAAGCAGTGCCGGAAGTTGTGGAAAGGGTTGTTCCTGTAGTTGTCGTGCACGCAGAGCTGCGGGAGACAAGGGTCTGACCGCCTGCGCTGTGCCCACCGCCCTCTCCAGCTCCCTCGCTAGCCATCCCAGATGCTCCCTGCCCCGCCCTCGTCTGACCCTGAGGCCAACAGTGCTCCTGTGAGGACAGGTGAGGATGGGTGGCCCAGAGGGCAGGTGTGGGGACAGACCTCCAGCTTTCACCGTGGGCTCCTAGACTCAGGGTGTCTGAGCAGCCACACTGGGACATGGACATTCTGCTGTGTCCAGGGCCGAGCCAGGGGGATTACCTGGGTTCCAGTGACTGGCTGACCTTTAATATTTGGTTCTGAGCAGTATTTTATTTTTAAAAAAGCCTGCTATTAACACACACTCATACATGCACATTCACGCATGCACACACTCTCACACATACTACTCACACCCACAGCCACACATGTACAAATGCACACACACGCACCTTTACACAGGCACACCCTCACAGACATACTCACATACACATACATACACATACACTCACACATGCACACTCACATACACGCGCACACTCACACACACGCGCACACACAATACTTACACAAGCATATTCACAAACATACATACACTGACACATGAACACACATGAACACACTCATGCTCACTCACATGGTCCTACTCAAAGACACTCATAACATTCTCACACATACTCATACACATGCAAACACTTGTACATGTACATACGCATGTCTACTTTCCTCACAAACATGCACACACTCAGACACTTTCACACACTCATACATACTTGCGCGCACACACACACACACACACACACACACACACACACATGCCCCTGCTTTAGAACATGCAGATGTCTACTTTCCTCACAAACATGCACACACTCAGACATTTTCACACACTCATACTCATACACACACACACACATACACACACACACATGCCCCTGCTTTAGAACATGCACCTGCACTGGTCTGCCCTGTCCTCACCATCTTCTCACTTCCTGGAGCAGGAGCGCAGGGGGGAGTGTGTGGAGGGGACACAGACCGGCGGAATGTCCTGGGAGAACTCTCATGAGCGCCCAGGGCCACCAGGACGGTGCCCGGATGGCCACTCCCATGTAACTGGATGAAACTGTGTTCAAGAGGTATTGGAGGGGCTGCCACTTACCAGCCACCTCTTGAGCGTGATGGGGTTGATGCTGAAGTCTCTGACCAGGCAGAGGTCGTGGTACATGTGCTCCAAGCAGCTCAGCATCTGCGGGAACAGGAAGAGCAAAGGGTGGTCAACAGCACGCGGGCCGCCCGGCCCTACCGTCCCGGGAGAGGCCTGCAGGGCAAGCCGGGCAGCTTCTCCAGGCCCGTCCCCACTCCAGGCACACCCTCACAGACATACTCACATACACATACACCTACATACACATACACTCACACATGCATACTCACACACACATTCGCGCACACAATACTTACACAAGCACATTCACACACACATACATACACTGACACATATTCACACATGAACACACACATGCTCGCTCACATGGTCCCACTCACAGACACTCATAACACACTCATACACATGCAAACACTTGCACATGTACATAGTCATGTCTACTTTCCTCACAAACATGCACACACTCAGACATTTTCACACACTCATACTCATACACACACACACACATACACACACACACATGCCCCTGCTTTAGAACATGCACCTGCACTGGTCTGCCCTGTCCTCACCATCTTCTCACTTCCTGGAGCAGGAGCGCAGGGGGGAGTGTGTGGAGGGGACACAGACCGGCGGAATGTCCTGGGAGAACTCTCATGAGCGCCCAGGGCCACCAGGACGGTGCCCGGATGGCCACTCCCATGTAACTGGATGAAACTGTGTTCAAGAGGTATTGGAGGGGCTGCCACTTACCAGCCACCTCTTGAGCGTGATGGGGTTGATGCTGAAGTCTCTGACCAGGCAGAGGTCGTGGTACATGTGCTCCAAGCAGCTCAGCATCTGCGGGAACAGGAAGAGCAAAGGGTGGTCAACAGCACGCGGGCCGCCCGGCCCTACCATCCCGGGAGAGGCCCGCAGGGCAAGCCGGGCAGCTTCTCCAGGCCCATCCCCAGCGGGGAGCCCTCCCTGGCCCAGGTTCCCCGAGAGTGAAGCCTATTGACTGGGGGTTCAGCATCCCGCAGAAGGGATGGGGGTTTGAAAGAGCAGTCAGTGTTCAGAAGTCAATGGAATTCTATACAAGAAGGAATAGCAAGCGGCTGGATGAGAGGGAGTGTGCTGCGCCCAAAGGACCACATCAGAGATGATTTCATTTATTTCCACTCACAAGGCACAATCTCAGTGGGTCAACCTCGCAGTCTGATGTTCCAGGACGCGGCTCCATCTAACTCAGACCTGAGAGCAGTGCCCCAGAGAAAGGCCCTTCACTCGCCTCAGGCCTGAGCCAGAGGGTAAAGGGGCCCAGCAACTTCCATCCCTAACACCCTCATTTGCCCCCTGGGCCACTTATTAATGTGTTAAATTTAGTCCAGAAGGTGAGTGCATTCTGGGTAAGTGCCCTCCCCTCCCTGCAACCTTACTTCACTGTCTTCTAAAAAAAAAGAAAAAATCCTGCTCACGTTGAAATAGATTTTGTTTTCAGTCCCAAAGAGGATTTACTGTCACTGTTATCATCTATTTAAATATCGCTCAGAGCTCTGGAGCTAATTAAGCGAGGGAAGACAGATTAAATTATTTTTAATAAATGAAAGTTTGACAAAGTGGGCTTTGCCTTCTGGGAAAGCAGGTCTTAGATGGGAAGCCCAGGGAGACAGATCTGCAAAGTAGGGGTAATGAAGATGTCACCGGGGTGTGCAGAGCTGACACCAGCCAGCGCCCCTCTGCCCAGGGCCACACACCTGTGCCCTGCCCTCTGTCACATCCTCCAGCTGCCCGGTGCCTGTGCAGGCATGGCAGGGCCTCCAGACTGAGGGGCTGCAGCCCCGACACCCCTTGCCCCACCCACCAGCCCATGCGCCGCTCCAGGCAACCCCCAGGAGCTGCATGAAATGATCAGCAGACAAAACCATCTGGTGCCATGTCTGAGGCACGTGTGGTGTCTGGAGCAGGAGTGATGTGGCCATGCATCTGTCTCCAAGCTGGTGGCAGGTCCTGGTCGGACAGCTGGGCGATGGGGAGTGTGGAGGACTCAGGAGGTGACCAGGAGGCCCAGCCTGTGAGCCCTGTGCTCAGTAGAGGTGGCCACACTCCACTTCCCGGCCCCTGGGAGCTCTGACAGTAGCTTGCCGGGGGCAGCAGCAGTGTGAGGTCATGGACTCCTGGGCTGGACCCGGGTGATGCTGGGCACAGCATCTCTCCTGCTCAAAGGGAGAGGTGAACCATCACCACTGGGGGCTCTGACGTGCTCAGGGTGCGAGGTGCTTTGTGGGTGGCCAGATGCAGTTTCTCGGGGGCCAGGTGGGATTTCTAAGTTTTCAGTTGTGACTCTTCAGTTGATCATCTTTGCTGCCCATGGTCCAAAATTCATTGCACCCCCAGATTTGCCAGAGGCCCGGGGTCCAGCCTTTGGGCACCTCTGGTTGTCACCACAGGCAGCGGGAAGAACCAGGCCCCTCACAAATCTCTGAACCACTGAGATGTGCTGGCAGGAGCCCCAGGCCACACAGAGGCCGAGCCCACACGCAGGGAGCTGTCTGGCTCCTCCCACGCTGGCCCTGGTGCTGCTATACGTACACCCCGCATGTACATGCACCCCACATGTACATACACCCTGCGGGTACATACACCCGCGTGTCGGAGGACAGGGAGGCGGCCTTCCCATCATGGATGCATGAATCCTTCACCTCTCAATGTGAGGGCGTGTTCTCTCTCTGGCCACATGACCCTGTGCTCAGAGGAGACAGAAATGGCAGCGATGCCCATACAGGTGCTTTGCCATCAGGGGACAGGCTTCCCCTCTTGCTCCTCGTGGCTGAGGACAAATGACTCCAGGGACCGTGCTTTTTCTCGATGTCTCTATAGTGGTGCTTGTCCACCTGCCGGAAGCAGGGACCTGCACGGTCTCGGCCGTTGCGACCAGAGGTCACACCTCTCTTTTCTCCAGGTCACGCGGCCTCCCACACCCCGTCCATTTCTCACAGTGCATTGATCTGGCAGGTGATGGCCGCTCCCCTAAAATGCCTCCTGCTCCTTCATATCCACGCTCCCGGCCTGCACGTGGCCTGGACGTTATGGAGCACGTGCGCCATCTGGTCCGGTGTTTGCTACGGGACCATCCCTGGCACACAGGCGGCCTCCCCTCAGGCTGGCTGCGGCGGGAGGAGGCGGAATCTCGGGTTTCTGGTCAGTGCTGCCGCGGCTTCCCCTTTGTTGGGGAACAGGAATGAAAGCACAAGCAGGGTTCACTCGGGGGGGACCCCAGCGCCCTGGGAACGGGCCAGCGCTGGTGAACCTCCCTTTCCTGCCGTCACAGGGATGTGGCCGCTGCCGCTCTCGTCCAGGCGGGCAGCTTGCTGGGGGCAGCCTTTCTGCGTCTCTGCTACTGCAAAGCTGGACAGTCCGTAGATTTTGGGGGCCTGATGTCTGTGATGAGGGACTTTCTGTGTTCTTGAGGTTCAGAAGAGACGGGTATGACTGATATGATTTGGTAACTAGACCAAACAAAGGAAACCTCCTTTTTTGGTGTTTTCTCAGCAAAAGGGAAAGTAAAAAAAAATCTTGCTAAGTGCCTCGTCTCCCAGGTCCTGTACGTGTGCCTGTCCGGGGGCCGGCTGCGCCTTTCCCCATAGAAGCTGCAGTGGGGGGGCGGGGGGTCTGTGGGCAGCAGCTGGCAGCTGAGAGGGTGTTTGTGGAGTCAGTACAGGGCCCCTGGGGACTCTCGACGATGATGCTCCCTGGGGGTGAGCACCTGCAGTCAGCACCCCAGGGTTCAAGCCCCTGCCCTTGACTGCCTGCTCCTCTCTGACACCCCCTTCCTGAGTTCTGTCTCCAGGACCCCCCCTGAGTCAACCAAGAGTCAGTTTAACTAAAATCTGGAGAATCAAGTGAAAAAAGCAACAAAAAGAACAGAGAGGAGAAAGGCCAGGGGGAGAGTGACGGGGATGCTTCTGTCACGTCCCCGAGACGCCGGTCCCGGAGGCTCCCTCACTCACCTCGTTGGGCTCCCAGAGCCAGACGTCGAAGGTCGGCTTGCGCAGGCCCTCTATGGTCTCTGGCGAGAGCAGGTACTGGAAAGGACAGGAGGGCGTTAGCCTCTGGGCTGAGCCACGGCCGTCACCTCTGGGGGACGGGGACGTTTCCTCTGTCCCTCAAGGACACCCGTGTACAGGCTTGCAGGCTACATTCTGCAAGAATTCTGGTGGCGGGCAAACTCCAGGGACAGGAATCCCACCCCGAGGCAGGGCCAGAGCGCCCGGCATGCCCACATGGGCGAGAGGGACCGTTCTGGGGTGACGGGGACGCTCCATCCCTTGACTGCGGTGGATGTTCCGTGACTACACAAGTTTGTCAAAATTCACCATACAATGCAACTCACTGCACGTAGGTAACATCTCAATAAACTTGACTTGAAGAAGCAAAGTGAATTCGCGGGGAAAATTGCTTGGCGTAAGTCCAAATACTGGCTCAGAAGTGGGTTTGGGTTTGCTTTTTGCGGGAGCCCATCTGGTTTAGCTGTGGGCTGAGGGCCTCTAGGACACGAGTCAGAGTTAAATCGTCACAGGAAACACGAACTGTGATTTTAGACGTCAGCCAGTCATGGTGTTTTGGGATTAGATATCGTGTTCCCCAGGGGTCATGGGGTTTCGGTTTCCTTTTTTTAAGGGGCCGCAGTGGAGCACTGAGACCCTGTACTTTGGACCTAGGCTGGGCCTCGTGACTCCCTGGGGCTGGAACGTGAGAGATTTGGGTCACATTTTCCTACAGAAGAGACACCAGTATCCATCTGAAAACCCTGGACAAGCCTGGTTGGCGTGGCTCAGGGGTTGAGCGTCCCAAGAACCAGGAGGTCACGGCTTGATTCCCAGTCAGGGCACATGCCTGGGTTGTGGGTTCCACCACCAGTAGGGGGCGTGCAGGAGGCAGCCGATCAATGATTCTTTCCCCTCATTGGTGTTTCTATCTCTCTCTCCCTCTCCCTTCCTCTCTCTGAAATCAATCAAAACATATTAAAAAACAAAACCAAACAAACCACGGACAACCTGCAGGCCCCTGTGAGCAAGCGGGAGCCGAATATCAGCTCAAGAGGGCGCTGAAGGTCAGCTGGGCCGGGGGCTCGTTCACTCACCAGCTGAGGGCTCTGCTGAGATGGGTGAACACCATCCTGAGGACCCCCCTCCCCAATTCCCGGGGCCCTGCTGCTTTCACAAGGGCCCGGGGTCTCTGGTAACTGAGAAATCTTTTGTGACCGAAAAGCAAAACTTCTCATAATAACAGCGTATTGTTCAGGGACAGAAGATCCAAGACAGCAGATTTTTAAAAAATTTACTTAGAAATTTAGCCCTTACCTCCCGCCACAGGAAGCTATGGTCTGGGACCACTTTGGCTAAACAAATGTCAAAGAGAAAACTATTCTGCTTAAGAAGAACAGGTGCGTCCGGCAGCCCATGGCCGTGGCAGGAGCTGTTTCTGCAAATGTGTAGACATTGAGCGGCCAGGCCAGGAGGCCAGGGTGGCCGAGGGCGGGTCTGTGCCCCGGGCTGTGGTACAGCGTATTGTTCAGGGACAGAAGATCCAAGACAGCAGATTTTTTAAAAATTTACTTAGAAATTTAGCCCTTACCTCCCGCCACAGGAAGCTATGGTCTGGGACCACTTTGGCTAAACAAATGTCAAAGAGAAAACTATTCTGCTTAAGAAGAACAGGCGCGTCCGGCAGCCCATGGCCGCGGCAGGAGCTGTTTCTGCAAATGTGCAGACATTGGGCGGCCAGGCCAGGAGGCCAGGGTGGCCGAGGGTGGGGCCTGTGCCTGGGGCTGTGGACACAGATGCTCTATCTTCAGAGGCAGAATTTCATCTTACCTTGGGATAAGTGGGGACATCACGTTGAGGTGTCAACTTCTTGTTGTTATCCAAAAAACTGTACTTACAGGGGCAGCTGGTCCTAGGGGGGTAAGCAAAGGTTAGTTCTGGCGCCGTTGCTTCAGTCTGGGTGTTCACGTGGGCAGGGACTGTGGGCACCTCCTCAGAGCAAAACAAACTGCAAACCCCATGCCAAGCCCAAAGCAAACCCTACAGACACCCTTGGTCGTATCTGTTGTGGGAGGATAAGTCATAAAGCCAGAGACATCTCATCGCTAACCCCCAGGGCCCCTGCTGGGCCTCCGCAGGTACAGTGGGCTCTTGGAAACATGGGTCTGCATTACAGATAAGCTCCTAAAAACTTTTTAAAATGATGAAAGCAAAGCATGTTCCTTCCATAAAATTCAACCAACACAGAAGTAAAGTAAAATAAAAAAAAAATCGAAGTTCCTACGTCACCCCCTCCTTTCCTGTTAAGTCGAACACCCTGGGAATCCCTGCTGCGGTGTGGGGTATTCTTCCGGAACATCCTGGGCCTGGACACACACGGACAGCCCCGTGCTTTCTTTTTTTTTTCTTTAAATATATATAAAACCAGAGACATCTCATCGCTAACCCCCAGGGCCCCTGCTGGGCCTCCGCAGGTACAGTGGGCTCTTGGAAACATGGGTCTTCATTACAGATAAGCTCCTAAAAACTTTTTAAAATGATGAGAGCCAAGTGCGTTCCTTCCATAAAATTCAACCAACACAGAAGTAAAAAAATAAATAAAAATATCGAAGTTCCTACTTCAACCCCTCCTTTCCTGTTAAGTTGAACACCCTGGGAATCCCTGCTGCGGTGTGGGGTATTCTTCCGGAACATCCTGGGCCTGGACACACACGGACAGCCCCGTGCTTTCAAACAAAGGTGGGATTGTACAAACGTACTCCTCGGCCGCTAGCTGTTTTCACCTAACGCACCACAAACCTGCTGGTGTTGCTTCACAGAGCCCAGCCTTGTTAAAAGCAAGCCCTTCTCCGGTGCCCGGGGGTGTGGCCGCACTGCACGCTATCAATCCGGCCCCCAAGACGACTTCAGGATGCCCCCAATTTTCCCATCACATACGTGCTGACAGGTGGATCTGCTACCTGGCTCGGTCTTCGTCATTACTCAATGTCAAGGTGTCCCACATAAGAACAGAAGGAAAGGAGCCAGGTGTGATCTGGATAGAAAGCCACCCTCCGGTATCGGGGACAGTGTGCTGGCCCGTGGGGTCGTACCCGGGGCTGGACGTGGAGGGCCACCCCAGGAGATCTGGCCGCTCCGTGGCCCCCTCCCCACCTGTGGACCTTAACTTTCTTGTATGTGAACGTGCTCTCCATCCTCCCGCTGATGGGGAGCACAAGGGGGTGGGGGTGTCTGCACCCCTCTGAGATTCTCAGGCTGGTGGGCGGGAGCCAGCCCATCAACGTGCCGCAGTAGCAGCTCGTGCGGTTTGTGGGAGCCATTGACGGCCGTACAGTAAGAGCCATGAAGAAATGCACACCCTTTCAGCTCGAATGTCTACTCTGGGGGATTCACCTTAAGAGAAGAATTAGACACAAGCAAACAGCTCTGTGCACAAAGGTATTCATCGTGTAAAAAACACCGAACCGAACGAGAAGTGACTTAAATGGCTCCAAATAGAAACTAATTGAAGCCATTTTGGTACGGTGTGATCTTTAAGATAATTGAGAAAGCGATGTGAGGTGAGGAAAGTTAGGGTGAAAAGAGAAGTGTCGCCCACAGCAGGTACTGAACCGGAGTGCGGAAATACTCTCCCAGGCGCGAGCAAACACGCTCACGGTGGGTGGACAGCGAGCCGGCGCTGTGCCCTCTGGAAGAAGGGGTGAGCCACGTGTGGGTTAAATCTGACCTATTTCTCTCTCACAATGCTGTGTGTGAAAAAATTAAACATAGTATTTCTTGTTTTTTCATATGCAAAAAACCCCACAAAACTTATGTGAAATCAGTGTCCGCATGTGAATTGGGGGCCTTGTGGCTGCTGTCATTTTGGCGATTCACCCCCACATCAGGTTAGTCTGATGGCTTTATAAGGAGGCTGTGCTGCTTGCAAACTCAGGATAATCAAGCTATTTTCTTTCTGAAAAAGGAGCCCTCGGTACTATTTTCTTGGCATGCTGCTACTCCTCCCCTCAACTCTACGCTAATAGGAGCAATCAGAGTTGCTGTGACAGCTTCCTGCGTGAAGGGGGTGTAACAAAAGAGTAACAAAGTGAACCAATAGAAGGTCCCAACCACATGATTTCCATGTCACCCTGCGAAGGAGAAATGCCATTTGCACATTCCTGAGCAGTGCTGAACTTCGTCTGTGCACTTAAGAAAAGAGATAACGTTATCATGACCTTTTTTCTGCTTTTACCCCCTTTTGTATAAATACCCACGCACGTGCCGTGTAGGTGAGTTGTGTACATTTGCCAGGAGGGCTGTGGCAAGAGGGCTGGACAGCTGGAATCCAGCTGCTTCCTCAAAAATCCAAGCATTGGCAGTGTCTGCTGGGTGCCTGGCAACTTGTGCCAGGGCCTCTCCACCTCGCCAGGCGGCCCTGCCTGCTCCCTCTGCACCCAGTTGCCATGGGAACCAGCATCCTCCAGCTGATAGAGCAGCTGGCATGATGCCTTTCCTTTTCATTCTATTTGGAGCGTGTTTTTCTTTTCATTTCCTGGGCTCTCAGCCTCCACTCCCCTGGGGCTCACACCATTGGTCAAGGCCATTTGTTGGAGATGCAGTTGAGATTACAGACCCCAGAGCCCTCAGATGCCACTCATGCTCCTGCAGCCCTCCCCGGCCCCGAGTCAACCAGCAAGCTCCACCCTGTGGCCTAAATTCCAGCAGGCCACTGGACCTCTTCCCTCGTGGGGGGAAAAAAGAGAAACCCCAAGGTGTGTGTCACCGGGGAGGGCAGCCTATTCTGGGGGTGTCTGTGAGCCTGCCCACTACCTGGCTGCTGTCTGCTGCTCCCCGAGAGGAAAAGGAGGCCTGGTGCGTGCAGACCTGGCCCCAAGGCCCTGTCAGGGGTGCTGTGTGGGTGGACCTGGGTCGGCACTTCAGGCTCATTAGCCTTTGGTTCGTGGGGACAGAGTGGGGCTCGCCCGGCAGGTGCCTTTGTCCTATCTGCCCCCCCAGAGAGGCAGGGCAGGGTGGACATCATGGGAAGAGCTACTCAGAGGTGCAGTTTCTCCCCCAGCACTGCAGGGGGGTCCCACTTAACAGGCCGGGTCCCTGGGGACGCTGAAATGACACCCCTGCTGATAAAAATGCAACCCTGCTGCCAACAGGGACAGGAGAGAGTGCCAGCCACGGCCTGTTCCACTCCTCCTTCTGTTTCCCATAAAGAAAAGGGAAGGCTGTTCTCTCTGGCACAGAAGGGGCTGTGAGCTCCTGGGCCCGGCCTGGGTGGTAGGGGTTGGGGGGTGATGCTGCTGAGGACTCGACCTGAGCCCAGGACATGGACTCTTTGTTCTAAGTGTGTCGTGACATTTGAGATCCGCCCCCTGCCCCCACCTGTCTTTGATGGAGGAGTCACTTTTACCCCCTCTTGTCTCTTGCCTCTGTGGGCTGCTGTGCAACTGTCTGTTGAGAATATCGCCTTTGGAGCCCAGGACGCTGGACATCTTCTCTTTGGATTATGGAGCTGTGAGTTCTAGAATGTGCTTCTCTGGGGGGGCGGTGCCTTACTGGGGTGAGCCCCAGCGCTCACCACACCTCAGCTCAGCCCGCCCTGCCCCAGAGCGGGGCCTGCAGGTGACATCTTGTCTCTGGGCCCCAGGCTGGCTTCCTCTCACGGGCTCTGAAATCAGGTGTATTTTCCCCCTGTGGTGTGTTGTGGGTTGAGCTGTATCCCCCAAAGGTCACATGTTAAAGTCCTAGCTCGGGGACCGTGTGCCTTCATTTGGAAACAGGGCCGTTACTGATGTGCTCAGCTAACACGGCCAATGGGAGCAGGGTGGGCTCTAATTCACTAGGACTGGTCTCCTTTTTAAAAAGGGAACATTGGACACAGATATATACACACAGGGAGGCTGCCATGTGAAGACAGAGACGGGAGTAATGTCTCTACAGTCCAGGGAACCCCGAGGATTGCCGGCACCGCCAGGGCTGGGAGAGGCCTGGGACAGAGCCTGCAGGGGAGCGTGGCCGTACTGACACCTTGATGCCAGACCTCTGGCCTCTAGAACTATGACAGGATACATTTCTATTGTGTTAAGCCCTCCAGTTTGTGGTATTTTGTTATAGCAGCCACGGGAAACTCATACAACTTGGACAACATCCTGTTCTTTCTCCTGCAATCTGACCCGCAGGACCGCGCAGGCCAGAAAGCCCACCGTGAGCGCCACACCCTTCCTGTCCCGCCTCACTTCTACCGAAGGGCGGGAGGTGGAGGAACGAGGGTGCTGGGCCGTGGATGGGGCGAGACCCGCGAGGCTGGGCTCAGGATCTGCCCTGGCGCTTTGAGCAGGTGGCATTAGGTCATGGGAGAAGGGACAAGAGGCCACAGATGTCTAGTGCTCTGTGGGCTCCATGGACAAAGCTGTTTGTGGGTGAGTGATGCCCACAGAGGTGGGAAGGAACCAAGGGGCACCATTCCAGCTCAAGAGACACGCCCTCTGGACAGGGGCTTCTCCCGCCCACTGTACAGACCAGGGGCAGAAGCAGAGCCAGAGACCAGAACTCGAGCTGAGCCCTCTTCCCTCCGATGCTGCTGGGTGACTGGAAAGGCCACCTGTGCTGGACCCACATCCCCTTCCAAGGTGACCTGCTCCACCTGGCCCTGGGCAGAGGGCAGCTGTGCCAGGTGGCACCACACTGGGCTACCGTCTGAGGCCAGTCAGAGAGGGGATGGGGCTAAGCATAACCAACAGGGCCTGGGCAATCAGGCAGTAGGACTGGCCACAGGATGGAGGTCCGGCGTGTGGCAGCTGGGGCACACGGACAGCCGGAGGGCTAGGCTGAGCCATGGAAGTCCTGAGCCAGGGTGACACCGTGACAAGGGTCAGGTCAGGTCTGAGCGTCCTTCAGCTGCCACACCAGGTCCCAGCCCCGGGGGCCCAGCCCTGAGCAACTCCAGGACTGTTACTTGTCACACGGAGGACGCCTCCTGTCCCCTAAGGAGCTCCCACTACGGGGAGGCGAGGATGAATTATTCTCAGTTTCCTGTGGTCACAAACTCCTCTGCCCTGACTCCCCAAATCAAATGGGATGAGACACCCTGAAATCCAAAGGAGCTGCCACGTCAGCAGGACATAAAGGTGACCTGGTCCCTGTAGGACACAGGCCAACAGGGCTCTGAGCTGTCAGGCTACTCCCAAGCCCACCCGAGGCCGCCAGCCCTGCCAGACTCTGATGGACTGAGTGCGAAGATCCGGGATCCCTTCACCTCCTGCCCCTGGACGACCCTTTAACACAGCCCCCTCCCCTCTGCTAAGCAGGCTGCACTCAGCGTTTGAAAACAGGGAGAGACTTCCAAACCGTCAGGTGACTCTTTGTAAGAAGCTGGCGCACGGGCAGGGCTGCCCTTGGGTGCGTTAGTCCCCATGAAATCCTGCCAGGCCCTCCTGGAACCTCCGCAGCACTTAGCCGTGTGGTGGCTGGGGGTGCGGCCACGGTATCACCATGCGGTCTCCAGGGTGCGAACTCGGGGCGGGAAGAGAATCCAGCAGAGCAGGCTGGTCCCTGGGAGCAGAGCCCTCCACAGCCCACCCAGTAAGTGCTCAATGTGTGAGCATCTCTGCCCTAAACATGAGCATCTGCTGTGACTACGGTTCCGGGAGAGGGTCCTACTGTACGAAAAACCCACTTTCGAGGGGGCGTAATGAAGACTGGGGTCTTTGCTCACAAATTTCGGCTCCACAGGGGCACGTGGGGATGGACCCCTTGTTTGGCAGGACACGGGACTGAGCCCAGGACAGCTGGGGGCCTTTCTCCCTGACCCATCGCTCTGCACAATGGGGACGTCCGCCCAGGAGTGACCTCTGGGGCACCAGGACACTTGTCCCCTGTAAGCCAAGAGCCTTTTCTTTTTATTTGTTCCTGTTCTTAAAACACTAGAGCTAACTTCTTTCAATCTGGTAAGTTAATCCTAACACTGATCTGGCGGCTTATGCCCCTGGATGCGCACTCAGCCTCCAGCCCTCAGGCCACCAGCGCTCTTTTTTGAGCAGAAAGCGCTGCGGTTGAAGAGCAAATCCCACCAGGAGCAGGGCTGCCTCCAACAGCCAGAGCTGGATCTGGCGCCCCAGCTGTGCTTTTGGGAAAGCGAAGACCAGAGGCTCCCTGCCTTCGCCCATTCAGAGCACCCCGCCCGCTGTTCACCCAGCACCCAGCGCAGACCTTACCTGTTGCTTCTGGCTGCCAGTTCCTCCCTCATCTTTTTGATGTCACTCTTGCATTTCTCAATCTCCACCACTTTCAGTCCTTCCACTGGTGACAAAGAGAAACAAGGGGGTTACCATGGATACACAGAGAGGCTCTCGCAAGGCTGCTCAGTGGGGGCCGCCGCCTGACTCAGCGCAGTGGTTCCCACTCCTGCTCAGGCTGCCGCTGTTCAGGTCGGTCCCGCCGCCTACACTCGGCTCAGCCACAACTGACTCTAAGACTGTAGGCCTATCCCGTGGCCAAGTGTGGGCTGTCCCCTTCATCTGTGGGTTTCTATAGGATGAAGTCCTTCTCCCTGCTCCCTGAATCTTGACTTTTCTTGCACCTACTTCTAGTTTCTCTCTCCAGACCCCTAAGCATGAGTTGAGGACATAGGACAAAGAAGTCTCTTATCCAAAAGAAAAGAAAGTGGGGGGTGGGGGGTACTGCCCCAGGGCATTAAAATGCAATGGGGCTCAATGGGCAAGACCACAGCCTTCCCAGCAAGGGTTCACATTTCATTAAGGTTAAAGCTTTGCACTTAAGGTCCACCCTGGAGCAGTTCACCAGGAGGACCGGAAACCGGTGAGAAATTCACAGGCAGTGTTCAGGATGGGCAGGCCTGGGCTGGACAGCATTGCTGGAGTCCCCTGGCAGAGGTGAGCCCGAAAAGCCAGGATGCAGTTTTCATCTAAGAGTGAGCTGGGGCAGCCAGCCCGCGTGGCTCAGTGGTTGAGTGTTGACCTATGAACCAGGAGGTCAAGGCACATGCGCAGGTTGCGGGCTCAATCCCTGGTGGGGGCCGTGCAGGAGGCAGCCGATCAGTGATTCTCTCTCATCATTGATGTTTCTTTCTCTCTCTCTCTCTCTCTCTCTTCTCTCTCTCTCTCTCTCTCTCTCTCTCTCTCTCTTTGTCTCTGAAATAAAAAAGTGAACCGGGCCTTAGGCCTCCAAGCCCGCGTTCAACATCCAGCCTTTCACAGCGAGCCCAGAGGCAGGCGGCTTTGAAGAGGCTTTTAGATTAGAGTCGGTTACAAGAAATGAAAAGACTTTGTAATCACACCTCAATTTTTATGCAAAACAACGTGGCCACAGACACTCTATTCCCCTTTTCATCAAGAGCAGCTCTGAATGTGGCTAAAAGTCAAGCGCTGTGATTTCCGAGGAAAACAAAGGCGCTCCGCCTTCGCAGTCCCTCCCACCCCCAGGAAGTGCTGGGCTCTAGAGCACGCGTTGGGGGGCCTCTCCAAGGGCGGCGCCAGGGCAGCCGGGCTGGGACCATCACCTCCCTGGGCAGGCTTTCCAAACATGCCCAGGCTCAGGGGCCAGATGGGGGCAAGGCTGTGTGAAAACACTGCTGCTTTCTGCCCAACGTGACCGGAATCTGGAGGATCTGATACTCAAATCTGATCCTGGTGCCTTGCTTCTGGGCCACGCCTGGGACTCTCTCCCGCCTCAACCAGGACATGGGACCGAAGTCGGGGGCCTTAAATGCCAGTGGTTGGAACCAGCGAGGTGGCTGGCCGAGGCCAGATGCGCTGCCGTGGGGCAAGTAGGAACCTGGCGTGGGGTGTGTTTCTGCTCACTCACTAAGCGCACACACCCTTCCGCGTGGCGCGGGGTGTTCTTAGCTCTTCCTTGCATCACAGGGCCGGTTAGGAAGTCAGTGAAAGCCACGGGACCTCTTCCAAGAAAAGACACATCAGTACACGCCCTCATGGTTTGCACTTGGACAGGGGCGCTGTGGGGAGGCGATGAGCCTGCGTGTAGAGCCCGCGGGGGAGCTGCGCCCGGCCAGCCAGGGACCATGGTTACACTCATTATGCTTTAACCATCGTTTTATACAAAATAACAGGTGGTAATTGTGGAAACCAGGAAATACGGAGCATCTCAAAAAATATTTTAAAATCTATCTACGGTCTTCCTGGGGCAAAAAACCCCCCATTTCATATTAAACATATTCGCATGTACCCTCCCATGCATGTCTCCCCCTTCCCCTCAGCCCCCTTGCATTCTAACTATCTATCTACTCTTCTTTTTAAAAAGACAAACTTAGGACCATGCTACGTGTTCTGTTTTCTCACTTGCTTTTCTCCCATCGTCAACAGCAGCCGCCTCCCAGCATCCATATGGGAGTGGACGCAGATCAGAGTCTCTGGCCATGGATTGGGGGGTGATGTTAAAGTTAAGCCTTTTGGGCCACACAGTATAATATCACTCCTTTGAATCCCACCGATTCATGGCAATTACCTTTACGAAGAAAGAGCCTGGTTGCCACGGAAATTGATAGTGAGTCACAAGATGGCAAAAGTCATGCATTAACCAATGGAAGAGAACAACATCATCTCAGCCCCCCCGCCCCCTATGTTCGGATTAAAGAGCTGAACGTGGGCTGAGACGGTCACAGAGCGCCAGGCAGGCCAGGCACCAGCAGACCGGGGGCCCGACTCCCAGTCCTTCCCCAGATACCAGGCGGCCTTTGGAAGATTGCACAGCCCGCCTCCTGGACCCCTCCCAGCCCTGCCTGCCCGGCCTGAGGAGGGAGAAGGCCCCTCGAGGAGCTGGGGCCTCCCCGTGAAGAGTCCTACACAGACTCAGGGGAGATTCCAGTTGAGATTGCACAGCAGTTACATACATGTGGCCCCACTTGTCCATCTCGAACTTTAAACACAGGTGGGCACAGGCCAGAAACTCAAACGAAACCAGAGGTGCCCAGCCCCCCCCAGCACTCGGCTCATTCTCCCTCACCAGGCCCGGCCGGGCAGGCGGATTCATAGGGTGAGCACACCTGGACCCCTGGCGGTCCTCATGCGGACTGTAGATGTGCTCCGTTGGGAGGTCACAGGCCACTGTGAGAGAGAACCTTTAAGGATGATTTTCTAAGAGGGACCCTGGCTGTGGGGACTCAGCAGGCAGGAGCAGAATGGGACCCGGAGGCAGCTCTGCTCCACGCTGGCCCCTCCCAGAGCTTGTGGAAGAAGCCCGTGTGTGTGTGTGTGTGTGTGTGTGTGTGTGTGTGTGTGTGTCCCTTCAGCTGCAGAGCTGGTTAAAGCTGTTTAAAGCCATGTGAGCCGTTTCAACACTTCCTCCAAGGACTTTGGCAAAGAATTCACATAAAGCACATTTCCCGACTGACAAGGAGAAAAGCAAGGTTGGTTTCAGCTGCGAGTCTCCTCGATTGTTTGCATGACCCTCGGGGCCGGCTCTCCCTGTGGTCAGGTTTTAGTCCAGGCCCTGGGCACAGGCTGCCCTGTGCCCATCCTCAGGGACCCTGGCGCAGGGATCCCCCTGCACAGTGGCCGGTGGCCAGTAAACAAGGAAGGAAGTGAAACCCTTGCAATGCTTCATCGCTGACCAGGAAGTGAGCGAGGACCTGGGTGTCCTTTGTTTACAAAATAATCTCTAAGTGGAGAGGGACCCCAGACTCCTTGAGGAAGGCAAACATTTCACATGAAAAGGAAGAAAAGCTCTTAAAGCGAATTAAGGAAATGGGGAAATTTACATTTGATTCAGAAGAATGATATGTTTGGAAGGTGAAAAAAAAAAAAAAGCAGGAAATTCCATTGAAAACAAGTCAAACAATGTAATGTTGCCTACAGATGGCCGGTGCTGGCTGGCCGCCTGCTCGAGCTCCAGAAGCAGAAAACAGCTCACAATGACCAGAGAAAGTGTGTGTGCACGTGACCACGGTGCGTGGATGGGTGTGTGTCTGTGCATGTTTATATGTGTCTCTGTGTTTACAAGTATGTGCATGCGGGTGGGGGGTTATGCATGTGAGTGCATGTGGGTATGTCTCAGTGTCTTTATATGTGCATGTGTGTACGTGTGTGTGTGTGTGCATGTGTGTGTGAGTCTATACCTGGCCTGGGCCCAGTGGAGCAGTGGCAGTCAGTTCCTAGCAGCCTTCCCAGTCCAGCGGCCCAGGCCAGCTTGTCTGGCAGATGGCTGGGTCAGGATTGCCCTTCTGAGTAGCGGGATGACCTTTTCCCCAAGTGATCTGCACGAGAGGTCCAGCTGCAGGACCCCTCTCCTCAAAGACTTACCCTTCCCCTTCCAGGGTACCTGCCCCGTCCTTGGGGTGAGACACTGCTGTCTCCGGAGGCTCTGTGGAACGCATACCCCCTGGGGATTGGCGCAGGCACGACGTCCCTGCCACTCTGTGCTGGTGCAGAGGCTGCTGGAGGCTGGGAAGGTGGCAGCCAGAAGCACCAGGAGAGGTCCAGCCCAAAGCCAGGTGAAGTTCAAGGAGGTCGAGAGCCCTTCTGAGTCGTGGCCACATTCCTGATGGGAGGCGGGCAGCCAGAAGATGGGGAAGCCGGGGGCTGGTGGGAGCAGAGGCTCCCAAATGTGGCTGTGGGGGCCCACTGCCAAACCCACAATTCTTAGACCATTTCCCATCTCCCTCCCTACTCCTGAGAGGGCGGCTTCCTCCATCCCATTCCTGCACCCTGGGTCTTGGTGCTAGAAATTAGCACAGCCAGTAAGAACACCAGTAATTTCGACCTAGGCAGTGAGCCTGAGCTTGGAGGGCGGAGGCGTGATGCCTCTTACAGGCCATCATGTGAATTTGCAGGGTTTCTGTGGTTTATCCAAGGGCCCTGCAGGGAGATGCCTTCCTGCCAACGAGCAAGCCGGTTCTGGAGAATTCTGGGCCTCAGACAGGCCAGGGAAGAAGGTCCTATGGGCTGCGTCCTTTAATGGTCCTTCATTCACATGGCACGTGAAGGCAAAATAAAAACTCTTCTTGGCCTGATCGTCGTCTCATCGGCCAGACACCGGAAGCCACCCAAGTTGAGGTCAACATAGATCTCTGCAGGGGTTTTCAAAATTCCTTCATGGCCTCTTCGACTTGCCTGTTTGCAAGTGGTGGTGGGCGGTGGGCGCTGGAGCTGGCTTCCGTGTGGGGAGGGGGAGATGGGCGAGGGCAGGAGGAAGTGGGAGGAGCTGGAGGGCAGGAGGCCGAGCAGGCGGCACCGCTGCCCAGGACATTGGCAGGCCCGCCCGGTGGTGACCAACTTTCCCCTCCGTCAATGTAGACGGGGACTCAGCAGTGAACGTTCATTTTCTGTGTTCTTTGGCTGAACACCTTCCCATGTTTGGAAATGCCAAATGCTCACTGCAGTGGCTCACATCCCAAAGATGTGTTCACATCCTAAATCCTGGGACATGTGAATGGGACCTTATTTAGAAAAAAGGTTCTTGGCAGAGTCCTCCAGGTGAGGTCATCTTGGATTAGGGTGGGTCTTAAATCCAAAGACAGGTGTCTGTGTAAGAGACAGGCAGAGGGGACGTGAGCCACAGAGACACAGGGGGGAGAGGCCCTGTGAAGATAGTTTGGAGTGATGTGGCCACAAACCAAGGCTGGCTGGCAGCCACCGGAAGCCAGAAGAGGCCTGGAACAGATTCTTCCTCAGCCTCTAGGAGGAACCGACCCTGAAGACGCCTTGGTTTTGGACTCTGGCCTCCGGAACTGTGGGAGGATTCTCTTTTTGTGGTTTAGGCCTCCCAGTTTGTGGTACTTTGTCACGGCAGCCACAGGAGACGAATGCACGTTGTCTGGCCTCTCTTGCAGCAAGGGTGTGGGCACACGGTCCCCCTCTGTCCAGAATTTGAACCTGTAGCCGGTACTTGGAGAGGCAGCCTGATGTCTGCAGCAGTGCCCATGGGGCAGGTACCATACTTATGCGGTTCTGACGCGCAGCTCAGCATCCTCACGGAGTCAGCTATGCTGGGATTCCGGGCACCCTTCTTGCTGCAGAGCCCAGCCCTATTCCTGGGCCCTCCTGGTGACCATGGGAGCTCCCCAAAATCCTTTTATCCTTTTGAAAAAGCCCATTTTCTCCTGGCTGGTGTGGATCAGTGGTTACAGCGTTGGCCCAAAGACTGCAGGATCTCGGGTTTGATCCTTGGGTCAAGGGCATGAACCTGGATTGCAGGTTCAATCCCCGGCCTGGTCAGGGCACGGTGCATGCAGGAGGCAACCAATCGATATGTCTCTCTCACATCAATGTTTCTCTCTCTCTGCTCCCCTCCCTCCCTTCCACTTTCTCTAAAAATATCTTCATATGAGAATTTGAAAGAAAAGAACCCCTTTTCTGTTCAACGCAGCCACAACCGGTGGCTGCCGGCAGCCTGCTTCCTAACCTAAGTTCTCAGGCCCCCTTGTGGGCGCCCAGCCAGGAGTGGAGGAAGGTGACATGTCACAGAAGGGCAGGCGGCAGGCGGCGAGAGCAGCCCCGCCAGGAGCCTGGTGCTGGTCCCAGGCTTATTTACTTTTCTAATTTGCTGAGCGCATTTGAGCAAATCACTTATCTCTTTGTGGCTCTTCAATGGGGAAAAATAAAACTGCTCTGAAGCTCCCACGGTGAAAAGGATTTCAAAAGTGTCATCGCCCTTTGAGAAGTATGACTGTGCAAATCACGTTTCACGTGACTCTGGCGAATTGGCTTTTACATGCTCCTCAATTTCCTTTCCCCAAAACACCCAAGCAATTCTCGCAAGGTAATGAAAGGTGCCATCCAGCCGAGACCCGCCAGTATGAATCAGCCGGGCGGTGTCCGGGACGCCGCAACCCCGCTGGCTTCAGGTCGGGGTTTGCTTAGTCATCCTCGAGGCGAACAGATAAGGTGCCTTGAATCCCTGCCCTTTGCCTTGACATTGACCAAGAGCCTTCCTTCGAGTTGGGAGTTGGATGGGGCGCGTGGGGCTCCAGCACAGCTCCTTACTCACCGAGGAGGACACACAGGCCGCGCGACTTGAGGCTGCTTTCCTCCAGAATTCTAGCCCTGTGGCCACCGGCTCAAGACGGGCACCACCCTCCTTGCTCACCAGCAGGGTTCCTGCTTTCCTTGCGGTGACAGGGAACCGAGAGCTAACGGCAGTGGACACATGCCCCCAAACTGTGACACCACGGAGTGTGGGTCTGCGTGACCTCATTTACTTGAAGGAGACCCACAAGGTATTCACAGAAGCTCCTGTCCAGAGAGGCGTGCTCGAGGCTTCCTGATCTCACCCTGTGCTCTGCGGGCACGGCAACACGTGACCGTGTACTCGTTACTTTTATTTATTTAATTTTATTTTAAAAAATATATTCTATTGATTTTTTTTACAGAGAGGAAGGGAGAGGGATAGAGAGTCAGAAACATCGATGAGAGAGAAAAACCGGTTTGGCTCAGTGGATAGAGCATCGGCCTGCAGACTGAAGGGTCCCAGGTTCGATTCCAGTCAAGGGCATGTACCTTGGTTGCGGGCACATCCCCAGTAGGGGGTGTGCAGGAGGCAGCTGATCGATGTTTCTCTCTCATCGATGTTTCTAACTCTCTATCCCTCTCCCTTCCTCTCTGTAAAAAAATCAATAAAATTACTTTAAAAAAAGAAACATCGATCAGCTGCCTCCTGCACACTCCCCACTGGGGATGTGCCCGCAACCTAGGTACATGCCCTTGACCAGAATCAAACCTGGGACCCTTCAGTCCGCAGGCCGACGCTCTATCCACTGAGCCAAACTGGTTAGGGCTGTACTTGTTACTTTTAAAACTCGCGGGTTAGTCACTGCTCTAACCTTTGCTAACATGACATTTAGGCATTTCACAGAGAAAAGGCCCCACGCTTCCCTGGACCTCCCTCCCCTGGTTTATGAGGTTAAGTTAAACAGAGGTCAAAGGACACATAAGCGAAAGGAAAACCGAAGCTGCACTCACATTCCACGCGTTTCTCTAGCACTGCCAAGTGATTTGCGACTTCAGCTTTGAGTTCGTTGATTTTAAATGCTCTAGGAATGAAAAAAAAAAAGCCATAAGCCATACGTTTCTCAGAGTTAAAATGGGCTCAGCAAACAGCTGCTGGATCACGGGCAGGGGGAGGTGTGCGAGTGGGCAGGTGAGGGGGGCGCACAAAGATGCCAGGAGTTGCTTTTAAGGAAGTAGCACTGTCGGTGGTGCAGGGGAGGAAAGAGAGACGCTCTCAGGCTCTCTGGAGGTGTATTTCCCAAGTGGGACCACAGCAGCTCCCTGCCAGTGGGGATGTTTCCTTCCATGCCTGGGAGTGCGCCCGTGCCCCGAGGGGCGCTCTGCTCTCAGCTGGATGCCCCCCCTCCCCCGGGCACACACCACCTCAGGGCACTGGGTGCCCTCTCCACGCTCCAACCCAGTCAATAAGACAATTCTTGGGCTTCAAGAAAGTACCACCCAGCCCAGCCAGAGTGGCTGAGTGGTTGAGCGTCGATCTATGAACCAGGAGGTCACTGGTTCGATTCCCGGTCTGGTCGGGGCACAGGCCCAGGTTTCGGGCTCGATCCCCAGTAGGGGGCGTGCAGGAGGCAGCAGATTGATGATTCTCATTATTGATGTTTCTCTCTCTCCCTCTCTGAAATCAATAAAAATATATTTAAAAAAAAAGAGAGTACCACCCATATGGCCTCTCCCCATTTGAACTCCCCTGGGCGGTGAGATACCACAGTGACCAGAACGGGAGGACAGCCCAGAATGAAACGGTCAGTAATATTTTTATTACTGATTTCAGAAAGGAAGGGAGAGGGACAGAGAGAGAGAAACATCAATGATGAGAGAGAATCATTGATCAGCTGCCTCCTGCACGCCCCCTACTGGGGATTGAGCCCACAACCTGGGCATGTGCCCTTGACCAGAATCCAACCTGGGACCCTTCAGTCCACAGGCTGATGCTCTATCCACTGAGCCAACCAGCTAGGGCAGAAGGCCCATGTTAAAAATGGTCTCAGTGCTTGTAGCCGGAACTCCGAGTCCCAGCAGAGCCTGTCGAGAAAAATCTCGGCAATACGGGCTCTCACTCTAACAGCGCCCACCTCACACGGTCTGGGACATAAGGTCTTTGCTGTAAGTGCTTCCTGGACCCCACCCCATGGGCTGAGTACAGAAGTCGCTGCTCTGCGAAGGCAGCTCCTCCAGGCAGGAGTCTGCGGCCGAGCTGGGCTCCCCCCGCCACCGAGAGAACAGGCACACGGCTCCGGAGGACACGGCTCTGAAGTCTGTACCTCGAGAACTGCTCTGCAACCTGGGTCAGCACGCTCTGGATTAACTCTTCTTTCTCTGCAGAGCGAAAAAGAAAGACAGATGGCAAAAGGAAAGAGGTGCGGGTCCGCCCGGCCTGACCCACCTGCTGTGGGCACGTGGCACCGATGCCGCGGCGAGGAGCTGTCCGCCTTACCTGGATGGAAGCTCCGACACTCCGGCAGCACCCCAGGACCGCTCTGTCCACCTCCAAATGCTCTTTCCCCCTGGCCTGCTCCAGGCCACTAACCTGCCTTTTAATGCCTCTCAGCAGAGGGGCCCTCCCATCCCAGGAACCGGCTATAAAAGCAGGCGGGACTGGGTCTCTAACTAGGGGATGTTTTCACAGAGTTCCCTGGTTCATTTTATGAGGGCAATTACCATGACAGAGCGGGTTCAAGGCATATTTCCAGTGCAAAACACGGTGTTCTCTTCTCGGGGCAGGTCCCGAGAGAGCGGAAGCAGGCGAAACCTGTCCCTTTGTTGCCTGGCACGCAAAACAGGCTGGGCGGCTGGATTACAGGGCACAGACCCAGGCTGAACTTGACCTGCCTGGTTTCCTGTTTCCTGCCTGGCCCATGCTGGGTACCTCTCGGGAAGGTGTAGATGCCCACAGACCTGTCTCTCTCAGCAGTCTATGCTCGTGGACGGGGAGCGATCGCTTCTTGGCTGCAGGGTCCCATCAGTTCATGCCCCTAAACACTCAGAACCTACGCGAGGCTTAGTGAGACTCTGCGCCTAACCCTTCACTAAAATCAAAAGAATCCTGCCAAGCAAACAAAAAATCCCAATAATCGCCAGGCCGGAGTGGCTCAGTGGTTGAGCTCCAACTTATGAACCAGGAGGTCACGGTTCGATTCCCGGTCAGGGCACATGCCTGGGTTGTGGGCTTGATTCCCGGTAGGGGGCATGTAGAAGGCAGCTGATCCATGATTCTCTCTCATCCTGGATGTTTCTCTCTCTCCCTCTCTCCCCCTTCCGCTCTTAAAAAACAAAACAAAACCCAATAACCCAATTGGGCCATGGGGTTCTGAAGCTGGAAATGCTCAGATGCTCTGACCTAGTGTCTCCATTTCTAGGAAATACTCATGTCTGTGCACAGAGCTGGCCGCCAGTGCTATTTCACATGGTGAAAGCTGTAACCGCCTATATGTCTATCGAATGGACATTAAATAAATGATGACACATCCATACTCTGGGATCCTATTCTGTTATTAGAAATAATGTCTTGGAAAATGTTCATGTCTATTGTTAAAGCAAAAAAAAAAAAAAAAGGATTGTAAAACAGTATGATCCCATATTTGGAGACATTGGGAGGATACAGTTTGAAATAATAATGGTAGTTATTTTTTGATTGTAAGACTTTATGTAAATTTTATTTTCTTATTTTTGCTTCTCTGTATCTTATACATATAGGTAATACGCATGTTTATTTCATTTAAAAAATTAAAAAAAACTAATCAATCTAAATTAACCTAATGAAAGGGTAGACCAAGAGACCAAAGGTTCCCTCTGGCATAAGTATTCTATGTCTTGATGCGAAGAAGAAAAATGACGTTTTGTTATGTTTCTGGAAACTATAAGAGTGAAAATGTCAACCAGGAAACTTTCATAGAGCTGTGTGTTGAGCTGCTGCCCAATCCAAGGCCCTACACTTCTGGGGGGCTCACACCCACCAGGGGACAAAATTGGCGACTCCATCGATGGGAACCACCAGTGCGAAGGCTTCACAGGCCTCCTTGGTGAATCAGCAGGACTGCCGATCACTTATCCTGAAATCTTTGGCAAAAGTAATATATCACTCATGTAACCTCCAAGAGTTAATGATCTCAAAGTCTTGAGATAAATTTAGAAGGCCATCAAACAATTGACATTTATAGACGGCTCCACCTAACAGTAGTGGGACATGCGTTCTTTTCAGGTGCCTTCCAAGATAGACCACATCCTGGACCGTAAGGAAAACCTCAACAAACGTAAAAGAACTAATACCATAGAGCGTATGTTCTCTGGCCACAAGAGAATCAAGGTAGAAACCAGGAACAGAAATATAGCAGGGAAGCCTCCAAACACTTGGAAACCAAACAGCACACATCTAAGCAGCCCATGGACCAAAGAGGAAGTCTCTGGAGAAATTTAAAAAGGCATCAAACCAAATGAAAATGAAAATATAGCACAGCGAAAGGTAGCTGTGAGACATAGCAAGGGCAATGCGGAGAGGACATTTATAGCACCCAGTGCTTACATTAGAAGAGAGGAAAAGTCTCCACTCCATAATCTAAGAGCCCAAAAAAAGCAAAGCAAAATAAATCCACAACAATAGCAGAAGGAAGGAAGGAAATAATAAAGTGCAGAAATCGATTAGATGGAAACCGGAAAAACAGTGTAGAACATCAATGAAAGGAAGAGCTGGTTATTTAAAAATATCAGTAAATTGACCAACTTTGAGGAAGACGGACAGAGACACAGAGAGAAGACATAGATCACCAAAATCAGAACGAGAAAGGGAAGATCACTCCAGACCCTCCAGGCATCAGAAGGATTATGAGGGAACACTACGAACAACTTCATACACACACATTTGACACCTCAGGTGGCAATGGACCAATTCCTAGAAAAGCATGAACCACCACACTCATCTAACATGAAACAGGTAATCTGAACAGCTAGTTACTATTGAGGAAATTAAATTTCTAATTGAAACCCCCCAAGAAATTATCAGGTACAGATGGTTTCACTAGAGAACTTTACCAAACATTTGAAGAAGAAGAATTAAGACAAATCTAAACAACTTCTTCCAGAAAACAGAAAAGGAGGGAACACGTCCGGATTCATTTTATGAAGCTAGTATTAACTTGATACCAAATCCAGACAAAGATAACCAAAAAAGATAATACAGACCAATATCCCTCATGAATACCAATGTAAAAGCCCTTTAACTAGCAAATAGAATTCAGCAATATATAAAAATAATTATACATCGAGATCAAGCAGAGTTTATTTCAGGGATGCAAGGCTGGTTTAATATTAAAAAAATCAATGTAATCAACTATATTAACAGGCTAAAGAAGAAAAAATTATACGATCCTATCAATTCATAAAAAGCACTTGAAGAAATTCAACATCTATTCATGATAAAACCCTCAGGAAAACAGAAAAAGAGGGGAACTTCTTCAAGTTGATAAAAAAAATCTGCAAGAAACCTATAGCTAACACTATACTTAATGGCGAAAGACCGAATGCTTTTTCCTGAGGTTGTGACAAAGCAAGGATGTCTCTCACTGCTCTCACTCAGCACAGTGCTGGCAGTGCCAGCTGGCGCAACAAGGCAAGACAAGGAAGTAAAAGGCATGCATATCAGAGAGGAAGAAATATAACCGTCCCTGTTTGCTGATGACACAATTGTCTATATAGAAAATTCCACGGGATCTATAAAAAACCCTCTTAGGACTAATAAGTGAGTTCAGCAAGGTCACAGGATACAAGATATACACACGCAATCAGTTGTATTTACATATATGACCAATGACCACATACACACTGAAATGAAACCATAAGGCCACTTACGAACACTTCAAGAACCTTAGGTGCAAGTATAACAAAGCATATGCAGAAGACGTATGCTGGAAACCACAAAATATCCAGGAAAGAAATCATAGAAGATATAAATAAATGAGACCTACCTGGAAGCTTCAACATAGTAAAGATGTCAATTCTCCCCAAATTGACAGACAGGTTTAACACAATGTCTATCAAAACCTCAGCAGGATTTTATTTTTGTAGAAATAGACAAGATTTTCTAACATTTATATGGAAATAAAAAGGAACTAGAATAGCTAAAACAATTTAGAAAAAGGAGATAAAACGAGAGGAATTGCCAATCTAATTTTAGGACCTAATATACAGCTACAATAATCAAGACGGTGTAATACGTATTGGGAAAGATACTGAGGGACACAGGCACAGAGGTCAATGGAACAGAACAGATAACCCAGAATCATATCCACACCAATATGCACAATTGATTTTGATCGGTGTCACAATGGAAGGGACTTGGGTGTGGCTCTAAGAGGGGAGTGTGAGGGACCCTGTGGGTTGGGACATACTGTGTCTGGACTGTGTCAGTGTCAACAGCCCGATTGTGGTATCTCACTGTAGCTTGCAAAGATGTGATCATTGTGGGAAAACAGTAAAGGTTACATGGGCTGTGTTCGTATTTTTTCTTACTGTGTGCATCTTTAATTATGCTAAAACGAGAGGCATGGGGCACGAATTCATGCACCAGTAGGGTCCCTTGGCCTGGCCTGCGGGATCAGGCTGAAACTGGCTCTTTGACATCCCCCGAGGGGTCCCAGATTGCGAGAGGGTGCAGGCCAGGCTGAAGGACCCCACTAGTATATGATCAGGGCCGGGGAGAGACGCCGGAGGTTGGCCAGCTGGGGAGGGACCGTTGAAGTGCTCCAGGGCGTGTCCAGCCCTTCTCGCTCAGTCCCTATCGGCTGGACCCCAGCAGCAAGCTAACCTACCGGTCAGAGCGTCTGCCCCCTGGTGGTCAGTGCACGTCATAGCGACTGGTCGACCGGTTGACTGTCCCGTGATGGTCAGTTCACATCATAGCGAGCGGTTGAGCAGCTTTAGCATATCATTAGCATATTACACTTTGACTGGTTGAACAGCCAACAAGATGACCGGACACTTAGCATATTAGGCTTTTATTATATAGGATAAAAAGTTTAATGGAGGAAAGAGTCTTTTCAACAGGCGGTGCTGAAGCAATTGAACACTCACCGGCAGAAAAATGAGCCTCGATCTAACCCTCAACACAGTTTATCTAAAAATTAATGCAAAATGGACCACAGATAAAAAATATAAAACTTGAACATTTTAGAAAAAAAATAGGAGAAAATCTTCAGGATCTTGGGCTATGCAGGGAATTCTTAGATTTGACGCCAAAACCACAGTCCATACAAGGAAAAATTGATAAACTGGATTTCATCAACATGGAAACTTTTGTTCTGAGAAAGATCATGTTAAGACGGTGAAGACACAAGCTCCAGTCTCGGAGAAAATATTTGCAAACCACACATCTGACAAAGACTTGAATATAGATTATGGACATAACTATCAAAACTCAGCAGTAAAAACCAAAGGACCCGATTTGAAAACGGGCAAGAGACACTGGCAGACACTTTACTGCAGAGCATGTACGGATGGAGAATAAGGACAGGAAAGGATACTGAGCGTCTTTAACCACCAGGAAATGCGAACCAAAACCACAGAGAGATTCACTGCGCATTTATCAAAAAGGCTAAAATAAAAAACAGTGACAACCCCAAATGCTGGTGGAGACGTGGATCACACACATGGCTGGCGGGAATGTAAAATGGTACAGCCGCTCTGGGAGATGGTTTGGCAGCTTCTTAAAAATTCTAAAGATGCAACTCCCGTATGACTTAGCAATTGGACCCCAAAGCAGAGAAATGAAATTTTATATTCGCACAAAGGCCCGCACATGATGTTCCCAACAGCCTTATTTGTAATAGCCCCGAGACTGGGGACAACCCACAGGCCCTTCAGTGGGAGAACAGATAAACAAACTGTAGTCCACCCTGAAACACAACTCAGCAATAAAAAGGACTGAACGATCGCGACACACAACCAACTGCACGAATTTCCAGAGAACGCTGCTGAGCGAAGGAAGCCAGTGGCAAAGTTACCTCCTGAATGACTGCATTCCCAGAACACTCTGGAAACGACAAGATGATAGAAATTGAGAACACATCGGGGATTGCCAGGGGATAAGGAGCTGGTGGGGAACGGAAGGAGCTTGGTGTGGCCCTAAGAGGGTGGCGTGAGGGACTGTGGGGTGGAGCATTCCGTGTCTGGCCTGGATCGGTGTCAGCCCGGCCGCGGTATCTCGCTGTAGCTTGCAAAGATGTGACCCTTACAACTGTGTGAATCTTGAATTATTTTAACATAAAAAGTTTAATAAAACATTTTAGAGAGAGAATGGAAGAAAAGAGTTAAGGAGGGATTTTCCTTTGGACTTTTGTGGTGTGATCCTTTGAGCATTGTGGGATTTTCATGCCTAAATGTAATTT
>NW_005371804.1:2050616-2069151 GCF_000412655.1 Myotis brandtii | reverse complement strand
CATACCCTGAGCCCAGATCAGGAAACGAGGCCTCCCTCCCACCTGGCTCATTGCAATTCCTGCAGCCGCCACCGCTTCCTCCCAGTGGATTCCAGCACTTACAAACTGTGATTTAGTTTGTGTAAAGGACTCTGGACAGGACCCGCAGTGAGTGCTGCTTGTACGAGCTCTTGTTGTTGTTGTTATGACATCACTGAGTGTGCTGTCAGCCACAGGTGTTATCATGATAGCACTGGGGGTTCCCGACAGCCACAGGCATTACATCACTAGGGGTCACAGACAGCCCTTTCTTGCCTCCAGCGACTTCCCTGGTGAGTTCCTGTTCCCTGGGGGTGACAGGCCGAGTCTGGGGGCACCACCTCCAGAACCCTGCCTGCAATGTCTGGAATGTGCCCCTGGAGCCCTGAGAGCCCCAAAAGCCTGGACTTAGGGGCGACAGCAGTTTTCAATCACAAAGGTTAGTTACTCCCAATCACTGAGGCCAAACCACACTCCATCAGAAAAAAGACCTGAGAGTATGTAGGACTCCCCGCCCCCTCTCTCTCCGCTGCTGCTGCATGGCATACTTTTAAAAATGAATGCCCATTCAAGTAATGTTGCTTTGAGAATTTCTCAACAGCTTTAAGGATAACCAGCAATTCGGGGTGCACATGACTGGGTCTGTGGTGGTTCCTCTGGACCTGGACTTTTTGAGGAAATCGGGAGAATGGAAATGAGATTCTGAGAGATGGGACAGCAGCAGGGACTACGGGTGATCCGTACAGATGGAACCCAACTCAGCAAGAAAAAGGACTAAACTATCGCTACACTCAACCACCAGGATGAGTTGCAATTAAAATCCTGCAATGCTCAAAGGAACACATGCCACTTGCATGTTCTCCGGAGGAAACTGCTCTTCGAGCACAGCTGGCCTATTATCTAGAGCAGTGGTTCTCAACCTTGGCTGCACGTTAGAATCACCTGGGAATCTTTTAAAATCCTGATTTCTGGGCCTCATCCTCCGGAAATTCTGTTTCTTTGTTGCTAATGTTGTGGCCCCACCCCATAACAAAGAAACAGAATTTCCGGAGTATGAGGCCCAGAAATCAGGATTTTAAAAAGATTCCCAAGTGATTCTAATGTGCAGCCAAGGTTGAGAACCACTGATCTAGATTTGTCCTGGTGCCTGGGCCTACAGCAGCTGCAAGGGCACTGCTGCAAGCTCACTGTGATGGGCTCCTCAGCACCGATGGCTTTAAAGGCAAAACATTCGGGCCATCAAAGGGTAGAGGTTTCTGTAGGTTCATCATCGGCCTCTTCAAGTCTGGGCTGCTGTTCACCTGGTCACACCTGGACTGACCTACATTAGATGCTGGGTGCTTGTCTGGCTGGTTACCCAGGTGACAGGCACCGATGGGGAAATCCTGGGGCTGGCGGAGCATCTCCTGTGAGACAAGACTCTCATTTAGGTCCAGGGCCATCGTAGAGGCTGGCCGAGGCTGGGTCCAGTTTTTAGGGTGCTGCCCAAACAGCCCAGCTTCAGGCCATGAATCTGCACTCAGTGGCCTCATGACCTGACCCTTGGAACAGACCCAAGGGGACTGGACTACCTAACCCCGGGAGAGGACTGTGGAGTTGCCTCTCGGGGTTCACGGGCAGGACAGAGTCCGTGGGGTGGCAAGGTGGCAGGATGGGCCGCCTCCCGGCGGTGTTTACGCAGCTGCTCTCACGAGTGCCCAGGGCAGAGTCTACGGAGCCTGCATTTCTCGATGCCCCGAGGCTGGGCCCTAACTCCGCCTTGAGCTGCAGCGGACAGTTCAAGGAACCTGCCTCTGCCTCCCCCACCCCTTCCAGGAATTGTTTACTGTTTCATAGAAGCCCGAGTCTCCCCAGCACAGAATGACATGAGAATCTGCTTTAACCGAGCCACAGGACCACACAACCTACAATTCCCGCTCTAAACATTCGTTTACCATGATGCACTCACTCCGTCGCCCAGCCGCTGCCTAGCATATCGCTTCATCTCGTGCTGAACAGAACAATAACAACGGCCATCATTCTTTCCATCCTCCGCACACCTGAGCGGGTTGGGGTGCCTCCCTGGGCAATAAAACGCAAACTTGGCCCTAGCCATCCGCTGGCCCCCAACCTGCGCACTGAGGGAAGACGCTCAGATGTCCGCACGGGCATTTGAACCCCACGCCTGTGAGTCCCCAGTGGTGCGATGAACAAGACCTGAGGGCATGTGTGAGGTGCCTTGAGGTTCCCCACTGGCCCCATCTCTCGTGCTATGAGGGCAGCTGTGCCCACCCATGATAATAGGATGTGTGGAGCGAGCTGTTTCGCCTGATCAGTCTCACCCGAGCAATGGCGTGAGCCGCTGAGCATCCTACAGGAAGCATGTACCTAACAGATACTCTCCCAAGGCCTTCAAAACAAGACACTGCAAACCCCTCACCTTTCTTTGCACAACAGAAAACAACCCACCATGCTTGGCTCCGAAGAGACAGGCTCCCTGAAAGCCCTGATTGGGGGGTGCATTATTTCCGTTCTTTCCAGGGCTCTGCCTAGGAAGGGCCGGGAGGGGGACTCCCCGTTTGCCTCTCTCCACTCCTCCTTGGGGTGTCACTCCCTCTTCCAGGGAAACAAGAGGGGCGCACTCACCTGTTCCATGCCTGCTCTCCCGGCCCCGCCAGCCGGTGGAGGATGTCCTGGCCCAGGGTGCAGTCATTGGCAACTCACTGTTTATGAACGCCATAAACTAGATGTGCGGAACGAGGACAGGACGGTTCCTTTATAACCCAGGAACACAATAAAGTTATATGGTCAACAGTGACCTCCCCTCGCTTCTTAAAGGCACAGGAGCCCTTTCCAGGGTCTGTCCTACCGAGAAGTCACTCATGTTTATCAGCAGCCAAAGGTTCAGATGTCCCAGATAACTAGACACTGTCAGTCGTTCTGATGTAACGAAGAAAGCAAAGCAGACGGAAGGACCCCGATGAGCAGATTGGGAAATTTGGAGGATGTCTCGCACCTGTCTGGGCTGCTCCTCGCTGGAGAGGGGACCTTCATGCTCTGCCCGGTTTCAGTTGGATTTCAAAAGTCTGGGTGCAATGCTCTCCTCCGCAGGCTGAGTGTGCCAGCGGAAGAATGCCTGGAAGGGGCACGGCCTCTGGGACAGCACCATTTTCCTTTACTGCTGTTCAGACTGCGACAACCACACAATCTTTATTGGGGTTTTATGTTCCAGGCACTGTTCCTAGTGATTTGCATACGTTGATCATTTAATTCTCCTAATCACCCTAAGTGGCTGCGTGATCTAGAGACAAGGCCAAATCACAACACGGCCAAGTCACATTCCCATTTAGGGCTGCAAAGGTGGGGCAGCGGCACTCTGACCCTGGAAAGGTCTTCCACACGCACACGCCCCCCTCCCTTCCCCCCCGCCTCTGAACTAGCCCCTCCGCCCATGTGCCATGAAGTCAACTTCGAGGGAGAAGGACGAGGGGACGACATTCTCTGGAGAATGCCCTCCGATGAATCTGAGCTTGAGAACGAGCAGCTGACGGCGCCTCCTGGCCGGACTTTGCTCCCTGATAACCAGTGCGATAAGGCACCCCGTGGGAAAGTTTAATTGTGGTGAAGTCAAAGGGGGTGAACTCTAGTTCATCATGTCTGGGTTTTGACAGTGCGTCCAATGGCCCCACGAGACTAGTTTCAGGAAGAATTCTGTCAGGGTAAACTCTGATCCAATAAACTATTATGGTGCCAATGACAGGACTTCTGCTAAAACCTATAAAAAGACTGAGCCTTTTTTGCAGACCAAAGGTCTTACTCCATCTGTGGACTTTACCGTGTTGCACACGATTGTAGAGGCTGCAGCAAGATAAACTTAAAAACAAACCCGAAAATGACACAGGCATTGAAATCAGCAGATCGAGCCTTTCATGCCGCGATTGTAAGCATGTCCAAGGGGATGGCGAGGATGACTGCTCCCTTTCATTTTCATTTAACGATACTGGAGGTTCAACTAGTTCAAGGCAAGGAACAGAAATAAAAAAGATTGGGATGCAAGAAGTAAAACTGTTCTCATTATCAGAAGATACCATCGTCTCTATGGAAAACCCTCGGAATCTATAAAATAAGCACCAGAACTAATGAATGAATGTCAGAAGGCACCAGGCCAACATATAAAAATCTGTTATATTTTTTATAAACTAGCAGCAAACAAATGGGAAGTTAAATTAAGAGCCTATTAACAATAACACCAGAAAACAGAAAATGCTGAGGAATAGATTTAACAAAAGGTATGCAAGACTCCCGTCCTGAAAGCTGCAGAACTTGGCTGAGTGGAGGGACGTATCACGTTCATGGATCGGAAGACTCCGTGTTGTTCAGATGTTGTTATTCCCAAATTAATTAAATTATAGCAATGTATCGAATGCAATCCCAATCAAAGTCATTTTATTTTATTTTAAAATATATTTTCATTGATTTCAGAGAGTGAGAGAGAGAGATAGAAACATCAATGATGAGAGAGAATCATTGCTTGGTTGCCTCCTGCACACCCCACACTGGGGATTGAGCCTGCAACTTGGGCATGTGCCTGCACTGGGAATCGAACCGTGGCCTCCTAATTCATAGGTCAACGCTCAACCACTGAGCCACGCCGGGCTGGGCCCAATCAAAGTCATTTTAGAATTAAGAATTAACTTGTCAATTTATTCTAAACTTTGTAGGGAAAAGGGCCCATGTAACCAAAGCAACTGAAAAGGAAGCACAAAGGTGGAAAACTACCTGATTACAAGCCCTGGTGACGAAGCCAATGTGGGAGTGGTGTCAGCACAAATAGTTCAGTGTCACAGAACAGAGTCCACAAAGACCCTCACATAGAGAGACATAATTTTCAACAAAGGTGTCAGTGGGAAAGGAAAGCCTTTTTAACAGGTGGAGTTGTAACAACTGGATATGTCAGAAAAAAAAAAAGACTGTCAACCCCTACCTCACACCACACATAAAATTAACTTAAAATGGCCCAGCAGCATGGCTCAGTGGTTGAGCATCGACCTATGAACCAGGAGATCATGGTTTGATTCCAGGTCAGCGCACATGTTTAGGTTGCGAGCTCAATCCCCAGTGTGGGGTGTGCAGGAGGCAGCCGATCAATGATCCTCTCTCATCATTGATGTTTCTATCTCTCTCTCCCTCTCCCTTCCTCTCTGAAATCAATAATAATATTTTAAAAAATGAACTTAAAATGAATCATAGATGACAATATAGCAGCTATAAGTCTAAATCTCCTAAAAATTGATCTTCATGACCCTAGGGTAGAAAAGGGGCTCTTGGAGAAGACACAGAAAATACAAAACAAAAGAGAAACTTGTTAAATTAGACTTCATCAAATTAAAAACGCCAGCAAATGTCCTCATTAAGAAAATGAACAAGGTACGTCACAAACTGAGAAACCCATTTGCCAAACATATATCTGACCAATGAAATATATCCAAAATATACAGAATTTCCTACAAACCAGCGATAAAAAGACAATCCAAGCCACTTTAAACAATGAGCCAAATACTCAGAACAGACACTTCCCAAAGTGGGATATTCAAGTAGCCAATAAGCACCTTAAAATCATGCCGGACAACCACTGTTATCCAAAGAAATGCACACTAAGGCCATAATGCAGTATTCCTCTGTGCCTACTTGAACGTCTCAAGTGAAAACCACCGAGCATGCCTGGAGCTGGGCTGGCTGTGGGACGACTCGATCACCCACACACTGCCGGCGGGAGTGTGGGACGGTGCGTCCCTCGGGGAGGCGGTGTAGCAGTTAGACACACTGTCGTGGAACCAGTAGCATCCCTCCCAGGTGTCACCCAAGATAACGGACATGTCTGCAATCAGACTCGTGCAATGCTTAGGTAGCTTAGGTAGCTTAGCTGGAAATTACCCCAACGTCCATCAGCAGGAGAGTTTAAGAAACATCTGTGGATATTCACACGATGGCGGACTACTCAGCAACACAAAAGTTAATAAGCGAATGCCCGGATCTTAGAAACCTGACGCTGAGTGGAGGAATCCGCTCACAGAGGGTGAAACTCACGCAATCAGGAGGAGGAGGAAGGAGCCTGTGGTGGTGGTGTGAGCAGGCTGTCTAGAAGAGTGGCACCAGGAACTTTTCTGGGGTGACGGGAATGCCTTTTGTCTTGGTGGGGGGCCCAGTTACACACGTGTGTATATGTAAAAATATTATATATTTTAAATATTTTTTAAATTGATTTCAGAGAGGAAGGGAGAGGGAGAGAGATAGAAACATCAATGATGAGAGAGAATAATTGATTGGCTGCCTCCTGCACACCCGCTACTGAAGAATGAGCCAGCAACTGGGGCATGTGCCCCGACCGGGAATCGAACCGTGACCTCCTGGTTCATAGGTCAATGCTCAACCACTGAGCCACACTGGCCAGGCCAGGCATATGCACTTTTATTGGAGCCCGTCAGCCTGGCATTTCCCGTCTGTGTGTCTCACCGCAGTTACATGGGACGTGGACGTGTGTGGGTTCTGCCTGGTCCCGGAAAGGCCTGGAGGCAGGGAGCCCTGGGAACGTTTGCTCCCTTGAGGTGCTTGCAGCTGGCCAGAGGTCACCGTCTTTACTACACTGGGTTCTACATTCATGACACGTGGATCCGGTGTTCCTGCTGGCCACCCATGCTGTGACAATGATGCTGTCTTTGTCTACTAGGCCACCCCAGCGGGGCATGGACCACAAGCCCACAAAGCTGCAGGAAGCAGAGGTGGAGTGAGCCAGCCCTCCAGGCGTCGCAGGAGAGTGGTTCGTGCTCATTTTATACACTGCGCTCTTGTTGTTTAAAAAATAATGCAAATCAGAATGACTAAGGCTGTGATTATAAAGCTGTTTGCAATGAAATTGCACTAAAAATAGAAAACGTTATTAAGAAGCTGTATTATTTCTCACAAACAACATGTGTGTGCTCAAATTTCAAGCATTATCTTCACGTGCAAGTGAGAATGGAGCCAGCGGGACAAGTGTGGTTTTAGCTGTGGGAGGCATTCCGGTTCTATTAAGACCCAGCAGGTCCGGAGAGACAGAACGCAAGCCGTTCAAACATGCCCTCTAGGCCATTTAAAGAGAGAGCCGCCATTTACGGAGCACTTCCCGAGGGGCAGGCACTGTGCTAAGCATTCGGCATAAATTATTGCATTCATCCTCTTAGGAACCATGGAGGCATGTATCCCAGTTCCTATTCTGTGGGGAAATGGAAGCACAGTGGGGTTAGGGGCTTTCCTGGGGCCATTTCACCCACTGACAAGTGAGGAGGGCAGAGGGACAGCCCTTCGTTCTTATCCTCCCAGCCCACCCCCAACCCCCGGCCCTTAGGTTGGGTCCCTCAAAAGCTGACCGGAGACAAGAGCTGGGTGCCGGTAGTGTATTTGGAGGTGATCCCAGGAAACCCTTGGAGGACACAGGGATTGAGACAAAGAAGGAAGGAAAGCCCGTTAGGGGGAGTCAGTGAGAGGGTCACCCCCGAGGCAGCTGCCACTGTGGCTCTGGGATGCCTTTGAGCAACTGCACAGATGACACTGGAGAACAGACTGTCCCACCCCGGGACAAGGGGGTGCCTCAGCTCCCTCTGTCGCCAGGAGGACTGTCCTGGGCGGAAGCAGAGAGGAAGCCACAGGCAGGCGGGACTCATCCTGGCACCTTGAGAAGAAAGGCTCTTTATTGTCCTTCACTCAAAACCTCATGCCGCTGAGATATTAATATGGCTCTTTGTGCTCTGCGGTGCAGTTTGTTGTCAAACCTTAGTGGCTCCTAAGATCCCAGGTTTGGGAGGGACTGAAATTCCCAGTCCACTGTCCCCCTCCTCACTCAGCCACCTGCTGGGCACCCCATGAGGACGTGAAAACCCAGCCCTTCACCCCAAGTCCTGTGGGAAGCAGAGCTCGGATCTCAAGACAGCCAGTTCTACCCACACTGGCTCTGGCTTTTGTCAAGTTCTTTCCCTGAAGGAGCCTCTACTCCATCTCTCATTGGTGCTAGTTGGGCTCCTAAGTTACACAGAATCCCCCATATTCTGCCTCCACTGGCAGTCATGTGACTCTCTGAGCATGGACTTCCTTCCCCAAGCTCATCTCTGTTGCATCCACCCCTCACTCAGGGCTTCTTTGTCCCTGGTCCTGTGTCTGGATGGCGTCAAGTTGCCAATGTCCTTCTTCCTTCTCCTGGAATTCTGTCCATGAGTCTCAGGGCTCAATCCTTAGTCCCTCCTGCTTTGGGGAGCTCATCTCGCCCATGGCTACAAACATGTCACTCCCCCACGTCACATCCCTATCTGAGGGGGAGCTGTAGGCTCCCCTCAAGGAATCTAACTCAACACTGATGTCCAACAGCCAAACCACACCCAATGCATCCAAAACTGAGCTCCTCTCTCCTCCCTGTACCTGCGCACCCTCAGCTTCCGTCCTGTGGGGGAGAAGGTGCCATTCCACCCTTTCATGGCTCAGGCTGGACCCTGGAGGCTTCTTTGACCTCTTCTGTTCCTATCCCACTTCCACTTAGGAAATCACCTGACTCCTCCTTCAGAACATGCCAGAATCTGACCACTCCTCACCACCTCCACTTGCCCCCTCCTCCTAATGCAGTGGCCTCTGCATGGTCCTTCAGGGTCCCACGTGATCTGCCCCCAGCATCCCTCCACCTCATATCCAAATGTCTGAGCTCCAAATAGCCAGAGTGGAGAACGCTCGGTGGCCAGCCAGGAGTCAGCGAGGACCGCAGAAGGACCATGCGTTAACAGTAGGACTGAATTGTGCCTGGAGCAAGGGTCCTCTGCAACCGTCCTAGCAAACCTTAAAAACGGTCTTCAAAGGCACCAGACAGACTTGTGCGTAACTTAACTGCCTGCCCGACAGAGCCCACGCTCTTTAAGGAGAGAAACAAAGTTCAGATGGTCAACAATATAACAAAAAATGCAAACACGGATCTATGCAAAGGAATGAAGAAAAAATATCACTGACTACAGAAAGCAAAAAAAGATAAGTGTATTAAGAGTTTCCCCGTGGAAATAGAAGTGAAATGAATGACAAATAGCACAAAGAATGAGGTGGGAGAAGCGAAAGCACAGTTGTGAGATGCTTACACTGTTGAGAAGGGGTGTAATAATATAATTTAAAGACTGTGATAAGTTGATGATACATGTTGTGAAACCAAGAGCAACCTCAAAGAAATTCAATAAAGAAGCAAAGATCATAAACCGAGAGTGGAGAAAAATGGAATTAAAAAATGCTCTCTATGCAAAAGATGTAGGAAAGATAGAAAAAAATGTCAAGAAGGATTGAATGAGACAAGTAGAAAATGAGTATCAAGGTAGTAGATTTAAATCCAACCATATCCATAATCACATATAATGTGAATGGTTTAAAAATGCCACTTGAAAACTGAAATTGCCAGTATTGATAAAAGCTGCCTGTAAGAAATCCACTTCAAATATAAGGACACAGATATATTAAAAGTAATAAGATGGAAACGAATATAACCATGAGCATTGTGCATAAGAAAGCTGCAGTGGCTATATTAATAGGAGATAAAGAAGACTTTAAAACAAAAAATAGTCCCAAGGATAAAGGGATGATTTCATATGGATAAAGAAGTAGATACATCAAGAAGACACAACAATCCTAAATAAGCACGTACCTAATAACAGATATTGAAACGGTATGAAGCCAAAACTAAGAGAACTGAGAGAAGAAATAAATGTATCCACAATATAGTGGATATTTCAATCTCATCTTTCATTAATCAGTAGAACAAGTAGACAAAAAAGAGTAAAGGTATAAGAACCTTGAACTACACTATCATCTAACTTGACCTAATTGACATTTCTAGATTATTCCACCCAAGAACAGCAGAATATACATTCTTTTCAGGAGTACCTGGGACAGTCACCAAGGTATACCATTTATCTCAATAAATTAAAAAAGACTGAAGTTACACAGGGTTTACTTTTGATCAGAATAGAATTAATAGAAATCAACAGCAGAAAGATAGTTGGAAAATATCCAAGTATTTGAAAATTACATAATATATTCCTAAATAACACATGGACCAGAGAAGGAACCACAAGGTAAATTAGAAAATATTTTGAGCTGAATAAAATTGAAAACACAACAAACCAAAATGTATGAGATACAGCTAAAGTATGTGCAGAGGGAAATCCCTAGCTTTTAATCATTATAAAAAAGGAGGAAGATTTAAAATCAATGATCTAAGCTTCCACCTTTATTAGATAGAAAAAGAAGAGCAAATTAGACCTGGAGCTAAAGAGGAGAAATCAATGAAGTAGGAGACAAACAGAGGAAGCCAATGAAACTCAAAGCTGGGTCTTTAAAAAAATCAATAAAATCTAGTATAAATCTCTAGTTAGACTGATTAACTCAAAAAGGGAGATGCTATAAATTACTAATATCTTGGATGAAACTGAGGATTTCGCTATCATCCTATGGACATAAAAAGGATCACAAGGACATATTTCAAACTACATCATGCCAATCAATTCTTAGAGGAAATGAACACCACCTCTTCAAATGAATTCCCAAATAAGTACAAACCCTTAATCTACTAATCTAGTTAAGAAATCAAACTCATGCCCTAACCGCTTTGGCTCAGTGGATAGAGCGTCAGCCTGCGGACTCTAGGGTCCCAGGTTCGAGTCCGGTCAAGGGCATGTGCCTTGGTTGTGGGCACATCCCCAGTCGGGAGTGTGCAGGAGGCAGCTGATCGATGTTTCTCTCTCATAGATGTTTCTAACTCTCTGTCCCTCTCCCTTCCTCTCTGTAAAAAAAATCAATAAAATACATTTAAAAAAATAAAAATTATAAAAAAAGAAAAGAAATCGAACTCATAATTTAAAACCTTCCCACAAGGAAACTCCACACACAGATAGATTCACTGAGGATTCTAGAAAGCACTTAAGATAGAAACAAGGCCAACTCTATGCAAACCCTCCCAGAAAAATCACTCAGAGGCCCTGGAACCCTTCCTAACTCATTTTATGAGGTTAGATGAACATATAATAACAAAGCTAGGACCAATATCCCTCCTAAACTTCACAAAATATTTGCAAATTGAATGAAGAAAATATACCATGGCCAAATAGAGTTTGTACTAGGAATGCAAGATTAGTTTAACAATTTAGAATCAATCAATAAAATTCACCATGAACAGGATGGAGAAATAAAACATGAACCTCTCAATAGAGGCAGAAAAAGCATTTGACAAAATTCAACACCAATTTATAATGAAAACTCTGAACAAATCAGGAATAGAAAGAAAACCCCCTGATAAAGGATATATAAAGAAAATTACAGCTAACGTCATAATTGATGGTGAAAGACTCCACACATTCCTTCTATGATTAATAACAAAGCAAGAATCTACACTCTCACATATTGTACTGGATCTCCTAGCTAGTACAATAAGGCAAGAAAAAGAAACAAAAAGCGTCTAGATTTAAAAGCAAGAAGCAATTCTCTCTTGGAAAATCTACAAAAAGGTATTGGACTTAATAAGTGATAGTTTAGCGAGGTCAATAAACAATAGCAATTTTATTTCTATAAAATAAAAACAATTAGAAATGAAAAAATGCAACAAATCTATTGACAATAGCATGAAAATAGAAAATACTTAGTAACAAATATATCAAAATGTATTTAAGAACTTTTCCCTGACAACTATAGTAACACATTATAGAGAAACATGAAAAGAAACCTAAATGAGAGATATTCCATATGCATGAATCTGAAGGCTGAACATTATGACAGTAATTCTTCCCCAAATTTTCTATATATTTAATACAATTTCCATCAAAATCCCAGTAGACTTTTTTTTTTTTGGTACCAATTGACAGACTGATTCTAAAATTTATTTGAAAATAAAAGGAACCTAGAATAAGCAACATGTTTTTGAAAAAGAAGAGAAATCCCTTGGACTCGAATTTCTTGAATTCAAGACTTACTAAAAATTTACAGGCCAAACCCTAACAGAACATATACTTAACCATATGATCCAGAAATCTCATTCAATTCCATAGACATGAAAATATAGCCCAGCCGGTGTGGCTCAGTGATTGAGCGTCGACTTATGAACCAAGAGGTCATAGTTCGATTCCCATAGCCCAGCCGGTGTGGCTCAGTGATTGAGTGTCGACTTATGAACCAAGAGGTCATAGTTCAATTCCCGATGAGGGCACATGCCTGGGTTGCAGGCTTGATCCCCAGTGTGGGGTGTGCAGGAGACAACCAATCAATGATTATCTCTCATCATTGATGTTTCTGCCTTTCTCTCTCCCTTTCCCTTCCTCTCTGAAATCAATAAAAACATATTTAAAAAAAAGAAATGAAAATATACATCCCTACATATATACTCACAGCAGCCCTATTCATAAAGCCCCAAACTAGAGACAGCTCAGAGATCCCTTAGCAAGTGACCGGATAAACCAGCTGTGGTCCTTCCCACCATGGGGCACGACTCACCTATAAAAAGGACTGAACTACTGACACATTCAACACACAGGCACGTCTCAAAAACATTAGGTTGAGCCAAGAAGAGCACACGTATTATGTAATTTCTCTTGTTTGATTCCCTTGAAAAGACAAATCTCACCTTCCGTGTCAGAAAGCAGGGTCGGTTGCTGACAGAGAGCAGGAGTAGAGCGAGGGGGTTCATGGGAGGGGGCACCTGAGAACTTTCCCAGGTGATGTAAATGTTCTGTGTCGTGGTTTTGGGGTAGTTACAGGGGTGTATACATTTTCCAAAGCTCATCAAAATCTACACTCCAATAGGACCATTTTCTTATGCATACGGCATACATAAATGAGAGTGGCACGGTTCCGGGAGGAAATGGGATTTTAGTGAAACAGCACCACTGGCTGAGACATCCTGAGGCTGCAGGCTGCACATGGCCCACCTCTGTGGCCCACAGTCTAAATGGGCAGGGCAGGCACTGATCTCAGGAGGACAAGAGGGGACTGTCGCCCAGGGTCCGCTAAGTCCCTGGGGAGAGAATGGCGGGGTGTCCCTGAGGAGTTGTCATGGGCAGAGTAGAAGCCTGTCTCTGCAGTTATAAATGGCTTTAGATCCTGGAATAGTACGCGGTTTCAGATGCTAATGCATAACTAGTACACATTCATCACAGGGCAGCCCGGAGCTTTCTTCTTTTTCTTTTAATATTTAAAATGACAGCAGGGACTTACCAGAGAGTTGCTTGAGGGCCACAGGTCTCACTTTGTAGGGAGTGCTGCAAGAGAAGACAGGTCACTGTGAGATGCTGTCAGAGACGGCCGGGCACACCTGGCCCCAGAGATAAGCGCTCAAGTGAATTAGAATTCACTGTATTAGTTGTTGTTGTTTTTTTAAAAATTAGTTCTTGCCTGGCCCGGGTAGTTCAGTGGTTGAATGTTGACCTATGAACCAGGAGGTCACGGTTCGATTCCGGTCAGGGCACATGCCCCAGTTGCGGGCTTGATCCCCAGCAGGGGGTGTGCAGGAGGCAGCCAATCATTGATTCTTTCTCATCACTGATGTTTTTATCTCTCCCTCTCCCTTCCTCTTTGAAATCAATAAAAATATATTTAAAAAAACAAAAGAAAGAAAGTACCTGTCTTACCACTGTTTGAACGGCTGGCTCTAGGAATACTGTGACAAGGCTGGCTCTACACAGGTGTGGTGGGGTGGGGAGAGAGCCAGAGGCGCTGAAGTCAGACGCCCCAGGGACCAGACTTGGGATGGGCTTATGAAGAGACCCTCCCATCGCCACAGGATCCTGAACGGAGCCCAACTCTCCCTGAAGAGCCCACCTCAGCTGCGAATGCGCACAGGTAAACCTCTCATGGGTGAACTGGGGAACCCCAAACTGGGAACTGAAGCAAAAGTGGGCGTGGGACTGGACTTGGAGACCGAATGTACCGAGCAGTCACAGGAACCTTCCAGGCTCTTGAACCAGACGCCCGGGTTGAGTTTCTGGCCCCTCCAGGTTGGCTCCTTGGTCCTTAACCCTGACTCTGAATATGCCATGGCCAAATAGAGTTTGGGTGCTCTCAGACCCAGGCAAGCTGCTGCCGGGACCCAGCAGCTCCTGGCTCGGTCAAGGTCGAGCTGCCTCGCCATTCTCTTCCTCAACAACAAACTGCTGCAAACTACTCTTGGATAAACTGCCTTGAACTTTCACTGCATCTGTCTTTTTTTGGAAAACATTACTGCCTGGGTGCCCTCCTTGGTAGGAGGAGCCCGGCCGGGACCCAGGAGGCCTATCTCCTAGGCTGAGGGGTGCCCGTATGCCACCTCACAGGCACACAGCCCCTTCACCCACCAGAACGCGACACCTGTGACGACTTGGCTAGAACGGGAAACCGGAGGAGCCCTTGTGCGAGGACACGGGCTGCGTCCCTCTGGCCCCTCCTCTCTCCCTGTGCCCGGCCACAGGCCCCATTTTCTTCTCATGCTATTTGAGCGTCTGTTTCTCTCTCCCGATGAGGATCTATCTGGACGCAGCTGTGGCAGAAACAGAGGGGTGGCGTGGTCAAGAGGCAACAGCTTTGTCAGCTGGACACCCTGGCAGCCAGAATGGCCCCCGGTCCAGGGAGAAGCGCGGGACCAAGGTCCCTCTGAGCGTTGTCCGAACAAGGTTGGGACGCGTCTATTCTACTGGTTGGTCCTCAGGGGTCAGGGCTGCTAGGTGATCAATCTCCCTTCTGACCAGCCCCCAGAGAGAGCGGGAGCCACGCCGCCGCGGTTAAATGGGAGCCCCCCCCACCCTCCCCGCCTTGTGTCATCTGTCGCAGGTTATTTAAAATGCGGCCTGGTCATCCTCTGACCTGGGGAAGGGAGGGACCCTCAGTGGGTCCTGGCCGTGGGAGGAGCAGGAATTCAGCACAGAAGAGGGTATGCTTTTGTGGTGGGGCCCTCCTGTGCAAGGGGGCCATGGAGCTGCCCCTGACCCTCTTGCCCCATGTGACAGCCATAATATCTCCAGACATCGCCAGAGGCCCTCTGCCCCCGCCCTGTGGAGAAGTGCTGCCACAGAGCCAAGTACCAGACCAGAGATAACGAGTGACAGAGTCTGAACAGAGAAACTGTTTCAACTGAATTCAGACAAAAATGTGGTCTCGCTCCATCAGAGACCAGCTTGCACTGACAAGGCGCTGGTCTGAGTGAGAGATCACTTGTCTTGTGGACAAGCCAGGGTGACAGGTCACGTGTCGGCTTTCCTTCTGCAGCGAGCTCTGGTTAGGCCGGAGTCTGTGCTGAGATCTACAAGAATTTCGCTGACGTCTTTAGGGAGCCAATTAGCACCGTTCCTTCCGGGGAGCCCGGAGCCCATGATCAGGGGGCAGAAGCTCCTGATGAGTGAAATTCAGGGAGGCTGATGGGTGCGGTGGGCGGGGGAGGCCTGGCTGGGGTGGGGGAAGCCTGCAGGGGAGGTTCCAGGTCACCTGCCATTAGGCAGCCGAGAGCCCTCCAGTTGCTGGGTATGTGAGTGTCTGCCTGGTGCAGGCTTTCTCCCAAAGGCTCAGACCAGCTGGCTCAGGCCAGATTCACACATGTCGCTTGGAGGGGGTGTTCAATGAGGACCAGGAGACACAGACTGGGGTCCCAAGGGGCATCCCCACACCCAATCGCACTCCTGTTCCCCACAGAGAATGCAGTTTAAATTGCCTCACCCAGCCCCTAGGACAGTGATGGCGAACCTATGACACGCGTGTCAGAGGTGACACGCAAACTCATTGTTTTGGTTGATTTTTCTTTGTTAAATGGCATTTAAATATATAAAATAAATATCAAAAATATAAGTCTTTGTTTTACTATGGTTGCAAATATCAAAAAATTTCTATATGTGACACGGCACCACAGTTAAGTTAGGGTTTTTCAAAATGCTGACACGCCGAGCTCAAAAGGTTCACCATCACTGCCCGAGGATGAAGTGGGGACCATCGGGGACTCTGCAGAGCACTGGGCAAAGGGGCCGATCAAAGATGGAGGGGCCGTGCTCAGAGTCCTCGTCCTTCCTTCCTCTTGCCACACACACTGTACTCATATTCGAAAATGTGTTCACCGCCGACCCCTCTCCTGTCCCTCCCCTCCGCACCCCTCCCTCTGCTGCCTCCCCTCCCCTGTGCAGAGAGGAGTCCCCGGGATTTCATCAACACCAGGATTCGTCCCGGTGGGAAAATGCCAACTGTCCCCCAGGGGCTCTGGTCAGGGAATGTCCTGCTCCCCTTCTGCAGGTGGACAGGGGGGTGGCTCCACTACTCGACACTCAGCCCCCTTGCCTCAGTTTGCCCATCTGTGAAATGGTAATAACACCAGTCCCTGCTCACAGGGCTCCTGGCCCCCTTACAATTGCTACCATCTGGGTAAGGAACCAGCTGAACGAAGCCTCCTTCACCGGCCCTCCCACCCCCACCCTCCCATCTTTGCTTTACATTCAGATTTCTACAGCATTAAATCACAAAAACAACCACAGAGATCCTCGGGTGGGTGTGGAGAAGTGTCAGACACCGCGAGGACAGGGTCGGACTAAGCCGCCAGCCGCTTACCTCTCGGAATTTGCGGGCATGGTGGGGTCGATGGAGACCATGGCGTCGTCCGTGGTCAGCAGGGAGATGGTCGTGTTCCTGGAAGACACGCCAAGTCGGCGCCTTCACGTGACGGCCTCACGGGGGCGCACCCTGGGATGGGCCTCGCGCGAGAGGGGAGCCCGGAGTCCCGAGAGCACGAGCGGACTTGTGCTTCGGACCTGACGCCCCAGTTGTAAATAAAGCGGAATGGCCGAGTAATCCCACCTGCTTGGTAGACTTCACGGTCATTTAAAACGGGACTTGGAGAAAGTCTCACTTATTGAGTTGGAAGGTTAAATAAAACAGGTGAAATGGGAATAAATGTTATATCGTTTGCCTTCCTACTTCATTCCTTTGGGAGTCCATGAATGGGCACGAATCTCTCGGACAAAACAGTTTTAAGTGAAAACGTGGAGTCTCCCTCCAACCTCTCCCCGGATCCTCCCGTGAGTGGCTGCCTGGGCCACGGTAGGTGAGCTGCCTGCTCTTCAGTTGTGTATTTTTAAAATCTGTGCAATGGGTGACACTCAAACCTCAGGGTTGGTCTAAAGCAGTAGTTCTCAACCTTGGCTGCACATTAGAATCACCTGGGAATCTTTTTAAAAGGCCACGACATTAGGTAACAAAAAACAGAATTTCTGGAGGATGAGGCCCAGAAATCAGGATTTTAAAAAGATTCCCAGGTGATTCTAATGTGCAGCCAAGGTTGAGAACCACTGGTCTATAACACATATTTATTTCTTAGCACAGCACTTAACAAAAGATGCCCCAAATGGTGGGCTATTTTTGCTGCTACAAACTGCCTGCCGTTTGCTGTAATTCAGCTCCGAATCCCTTCCTCACCCGCCTGTGAAAGACTCCGTGGTCCTTCTCACTCGCTCGCTCACCTTCCTGGACCTGGATCCTGACTTTAAAAGCAACTGCAGTGCCAAAGCTAATCCCAATCACTCTATAATAGAAAAGGTATGATAGCAAATCCATTTGCTCTAGGACACTGTTGATTTGGGAAAACAGTTCTCACGGAATGCTGACGATTCTATAAGGTAGGCAACTGGTCTTTTCAACGCATTTCTGAAGTCAGTCTCTTCCCAGATATTGATCTGTGATGACCCGCCTGAGCTAGAGAAGGCACCTGCTGGACCGTTTGGGGATGGGGGTGGTGGGGGCGGGCAAAGCCAGACACAGCCACCCTCCTTCATCCTTCCTCCAAAAGCAGATGAGTCAATGGAGGAGAAAGGAAACTCTTGATGCTACTTTCTGCCTGATTCCGCCCAACGGTTTCCTCCGTGCAGACACGGGAGCCTGTGGCACCAGCGGGCCTGCTGTGGCCAAAACCGCCAGGATTTCATTCACAGATGTGAAAGGGTTGCCCAGGTGGCCCTTCTGCCCCTCTCATCCCTCCCCCAGAGCGACCCGCCCCCCCTTTCCCGGTCAAGGTGAACTGAAAGACACGGAGGCGGGGGCAGAGAAGGCACACTCACCGAGGCAGGCCGGTGGCGATGCAGAAGAGGTCCATGATGTCGCTGGAGTTGCAGTACTTGCTGAAGACCACCTGCGGGACAGAGCAACAGGCCGTGAGGAGCGGCGGAGCGGCGGCGGGTCCACGCCGGCTTCAGAGTCCTGGAGCTTCCTCTCCGGCCCCAACCCGCAGGCTTATTTTAAAAAGAAAAAACGTAACCTTGGGCTCTGGAATGTTACACATAATACACGTCATTCAGTGCATGGAGAGAGGTTGTGACTAATTTCATTCCTTTGCCACTGAAAAGAGTTGTAAAATCCTAAGCTACCGCCCACGTAAACGCCCCCGCAGGTGACGGGCGGCCACATGCCCACCCTCCGTGGAGCCTGACTCAGCGCAGATAACCTTGGCTTAGGGATGTCTCATTGCAGGGAGTCCCCAGTGACCTCATGAGGGCCA
>NW_005371804.1:2024055-2050585 GCF_000412655.1 Myotis brandtii | reverse complement strand
TTTAAAGGTCCTTAGCTTTAAGAAAATTGCCTTTTAGAACTAAGGTTTAATGTTGTATGACTAAATCAGGAAATCACAGTGAGAAGGGATGTGCTGTGAACCATGGTCCCCAGAGCACACCATCTGGGTGCCTGCCCACCCGGATGGGGGAGACCCAGTTGGCATCAGCGCCTTTTGTCCAAGGGGTCCCAGGTCCCTCCCTGGGCAACTTCAAGTCCACCCAGGGAGCTGTTCTCCAGGCCTGACAGCGCGTGGGGACAGTCCCCGCCGAAGCTCCGCGTCCATCACAAATGTTTCCCTGACCCGGGCCCTGCTTGCTCACAGCACGAGCTGGGCTGGGAGGGAAGCAAGCCTGAGTGGGTGGTGGCTTGTCAGTGCCCAGGGCACCACTGTCAGCTAAGCTCGGTTTGCATCATCCTTTATTAGACACAGTTAACTATAAAGAGCAGGTATTTCCCCCACAAACTTAGCCCTTCTGTGACCAACACCAGGTCCTGTGTGCTGATGGCCTGGCAACACTGCGACAAGGCCACTGTCGGTGACGGTGCCATTGGCCTGCGCTGCCCACCCTGCAGCCGCTGTCCTGGCTCAGCCCTGGACCCTGGCACCGACCTGTTTCTAGATCTGGTTGGGCCACAGAAGGTCCACCTCCTCCCCTGGGCACGTGAGGTTCTAGGGTTTGTCTGTTCTAGCTGAGTCCTTGCCAAGTGCCTATCCCCAGCCTTCACTCTAGGCCCGAGCGTCCCCACCCTGGGCCCTCCCCTCCGGCCCTCCTCCTCCTCCACTTCCCGTATTCCCTCTCCCTGTTCCTGGCCATCAGGACTCGCTGGCAGCTGCTCCTCTCGGCCTCTGGACCCGACACCCCTGCAGAGAAGTCTTGCCTTTGACCGTGTGTCAGGCCCATGTTTTCATGGCAGCGCATCCCCAGCAGCCCTGGCCACTCACACACTGGCACGGGGATATTTCTACTTCCCCCTCTTGGACCTCTGTCATGTTCATTTCCATCGCTGGGCAGAAGTCCTGGGTGCTGGCGGGTTGGGTGGCACTGCCCGGCTCAGGAGCACCACCTGTTGTAGTTCTCCAAGGCAGACGTGACGCCTTTATAAAGGTCCCCGCCCCTGGGCGCATGTGCACAGACACCACATGTCTAGTCGGGATCCCGTCCCAGCCCCTCGGAGCTCACGGGGTGGGGACGATCTCGGGGTTCTCTCCAGTCTCGTCTGGCAAGACAGCTTCCGATCACGGCGTCTGAGGACTTGACTAGAGGAGTCATGTCAACGACAGCACCTCAGAGGGCGAGGGGGCCGAGAATGGGACCGCAGCTGTTACGATAGGGGGTCTCCCTGACTTTGCCAAGAGCACCCGCCCCACAAACGGGACTCCCCGTGTAGTAGTTGGGGTGAGGTGGGGTCCCGGCTGCCCCGTGGCCCTCGAGGCTCCCTCGCCTCTTAGCTCTGTGACTTGAGCAAACTACTCAGCTTCTCTGTGCTTCCATTTCATCTTCTGTAAAACGGGCAACCCAGGTGGCGGTCACCGCAGAGGGTGTTCTACTCCGCGATCAGCTGGAGTCCAGTTTGTGGCTTCATTGCGGGACCGACCGCCTCAGAGCTCCAGAGGACAGGACCCTGGGGACCGGCGTCTGACGGCCTCATACAGACGACGTTCGTACCATTCCTGTGGGCCGACTGGGATTTCAGTTCAACAACGGACAACTGATGAGATGGCTCACCCGAGACCCAGCGGAAGAGAACGACGGACACGGTGCTGTGCTTGTCTGCCGCGTTGTAGATGTCTTCACGTTTCATTTTCCGGATGGATAGGGAAGCTCTTTCTCCTCCGAAGCTATATGTCACTCTCAACAACCTAACAGCTCCTTTTGTAAAGCGAAATGAGACATTTTCACATGCTCTCTGGTTTTTACTGCCTGCCCTCCCCTAATTCAGAAACTTTTATAAGTTTTTGCTTTTCATGGCAAAGCTGTTATCTGCAAAGTCTCCATGAGAACCGGTTCTCCTTCTTACCAGGATGTATTGGGGGACATCGGTCTTGCTCGTTTACTCAGGGGTGACAGACTCTTGTAACGAGGAGTTGGTGCTTGCGGAGCCCTCCTCGGGGACTGACCTGGTCCCTGGCCCCCAGGCTCCTGCCTTCCAGTTGGGAAGAGAGGCCTCACCTACTGGCGGCACAGGGGCCTTGGGATATTCTGGGGAGCTGGACAAGAAACGAGTTCCCCCAATTTGTAAGAGAGTTTTGTGCGCTGGAAAGCCTTGGGACAGCAAATAATGGAAGCGCTGACAAGCCCAATTATGAAGTCTTTCGGCAAAGCAAACACAGGAAGGGCCGTCTGGCAGGCTGGCCCTCTTGCCCTGCACAGAACAGCCAAACCCCGTGAGGCCGGCCTTATTCTGCGATCCAGAATCATTTTTTCTTCAGGTCACTTCTGCCAACCGGCGGGGAAGTCTGGAGTAGGAAGAGTCCAGGGGGTGTCTCCAGGGGTAAACCACGCTGTGTCCATTGGTGAATACATTTCAATATTCTGCATATAAACGTGTGGGTCTTTGGCCCTGGCTGAGTGCTCAGTGGTTAGAGCCTCAGCCTTCAGACCATACCTCAGTGGCAGGTTCGATCCCTGATCCTGGTTGGGGCACATGTGGGAGGTAACCAGTCCACGTTTCTCTCTCTCTCCCCCTCCTTCCTCCCTCCTACTCTTTCTCTAAAGATCAATGGAAAAAATATCCTCAGGTGAGGGTTAAAAAATAAAAATAAATGCATGGTTCTTTGATTTCTCTTTTTGAACATCTTACCAGTTCCCTTGTTCAATTAATGCATTAGATAAAAGTCTTTGATGTGCATTACATTATGTCTTTGTGAGAGTTGTGCCTTTGCCTTACTTATTTAGTGAGTTACTGAGCCTTCAGCAGGGCCAGGGCAGGTGGGAGGCAGGGTGAAGCAGCAGGTGCGCCCTGTGTCGGACGGGCTGGGAAAGCAGCGTCTTACCGTCTCTCCAGGTGTCAGAGAATGTGGCGAGCCGGCACGGCCATGGCATACTCAGCCCCATGTTGGGTGCCATATGTGCCGAGCCAGCTCAGCCAGGTTCGGTGAGCCTGAGAGGGGGCGGTGAAGGATTGAGAAAAGACAGACAAGAGGAAAAAGCTGGGCCTGGGTGGGACGCTGTCCTCTGTGACAGCGTCACAGGCTACTAGCTGTGTCTTTATTTTATAGCCAGATTCCACGAGGCAAAGTAAGGGCGGGGTCTAGATGTTTACAACATTCTCATGCGTTTCGATCCTACTTAATTACATGCACCTGAACTCTATCAAGCCTACATCACTCAGGCACGTGGGGCCACGTGTTCGGACCATAGGTTCAAGCTTACAAGTACATACAGCCTTTGTCTATAATTATGCTGGGAGGGCTCTGCCCTCCAAGCTGGGACTTGTTCGTGGCTTTGCCATGAGAAGACCTGCCCTCTCATTAGTCTGAGGCTTGAACCTGTTCAAAAACTGTAGCCACTCTCCACAAGAAAAGCTCCAGCCTAGACCAGGTGTTGCTGCTGTGGGAACCAGCCCCACAGCACACGTGCTTGGGTGGCCTGGGAGACACCCCGCCCCCCGGGGCAGCCTTGTCAGGAGGGCACAAGGCTTTTTGTTCACACGTTGGATCATTTTGCAAATCCTTTATCCAGAAACAAAGAGCACCAACAAAAAAGGAGGTTTTTGATAAAATGAAATTTAAAAATGAAATACGGAGGCAGTAAGATTAACGGAAAAAATAAAGATTTGGTACTGCTGTCCAACTTGAGGCAAATCGGGGCCAACGTTCATGAATGAGCACAGCAGGTCACCCCAAACTCTTCTGTGGTTTGATTGGCAGCCCGTGATATTAAAACAAGACCAGAGAAGTAAACGAGAAGGCAGAGGTCTCTCGTACCCGGATATTAATCTTCCCTCGTATTTACTAGTAGCTGGGCCTTGAATGTCAGGGGAACTTCAGAAGCCTCCCACTGCCTGCATCACAGAATGACTGACACTCGCCGAGCGTGAGCCACAGGCCAAGCCCTGTGCTCAGGGATCTCCACATGGGGACTGAGGCACACGGAGACACGCGAGGCTCCCACAGGCCCAGCCCTGTGCTCAGGGATCTCCACATGGGGACTGAGGCACACGGAGACACGCGAGGCTCCCACAGGCCCAGCCCTGTGCTCAGGGATCTCCACATGGGGACCGAGGCACACGGAGACACGCGAGGCTCCCACAGGCCCAGCCCATGAGTGGCAGTCAGGATCCCAGGCCACTGTTGTTCAGTGCTCACACCTGAACACCACACCCACGGCACCAGGTCTTTGTCTTTTGACATCTACACTCAAACCAGCCGCGAGCAGTGGTGCTGTGGCAGGAGCCGTGGGTCCAGTGCTTGTCCCAGTTTGTCCTTCTGTTTCACCCTACCCCGACCCATGGGCAAGGCCATAACCACTGGGAGCCTCAGTTTGCCAATCTGTAAATGGGGCCAATCAAATCAGCTCTGCCTGCCTCTCAGGACCGTGATGAGAAATACGTGAGGGAACGTGTTTGAAAGCAATCACTCGGAACACCTGCGGCTCGAACACAATGTCATACCAGCCCAGGTGCCTATGGATCGCCCGGTCCCTGCTGGCTCCAATGCCCTGATCTGGACTCAGGTCTTCAGGGGTCTCCGAATTGCCAGATGCATCCAGAACAACATCTGGCCGCATTTCGTTTGGGACCCAATTTGATTTTAGTAGGAATTCAATCTGCAGAATCTCCAGAACGTGAGGAAGGAGCGTCCAATCCGCTCCTGTGCTTCCTGGCGGGGGTGGGTGGGGAAGGGCTGCCTTTGACTCTGGAGAGTCAGGATCGGAGGCCTGGGAGCCTCGACCCGAGCTGCACGCTCACGGCCGGATGATCCTCTGCTTTGTCGGGACTGATCAACAGCCAATCAAAACAAGGAAGGAGGTAAGTGTCAGTGGAGCACACACAGGTTGGCTGGACCTTCTGGCCCAGCTCAGGGTTGGGACTGGCCCATCGGTGTTGCACAGCCCAGCAGGTGGGGCCTCGTGCTCTGGTGAGGACTGTACCGTTGGCTGGGTGGGCACCATTCTGACAGAGGCCCTCTGGGCCTGTCCTTACAGGTGGGGACTTAGGAGTGAGACCCAGGGGACTGCAGCGGCCAGCCCATTACCATCACAGCCTGGGGTGCCTCGACCAATGGGCTGTCCAGCTCACTCCCTACAGCCCCGGCTCCTGGTGACCCTGCCCCACCCCGATGACCTATGACTGGCCATTACCCAGTCACCTTTCCTCACCGGAACGTTTACTAAGTAATATGGAGCTGGTGGCAACTTGGGTGAGTGCAGGGTCACGGGGAGTCTGTCCTCAGCTGACCACACGAGCCACCCAGATGAATAAGGAGGAGCAGTCCCTGAAGAAGGACAAGAGGGAGGCGCCGATCACAGAGGACAGAGAGAGGGAAGCAGAGAGCCTAGGACCCCCCGGTTTCCTGGCACCCTGGATCCTGGGGCTCTTTCTGGGGACCTGCGAGGTCATTACAGAAGCTCAATGAGCTCCCTCCCTGCATCCATCGACCCCACCTCTACACAAACCCAGGCCTCTTGAACTGGCATAAGAACATGTCTGTTTCTCGATATCCAAGCGCCTCGACCAATACACTTAGGAAAACAGGGCTGGTGATGGTGGAGCAGATGGCCAGAGGTCTGCCAAACCCGCCAGGTGGCTGCCAAACCCGCCAGGTGGCTGCCAAACCCTCCAGGTGGCCTCTGGGTTAAAGAGACAGGAGAAGCCATTTCTAAAAGCCCGGGAGTGACTGCTTCTCGATTCTGAGGCCAGAGGCCTCTTCCCGGGACACGGCTATATTGACAAGCACCAGCGCTCTGTGCTCCCCTTTTCCCCCTCGGCCACCCCACCCAGGGGCTCACTGAGGGGAGCATCAGGAAGGGGCCCCTCCAGGGCCCGCTTTGCAGCAACACGTTGTGCCGTGTTGTGCCAGGAGGCAGAGCGCGATGCGCCTGCAGACTGCCTGGCAGGTCTCGGTAATCGCGTTTGCCCGTATTAGGTTAGGCGTGCAGATCTGCTCAACGCCGAGCCGGAGCCCTTGGGAACTCTGCACCAGGGAGATGTGCAAGGGAGTCTCCAAGGGAGAGGACATGGGTAAACAATGAGCCGGTGGAAGGTTCTGGAGTGGAAACAGGATTCCGATGATGTGAGAGCTGGATGGAAACTAGGACGCAGGCCATGTCAGCAGTGACGTGGGGGCGGCGGGGAGGGGGGTCCAGGCTTCAGCGAGACCAACAGAGGCTTTGAGGCGCTCGCCCACTGCCTGGGGCACCCCACCTGTGCCAGACCTTCTCCGGGAGGTTCTTCCACCACTGAGAGGGGCCTGGCATGGGGGCCTCCTCACCTTGGCCTGTGGGGAGGAGCCAGGGCTCGTTCTGGTCACCTCCTGATTGGGGCTGGACCTCCTGCCTGGACCTCTCCCAGCTCGCCAGCGAGATCCCTCTGGCGACCGGTCCTTTAATTCAGCAGCAGATTCCACCGCTGGGAAGCTGTCCAGGCTGGGACGCACACGGGCATGACCACGCCCAGGCTCCCCCCTGGCACTCAGAGGGAAGGGAGGTGTGCACCCCCAAGGGCCTCCCCGACTCCACACCAGCCCTCGTCTGTGCGTTCTTGACCGTGGAGTGTGGCAGCCCCAGCGCCTGCTTGCACGCCCACCCGGCCCTGACCACAGATGGCCGTGGCTGCCACACCATCTGCTTCCAGACGAGGAGGCCGTGCTTGTCTGTGTGCCCGGAGCCAGGGCGGGTGCAGCCCAGCAGGTGCTGTATTCTCTTCCTGCCAGGTACCAGGTCTGGGTTTTGGAGCGTGCACTTAAGGACATATGTTCCCTTACAGATGTGATTTAAATGCATGTATGAGTTCACCCTCATGGAAACGTTTTAGAAGAAAGCTTTTTAAGAAAAGCTGGCCTTAATGTCTAGCATCTGCTCTCCTTTTTCTTCTTGCCTTTGTCTTTCGGGGGTGTTTTAGGAGCTATGGGGGTGCACAGTACAGAGCTGGGCCTCTGTGGTCCCAGGCACACAGGAGGAGCCTGGCGGCCGGGGAGCGGGCAGCCTGAGGGGGCTCCTGCTACGCGGTGCGGGCAGGAATGCCCGGGAAAGCACATGTGTGGCACCCTTTAATGTGGGCTCCACACATGAAATGACTTGCATTGCCCCTGCCCCGTTTACCCTCCTCATTCCAGACCTACTCAGCCCACACACTGTTGGCCGAGGAAGTTACTCCTGAGAAAGGAGATGCGGGCAGGAGGGTAATGACCACAGCAGGGGACTGAACAGCGAGGACAGCCACCCCCCCTCCCCCCAGCACCCCGCTCGCCCATTCTTCCACATCTTCCACACGGGATGGGGGAAGACCCCGGTCTAGTCTCCTATTTCTATTTGAATAGAAACTCCTTGCAGCTGCTGAAAATGTCCTTGTTGGCTGTCCATTCTAGTTTGGATTGGCATGAAGTCAGTGACCACCAGAAATTGTGGGTTTCTCCCACAGATAATTGTGGGGCTACGTTATGAAATGCTCCCAACCCAGGGCAAACAGGACAGCCCTACAGCAGTTAAGGTTTGGGTTGAGCTTTGCAGGCTGGGAAAGACAGAGACCGCCACTATCACAGGAGGGAAGTTCAGGTTGTGGGGCCGGGCAGGGTGGGGGCCGGAGGAACCGGGGTCCCGGGATCTTTGCCGTGAAGCCAGATATGAGCTCCCCCATCCTCCCCCTCTCCCCCCGCCCCGAGACGATCTCACCAAGCAGGTGAGGCGTTGTGTGCTTTCAAAACCACAGAGAACATCTGTGTTACCTTTCAAAGGCATGAAAAACGGTGTCAGGGAAGTCATGCTTTGGGGTTGGTGGTTGTAAAACATGCCATTACATTCATTGTCTCGCTGGTACTGCCATCACCGACTGTGAAATTGCCTTAGCAACAATTTCCACAGCACTCCTTTGAAGTTGGAGTAAGGACTCTAGAGAAAAATTTTCCACCTTATAATTCTTCCACAGTCTCTCCCCCAAGGGGTTTTAAACAGCTACAGGTGGAGGTGAGGCCTGGAGACACTGATACTGGGTCCTAAAGGGAGCAGGGAAGAAGGGGGTGAGGGGGGCCTCCTATGGGCGTGCTTGAGCTCTGTTCCCCCTTCCTCCATCAATCAGAGCTGGCATCTCTGCCAGCAAAGCTCCCTGCTGGCCCCTCCTCAGTCTCTTCACATTGGCTGTTGATCTCAACCACCCCCTTCCCCCAGCACCTTAAATCTCAGCCTAACACTTCGTCACAGTTTTATTTACTCTCATAACCTGATAATGACGTTGATTCATGATCAGTGTGACACAGAAATCTCCACCCAACCCAAATAAGGATCCTGACATCTAGAAATAGCCACACGGGCCTCCAAGAAATTGAATTTAATCAAATTGGCCACAGTGAAAAAGGGGTGAATCGCTAACATCTGGAGGCAACCCAGACGTCCTTCCAGGGGTGAATGTTAAAGTGTGGTCTGTGCACACCCGCAACACTGCCCGGCAATGAGAGCGAACCACCGATCCACACGACCGCTACCATGGGTTTCAAGAGATGTAAGCTGAGTGAATAGAAGCCAATCCCAAAAGGTTCCACGCTGTAGGATTCCATTTGTACGGCACTCTAGAAATGACAACATTACAGAAATGGAGAACAGAGCCGTGTCTGTCCGGGAGTAGGGACGAGGGTGACTGGGTGGGGAAGGAGCTGGGCGGATGTGGTTGTAAAGGGCTGGAAGAGTTCTGAGTCCTGACTGTGGTGGAAGATGTGAGCACCTACACGTGGGACGGCCTGGGACAGAACCGAACACGCACTCTCCAATGAGCACAGCTCACGGGGAAGTGAGAGTGACAGGTGGGTTGTCTCACGGTCGGTATCCTGGTGGGGACACTGTGCTGTGATTCTGCAAGACGTCACCACTGGGGGGACCCGAGGGAAGGGCACACAGAGCTCTTCATAGTTTTTCTTACAACCGCACGTAAATCTACAGTCATCCCTAAGAGCCTGTTTGAACTAAGGAGACGGCACCAGCTGTCTGGGCTGGCGCGGGGACGCCCTTAGAGGAACGAGCGTTCACAGAGCCCAGGGGAAAGTGGTTTGGCAGTATTTTGTCCCTTTGACCCAGAATCCCATTTCTAGGAATTGCTCTTAAGGAAGTAATAACAGCAAGGTAATAAAAGAGCTCATTAAGCGCCAGGCACCGTTCTGGCCTGACACTTAACGAATCAGCAAATCTTCAGGGCAAGCCAGTCACCTCCCAGGTTTACACCCAAACCACTGCCCTGTGATGTCGCTCAGCCGGCAAAGATGCACAGGGAGGGATGTTCCCCCATTTCTAGGAATTGCTCTTAAGGAAGTAATAACAGCAAGGTAATAAAAGAGCTCATTAAGCGCCAGGCACCGTTCTGGCCTGACACTTAACGAATCAGCAAATCTTCAGGGCGAGCCCGTCACCTCCCAGGTTTACACCCAAACCACTGCCCTGTGATGTCGCTCAGCCGGCAAAGATGCACGGGGAGGGATGTTCCTCTTGTCTTCTTTATTCCATGGAATGAAGCTAAACATCTCACAAAGAATGAAATGATTACATTTTAGTTAGTCTCCATCATGGAACATTACATAGGCATTAAAATCATGTTTTTGAAGACTACTTAATGCTATATTGGAAATGCTGCTGATGTGATGCTGAGCGAAAATGATCAGGATAAAAAATTAGGTGAAAGAAACACACACACACACACACACACACACACTCGTAGGAGAAACACCAGTGGGAGAGGTCCTGATATGTTAGCGGTCTCCTCTGTGTGGTGTGATAACGGGTATTTCATTTTCTTTTTATACTGCTCTGCATTTTTCAAATATTCTACAATGAATATGCAGGGTTTTTTTGTTTGTTTGTTTTTGTTGTTAATCCTCACCCGAGGATATTTTTCTATTGATTTTTAGGGAGAGTGGAAGAGACAGGGAAAGCCAGAGAGAAACATTGATGCGGGAGAAACACATCGATTGGTTGCCTCCGAACAGGGCTAGGGCCCGAGGAGATTGCAACCGAGGTATGTGCCCTTGACCGGGATTAACACTGATGTGAGAGAAACACATCGATTGGTTGCCTCGGAACAGGGCCAGGGCCCGAGGAGATTGCTACCGAGGTATGTGCCCTTGACCGGGATCGAACTCAGGACCTTTTGGTCCATAGGCCGACGCTCTATCCACTGAGCCAAACCGGCTGGGGCCATGCAGGGCTTTTGTAACCAGGAAAGAAGTTATCCAGTTCTAGCAGCAGAGCTTAGGAACTGATAACAACTCACTTTCGAACGCTCCCTCCTAATAGCTGCTGCACTGATTATATAAAACTCTCCGGAGAGAAAAAGGTCTTTACCATTTTTATTTGGACGGAGTACTCTTTGGCGTTAAGCCAAGAGGATGAGAAAATTAAACGACAGTGAACCAGGGGACAAAAGCCAGAATGTAAATGGCACCCAGCTAGGAGTTCGGGGAGGTGGGGTGTGCGAGGGAGGCATCCAGAGAGAATGGGGGGGCAGGCGGGTGTGGATGGAGGCAGGGGCACCAGACTGAGAGCAAAGACAGAGCCGGGCACCTCCGGGGATGGAACAGGGAGAAGGCTCCATGGTTCTGTGCTGGCCACAGGTGGGCAGGCCGAGCAACGGAATGAGGAGCAAGGGCACCTGAGGACACGCAGAGGGAGAAGGGAGTGGGGAGGTAATGCCCCACCCCCACAGCCACTCTAGGTCCTGAGATTCAGCCTTAGCCTGGCCGCCCTCCCCATAGAGCAGTGGTTCTCAACCTTCTGGCCCTTTAAATACAGTTCCTCATGTTGTGACCCAACCATAAAATTATTTTCGTTGCTACTTCATAACTGTAATGTTGCTACTGTTATGAATCGTAATGTAAATATCTGATATGCAGGATGGTCTTAGGCGACCTCTGTGAAAGGGTCGTTCGACCGCCAAAGGGGTCGCAACCTACAGGTTGAGAACCGCTGCCATAGAGGTAAAGGGTCCTATTAAAGAATTTCTCAACTCCAGACCTTGTCCTCACGGCCCTCAGATCCGTGCGTTTTTAAGACCCCACTGGTGACCAGCAGGGTGTGCAGGCCCGGGTCTCCTTCCGAGGGGGCTGTAGGGAGCCTGGGCAGGGTCCAGGCAGGAGGTGGGCAGAGTCTGGCTCTGGTGGGGAAGCCACACCCCGATCTCTGACCTCCGCAGTGAGTGTTCTGGTTGACCAGTGCTGCCCCAGGGCACAGGGGGTGGGGGTCCTGGGGGCAGTGGGTTCCGATTTCCTTCCTTTAAGTAGGTCTACGTAAACTCCTTGAGATGCTAATGACAAACAAAGCCAGCTCTCAGCTGTAACAGCCTAAGTATCAACGCATTAGAGGAGGGACATGTATTTTGGGGTCAGGTCCCCCCAGGAGGCACGGCTGCTGTCCTGAGACCCGACTGTCTCATAGACGCCTGCTGGCTGGCGAGCCACACTGCCCGGGCCTCCAGGTCTGGCCACGTCCACCTCAGGCAGCATTTGGGGCCAGCAAAATGAACTGCTGCTGAGGCCAACATGAGCCCATGGCTGCCATCCTGAACCCCCCGTCCTCACACAAGGACGCTCCGAGCTCCCATTAATTCTCTGGTGGGTGCTCTAGATTTGAATTGGTCGAGTAAATGGGTACTACGATGTCACTGTTCATATAAGTTTCATGTATTAGAATCTCATGTAAAACTTTATGAGAAAAAGCAGTTCAGTTGCTCAAACTGCTCAAATCACTGCCCTGACTCTGGGCATCAGGGCAGAGTGGGGCCGGCAATGAGGGTGGTCAGCATGGTGACCTCGGCCAGTGGCTGCTCTTCACTGGCTCTGTGATGGGTGGGGCGTGGGTTGACCAGAGTGAGTGCCGTTCACGCTGTTTCACATCCCCAGGGTCACCCTGGCCAGAGGGACCTCCTAAGCTTGGTGTCATCATCATCACATCACAGAGGAGGGCTCTGAGCCACACAGAGAGAAGCTGGCCTGGCCTCGTCCCTGTGGTGCAGGACGCACACTTGGGCCCACCTGGCTCCAAGCCCAGAGACGTGTGCGGTGCCTGAAGTCAGATCGTCAGTGCACGTCTGCGTGGGCAGTAGCGGTGGTCTCTGGCCTCTTTGCCCCTGTCCCTATCCCTTAATGGTGTGTACATTCTCTGTTTGCCTTGTTCTCAAATGATTGATATTTTCAGTCACACACTTGGAGTGACTATTGTTTTAGAGCCCCCTCCCCAAGGAAAACAGACCAATTCAAATTCCTTTTGTCTATCAGACTGTGATCACTTTTTATAGCTTTTATCAACAACTAGAGGCCTGGTGCACGAAATTCGTGCACACGGGGGGAGGGTTCCCTCAGTCCGGCCTGTGCCCTCTTGCAGTCCGGAAGCCCTCAGTGGATGTCTACAGGGAGTGGGCCTAAGTTGGCAGTCAGACATCCTTAGCGTTGCCGTGGAGGTGGGAGAGGCTCCTGCCACTGCCACTGCACTCACCAACCGTAAGCCTGGCTTCTGGCTGAGCGGGGCTCCCCCTATGGGAGCGCACTGACCACCAGGGGGCAGCTCCTGCATTAAGCATCTTCCCCCTGGTGGTTAGTGCAGGTCATAGCAACCGGTCATTCTGCTGTTCGGTCGATTTGCATATTAGCCTTTTATTATATAGGATTACGCTTTTATACAAGCTTCTGTAAGGCTTCGTCTGCCCTCAAAGCAAACCAGTCTGGCTCCAGGACCACACACTCCAGCTCTAGGAGTTAGAACCCAGCCCGCGCAGCCCATGGAACAGCCAAACTCCAACCCAATGTGCATTCACAACTTTTCTACTTCTGGGGAAGCAAACAGTGACTTTCCATCGCCTTTTCAGCACATGAGAATTCCAAATGTTTCATGTATAAAAGAAGCTAAAAAGAGACCAAGACCTAAATCCTACATTTTATTACTCAATAAACAAATACATGTTCACTGAAAAGAGGCTGTATAGTCTGTGCATCTCTCCCTCCTTCTTTCTCTCCCTCCCTTCCTCCATCCATGTACTAGTTACCTGCAATTCATCTCTAATTATGTTATAAAGTTGTTCATTTCATGATGCCCCTTATTCTCAGAATACTCAACAATAACATCACCATCAGAATGGATTGCAGTGAACCAGCAGGCAGGCAATTGCTGCTTTTTGTTTGCTAAAATAACATCTGTATTAGGCCTTATTTCCCTTTCCAATTTTGAAGGTAGGTTTCTGGTCACTGCATTTGAAAAGAATATAAAATAGTAACAGAAATTAACATTTATTACCATGAGCAGACACATGACATACATTTTCTTAAAAAGATATTTTGCATAATGGAAGTCCTCAAACAGGTACAAAAGCAGAAGGTGTGGCTCAATGAAGCCTCCCTCCCCACGTCCCAGCTTCAACAGCTGTCCACACGAGACCTGTCCTGCTTCGTCTGTACTCCAACTTCTCCCTGCTGGGGTTATTTTAAAGCTCGTTCTAGACATCATATACTATCATCTGTATATATTTCAGCGTGGATCTTTAAAATAGAAAATCTCTTTCTTTCAGTTTAAGATGGCCACAGTGAGATTATCACATGGGAAGAAAATTAACAATTTCCCTTATCTTCTCAGGTTGTCATATATACACACAGGGTGCCCCCCCCCCAAATGTATGCACACTTTAATAGCTGAGATCTCAATTTTGAAAATGAAATGTATTTTAATAAACACTGCCCTTATAATTAAAGTGTGTGTATACATTTTTTGGGGGATATATATATATAATCTCCAAAAACATAAATCTTTAAGGCATGTTGTAATGATCAGAAGTAATATGTGTTTTTCAATAAACAAGTGGCAAGGAATGTAAAGGGGCCAAAACATATGGATAGAAAGAGACTTAAGAAGACAGCAAGCCAATGCAATGTGTGTTCAACAAGAGCATATGTGTGTGTGTGTGTGTGTGTGTGTGTGTCATATAGTTCCTTTTCTTTTCTTGCCTTTTGTTTATTGAAGAACACACATTATCTTTGACCCTTATAGTATGTGTGTTAGATGATGAAGGCCATGGTGTGGGTGAAGGTCTAGGGTTGCTGACAAAATTTGGATGCAGGACACATACAGAGCCTCCTGGAATTTTGGGAGAGTTAGTTTTGGGCAAATACAAAGAGATGCTCCTAAATACCAACGTCACTGTCTTTGCAGAGCGTGGACGGCCGTGATGAGATGGAAAAGAAGTCCAATAAGCCCGCTGAACTGGATGGTGGAAAGGGCTGGAGCTGGGCCTCGAACACCTGACCGTGGGCCGTAGTTTGCCCACGGCTGCCCTAGACACATCTCTTCACATCTCTGAGCCTCAGATTTTCATCTTCAAAGTGGGGATGAGGCCAGTTCTATCTCTGGCTCTTTCTCTAACAAACAGTGTGGCCCTAGACACATCTCTGAGCCTCAGATTTTCATTTTCAAAGTGGGGATGAGGCCAGTTCTACAGCTTCAAGATGCTATGAGCTCCCATGGGGCAGTTTCTGCCCTGAGCCCGAGATGCTTGAATGACCATTGCATCCCATGGGCAGGCTTCTTTCTCCACTGAGAGGCATGGCCACATGGTGCTGAGCAGCCTGGAGCCAGCCTCCTGGCTCAGCTCCAACTCTGCCTTTCATGGACTCCAGATTTTGGGCAAATTCCTTACCCTCTTCTTTCCATACTTCCCTAAACTGCAACATAGGGAAGATACTAGTAGCCTCTATAAAATGCTTACAAAGATATCTGGCATGTGGTGAGCACCATACAAATGTCTGCTAGAAGGATACTATGCCCGTTTTATAGATGTGTAAACTGAGGCCCAAGATCATACAACTGGCATGTAGCACTGATGGATGCAAGCCTCAGTTTGCTGATTTCAGGGCGGCTGGATAAGCAACCAAGGTGGTGGGGTGGGGTTTTGAGGTTCATATTCTGAAGCATACCATTGTCTCCCAAGATTCATGTCTTTGTCAATGATTTCAGGGCGGCTGGATAAGCAACCAAGGTGGTGGTGGTGGGGTTGGGTTTTGAAGTTCATGTTCTGAAGCATACCATTGCCTCCCAAGATTCATGTCTTTGTCATGTACCTTCTCTGGGGTCCAGCACCTAGGAGGGCCTCAATAAATGCCTGTTAGGTGAAAGGATATGAGAGGCACATTTGCTTAACATGAGTTAACTTAATCACAATGTGCAGAAAAATTTGGTGGGGAGAAGGGAGCTATCTAAGATCCTGTTTGTAACATGCAGCCGGCAGACAGGGGAGGCAGTGATGTCAAACACCCACAAGAAATTAAAAGTGGGTGTGACCGATGCTGTGAAAGAGGGCGGGCCTTGAGGGATGAGGGGGCCACAAAGAGAGGGTGGCATAAAGCAGGAGGTGAAGGGAAGATAGGGTCTCCTCCAATCCAGTGGTTAAGAGCCCTGTAGCCCCTGAGGAATGCCCCACCTCCCAAAGATACACACCTCTACCCCCAGGAACCTGTGACTGTCACTGTGATCCCACAGTCTGCAGGTGGGACGAGATTAAGGCTCTTGAGATGAGATTACCCCAGATTATCCAGGTGGGCCCTCAATGAAATCAGCCATCGCCAGGGAGGTGGAGGGAGAGCTGACAGCACACAGAGAGAGGCTGGGATCTTTTTCGCAGGCAACGAGCCCTTTAAGCTGTGTGAGGCATGGCGTGTGCATGTGATTGGGACCAAGCTTCAGGAGGGGCAGGGGAAGATGGATTAGAGAGCGGCGACACTGAAGGCCGAGTATCAGGTCCAAGGCTCCACCCCACCCCTATAAGAGCTGATGTGGGCCTGGGTGGGAGCTGGGAGGTGGGGAGGCTGGAGGGGACCGTCAGGAAACTTGTGGGGAATCCCTGTCCTGGTTGAGGATGTCCTTTAGCAGGACGCAGCTCCCAGGCTGTCCGCACCCCCTCCGGCTCTGGCTCACCATTCCCCACGCCCGCGTCTGCCATGGTCTCGAGCCTCCTGTGCACTGAGCCCATTTGTCATGGCTGATCCGATCACGGCTCCTGTCATCTCTCTGGGTTGCTTTGTTTGTTATTTTTTTCATGTCTGGTGTCTGAGGCCAATCTCCGCTGTCATAAATAATGGATCACAGGGGACTGAAAATGCAGAAATCGGGGAGCTGAGAGAATGAGAAGAGTGCTGAGCGGGAGCTCAGAGGACTGTGTTATGGGCGGACGGTCGGAAGGTGTCTCTCTGGTTTCAATTTGCTTTACTCCTTGAGCTCAGATTCAAGGAAGAGGCAACTGTGGATGCCCATTCCCTGTACTTCCCCTCGCTGAGCCCTCGCCCTGCTCTGCCCACTTCTCCTCTTGTATCAGGACTCCAGTGTGGTCCATGCGACCTGTCCCTGGGTCAGGGCTCTTTGGCACCCCCGAGGAGGGCAAGGGTAGAGGAGGAGATGCTGGGGCCGCAGCCCGCCCCCTGGGACCCTCCATGGGGAGCCCTCTCCCAACAAGGAGCCCCTGCAGCCCTGTCTCAAGGCGGGATGCGAGAACTGCCAGATGCGAGAACAATGGTTGGGCAAGGGAGAATAGACGGAGACGGAGCCGGGTGACATCGGGACCTGAAACCCAACTTAGACCCAGAGAGCTCGGCTGTCCTGGTCACCAGCATCATCGAGACGGGCCCCAAGGCCCTCACACAGGCACCCTGAGAACAGTGGGCAGCAGAGGACGGCCACGTGGACCAGAGAAGCCCAAAGAGCCCCCATCTGCAATGGGGAGAAGGCGTCTTCCACTCTCCCTTGCCTCCTCCTCTCCTTTTCGTGGCTTGAAGTTTCATTAGAAAAACTGAGCATGGTTTTCCTGCCAGAAAAGAAATGTCTCGGAACGTGGGTGTCAGGGCCCTAGAGCGGGTCCAGCTTGGCTCCTGCTGTGGTGGCTGGAGTCACTGCGCACCGTCCTGCTTCCTGTGCGGCAGAGGCTGCAGCACTGTGGGCCTCCTCTGCGGCAGGCGCCCTGGAGGTCCGGTTTCTGCTCAAGGCCGCTGGGCTTTCCTGATGTCCCGTCAGTGTCTTCCGGGCCACCCTGAGACCAGCATCGTGCAGTTGCCATAGCCACACCACGCAGCACCTGTGTCACACAGCCTGCCGCTCACTGCTGCCCGTGCCACCTTCTGCTGAACCACAGGATCGCTCTCGGGCTCACTGTTCAGCTTGATGCCTGGAGATCACGGCAGTTGGCTGAACGCTGTTCACCCCCCGGCTCTTCCTCCCAGAGGCCAAGCCTGGCACTTCATAGGGGCAGGTGGGAGCTGGAGGCGGCTCGAGGGGCCCAGGCTGTCTTCTCAGAGCTGCGTGATCTGTCACCGGAGGAAGCACAGTGGGCCCAGTGCAGAGGCTGAGACTGGATCAGAAGACCCAGCGGGACCCAGAGCCGACCAGGCGTTGGCATCCAGCAGTGGCCCCGGCTACTCCAGCACCAACACCAGAAAACGGGGGATCCCCAGTCCCCGAAGAGGCCTGGGCTTTTGGGAAAGGCCTGGAGGGGAGATGCTGGTGAAAAGCTGGTTGGGAAAAATGGGGTGCAGAACTTGGCACTCTCGTCACGTTCCCAGCCGTATGTTACGGTGGCCGGGTGTAAGGTCTTGACGTGTCCGTAGCTCAGAACATCAGCCTGTGTCACCGGCACACTCAGCCCACACCGTCCAGGCTCGTTCATGGGAGCCCCTTAGAACAGGTGATGATTATAAGGGTTAACATTTTCGGCACCTGGGAGAGACAGGTCTGACTCTGCGAAGAGCCCTCTGCCTGCCCCACCCACCAGGTGTCTGTCCCAGTTCCTCGCCATCCATGCCTCACCTGCACCAAAGTGTCCCCTCAGCTTCCCCAGGCTGTGGCCCATCGCAGTCACCTTTTCAGCGTGGCGCCAGCCCACACTGTTTCAGAAATATTTGCGGAGGCAGCTCACCGCTCCTCCACTTCCCGCCTATCACGTTGCCGCGGGAGTCCTCTCCTGACCCTCGCTTCTTGGAATATTCCAGGCTGTCCTTGCCAGGAGGGCACAGATGCCACCCCCCGTCTCTGCTGTTTGGGGCTCAACCTTCAAAACACCACACGGGAAATGGGACTCAAACACGTGTCGGGACCACGGCTGCACATCCCGGTGGCTCAGGGGGAAGGCGTAAGTCCTAAGGACTCCAAATGGCCACGCAGTCACCGGCCACCTTTGGGGTCCCATTTCCCAGCACTTGTGTGTCCTAAGCCTTGGGTGTTGTTATTCATTGTGGCAGCAAGAGTCCAGGCTTGCATAAGACGCTTCACTGAGAGATTCCAGAGGACATCTGACCATTAATTTTGAACCTCTAACCCCACTCAGATTGTAACCTTTCCCTGTGTGGAACACGGCCCTGAGCGAAAACATGTTGGCGGCTGTTCCCCAAAGCACTTTGGAAATGGTAGGATCAACAGACGTGCGACAGACTCGTGACAGATGAGTCTCCAGCCACACCCAGCTGCTTCTGCTGCCCGTCAGCGTCAGTAACCAGCAAGGATGCTCCCTCCCGGCGAGCTGTCCTCTTGCATGTGAATGCCAGTGGAGAGATGGCTGCGATCGCTACGTGATAATGTCCAATGCGCTGCCTCCTCTTTGGTTATCTGTAAGCCTCTAAAAGTTTTTTTCTTTTTAATCCTAAAGGCAGACACGGTGAGGATACAGACAGCCTGAATCACTGCTCTGCTTACAAAATAAATCAGCGCTGTGTGCGACTGGCCCCAGGATGAACGGATCCCACCTGGAGAGACGGCGCCCTGGTCACTACACCTGCCCTGGTCACTGCACCTGCCATTCCGCGGTGGTGACAGGAGGAGGCAGGTGACAGTTTCCCTGATACCAGTGTTTGGGGCTAAACCGAGGAGAGCTCGACTGTGACGAATCCCGCCAACTCCAGCCACTCTACGGTGGGCTCAGACTTTGTTTCCCCAAAGCCCCCCTCCACCCCCCAGGGCTGAGCAGCTCTCCCAGGCTGCATAAGGGGGGCCCGAGGGCCCGCGGGGGAGGTACGGCCAGCAACCAAGTGACAAAGCCGGCAGAGTGCTCGGGGCTCTGATGGACAGCGACCAGCCAAGCCCTCTCCAAACAGCCTGTTCTGGCGGCAGAGCTGACTTCACCTGTCAAATTATCAAGTGCTGCGGGCATCACTACCACCCCCTCCCGAGAAGCCAATGAGCCAGAAGCCTGGAGCCGTGCCTGCGCTGAGTGGCCACCCTCCCTCCTTCCCTGCCTCCTGGCCTCCCTCCTCGTTGCAGCCCTGATGGAGCTGCACCTCCGAAAGGTTGGAGGAGAAATGAAAGGCATTTGTGGTCCTCTCTTTGGGGGGAAGGATGGGGGAGGAGGGCGGATTTGGGGTTAACCTGGGAAACACAGTCACGTGGTATCACTGAGCTGGAAGCACCCCGGGGCTGGCCGGCCCTTTGTTCACGGAGCGCCTGGACCCGTGGCGCTGTGCTGGAACCACCGCTGATGCCCACGGGCCACCCGCCAACCTGGGAGCATGAGGCCGGGATCTGGGCGAGGTTCCCCAAACCAGACACGGAGATTCGGCTGCCTCAAATCCACAACATAAAAAATTAAATAATAAGCAAATAACAGTAACCACGACTTTACGCGCACTCATTGTGTGCCGGCCCCGTTTTAGACTTGATCCACGTTCATGCCTCTCATCATAACGACCCACTTCACAGACGGAGACACCGAATATAAGCAACCTGCACACACACTCCCGGTTCCATCGCAGACAAGCCCCAGAATCCGCGCTCTCGGCCATGACACCATGCTGCTGGGAAATGGACTGAGGGCAATTGAACCTGAAAAGCATCTGTTCAGGCCTCTCCCCGCCTGAAACATACACAGACCACACCACACATAAGCCTCCTGGAGGAACAGCTATGACCAGGAAATGGGAGGGTTCAGGGAACACAGTTTTTTCCTAAGGCACAGTAATACACCACCGCAATGGCCTAGGTTTGCAAGCCAAGGGAGTAAGCATGGAAATGACTGAGGTTTAAAACTATCAGGCAGGCCCTGCCTGGTGTGGTGCAGTTGGTTGGGTGTCGTCTTGTGCACCGAAAGGTTGCCGGTTCGATTCCGGGTCAGGGCATTGTGCCCAGGTTTGGGGCTCGATCCCCTGTTGGGGGCATGTAGGAGGCAGCCAATTAATGTTTCGCTATCGCACTGATGTTTCTCTCTCTCCCTCCCTCTCTCTCTAAAAATCAATAAAAATATTTTTTAAAAATCAGGCAGATTCATGATGGATGAATGGATAAACAGAATGTGTATATACATGCAATGGGATATAATTCAGACTTAAAATGGAAGGACATTCCTATACACACCCCAACATGTAGGAACCTTGAGGACATTATGCGAAGTGAAATAAGCCATTCACAAAAGAATAAATACTGTGTGATTCCACTTACATGAGGTTCTAGAGCAGTCAAATCCATAGAGACAGAAAGGAGATGGTGGGCAGGGAGTGGGTGTTAGTGTTTAAGGGGGACAGAGTTTCAGACTGGGAAGATGGGAAGTTCTGGATGGACAATGTGATTGGGCTCAATGCCACTGAGCTGTGCATCAGACATGGTTAAGATGGTGAAGTTTTATGTTATGTGTCATTTTCTACAATTTTTAAAAATGAAAAAAAAAAGTTAGGGAATCTAAAGCCAATTGAATACAGGGTCTGGCTCTTCTTTACTTGTGTCCAGACCAAGTTTTCAGGGGGGCTGTGAGTTTCCGTTCTGGGCAAATGCTCAGGTCAGGTGACCAGCTTTGGGACTGCGTTGGTAACTATATACATGGCGGGGGTGGAGGGGCTGAGGCAAATAACCCACACCGTGAACTCAAGACGTATTTTGAGTGTGAAATGTTTGACGCCGTCTCCACAGCAGCTCACCCACCACAGGACCGCGAGCTTAGGCGCCCTGGAGATGCGCGTGCTTTTATGCTCCTGCAGGCGACCTTCAGGTCTGCACCACATTAGAATATTTTTTCTCTCAAAAAGATTCAGAGCCCTGGGAATGCAGATCCTCAGCCACAGGGGCAGGAGGACTCAGCTCGGTGAGCTGAGCAAGAGGCTGGGAACCCCTTTCGACTGAGCCACTGACCTGCAAACTGCTGTGTGCCACCCTCGGCTGGAGCGTCTGCTCTGAGGGCTAGAAGCAAGCTGTGCCCGGGCGTGTCTGTCCCCAGAAACACCCCCAGGGGGACAGCTCTCATCGCACTGCCTGTCGGGCTGAGGGGGACCATGGGGAGCAAGAGGAATTCCTTCCCGGAGGACCAGCTGGTGGGCTGCTGCTGTCTCGGCAAGATGGACACCTGAGGTCCCTCTGTCCTCTGGCGACTCCCTTAGCCCTCACAGCCAAAGACCTCCCCCAGCCCCCAGGCACGCTGCCTGCTGAGCCACCCAGTTGGGGAACGGGTGACCGAATGGAGGTGGTTCAGCTTGGGGTGATTGTGGTGGGAGAGACGGCGGGGAGGGGGGTATGCTAGCTACACCCCCAGGCAGCAAACCCAGAACAGGAGTGCAGGAACCCAACCTGCAGTGACCCAAGGCTACGTGTTGGCCAGCCCCTGCCGCCCCCTGCTGGTCTGGCTCTGAGGCCAGCCTCCGGGGCGCCCCTGCTTTGTCTCTTATTTGCATGCTGTTCACATGAGTGGTCTGATGTGCCTGCCGTGCCCTCCCTCTGCCCTTGCTCTCCTTCCCTGACACCAGAGTGTGTGCTGCTGGCTTCTGAGGCCAGGCAGCCCCTCCGCCCTAATGGCTCTGGTGAGGCCCCTCGGCTTAGGGTGTGAAGTACCCCGTTTCCCATAGGAGTGGCCTCTGCCAAGCTGGAGACAAAGGTGCCTGGGGCAGTGGGACCGGGGTCATGGGGTCCTCGGCACTGCCTCCCTCTTTGTGGTTCAGATTCACAGCGGCCTCACAGAGGCACAAAGCAAATGACAAGACAACGCCTGCCCTGGCTTCTTCCAGAGGCTCCTAGTGGCAGGTGCAGGGGAGAGGAGGGGCCAGGGTTGGGGGGGGGGCCCACTGTGCCCAGGCCTGAGGACAGGACAGGTGTACTGAGCCTCCCCAGGGCCCAGCACTTTATGGGTATTACTTAGTGCCATCTTCAGCCACCCCATGGGAGGCACCACCACTGCTCCCACTTCCCTGAGGGCAAAGTGACTTCCCAGCTGGCAAGCAGCAGAGCCGGGCAGTCTGTCCTGCCACCACGGCCTCCACCCTCGGCTCGGTGTGACAGACAAGAGCAGCCCCAGCCCCTCCGCATGCTGCCTTTAGTCCGAGAGGTAGGTCCCCATGTCATTATCTGTCAACCCATTAAGGGTTTCAAGCCTCCAGCCACTACCTTCCCGGCCTCCAGGTGCTGGACGTGTCTGATTTAATCGGCCTTCAGACCCCGGCACGTGGGAGGGAGGAGGGAGGCAGCAGCTCCCTGGCTGCTCAGCGTCCTGGGCTGGACTTTGAAAACTGTTTTCCCAAAGTTCTTTACGGACAGCGCCTGCTGTGGCATCGCAGGCGGCCGGGCCGATTACTTCAGTGGCTGATGGACTTGTTGAAAGAGAGACGGAAAGTCATCACACTCATTGTTAGTTTTCACAGCCCAGCTCTGGAGCAGCTGGAGACAGCGGGGTCATCGGAAGCTGGGGTCGGGCTGGGCATCAACATGGCCCCACTTCTGTTTTGCACTGGAAATCCAAACGGGAGTGGAATCACCCCTCTCTGTAACCCCCCTTGGTTGCAATCAGCTTATGTTACCATTTCAATATCTCCTTAAAGATATTAAGTTATACACATCCAAAGGAAGATAAATGGGCTTTGCTGACGAAGGCCAAGGGGAGTCTACCTGGCAGGAAGGAGGGAGCAGACAGGTGCACAGAAGCCCAGAGAACTCTGCTGGGTCTGCCTGGCTCTGTGCAAATGAGCGAGGATCCTGCCAGTCCCCCGGAAAAGGGTGCTCTGAGTGACGGGCCAAGCAGGAGCGCAGGTGTTAAAGTGAAAGGAAATTTCCACTGGGCTGCGCCAGGCGCCAGGACAGGCACATTCCAGCAGGGGAAGGGACTCTAGGTCCCACCGTGTGAGCACACTGGACAAGACTTGGGTCAGGTGTGCCCTCTGACCAGGGGAAGATGGGATGGCTCTGAAGACAGGTCAGCTGTGTTTGTGCCCAAGGCAAGAAACAAAGGCAGAGGAGCCTGGTGGAGGGCAGGGCCTGGCAGGGGCACAGGGAGGGACAGGCAGTAGGGAGCAGAATTCCTCCGGCCAGACCCTGAGACCGCCAGCAGGGCGTGCAGAGGCCTGGGCTCCACGTGCAGGCAGGAGGGCCGCAGCCACAGAAGAGAACCAGACCTCCGGGGAAGACGGTGGGTCAGGGCCCTGCAGTCTCACGGAGGCTGGCTTCTGGGGAATCCAGGCGGCATGATCTAGGGTCCAAGTGGCGAGAGGGCCGGGCTGGGTGAAAGACAAGCACTGTGAGAAGGCCCCACAGGCTGAGCACACGGGGTGCTTGGCTCCAGCCGGAAGGGAGAGCAGCAGGTGTGTGGTGTGTGTGTGTGCGCGCGCACGCGAATATGTATAGGTGTGTGTGTGGGGGGGGGGGGGGTTGTTATGAACTAGAAACTGTCTTCTGTTGACATTTTAACGTTTGAGCTCTGCTCTTCCCTTTCAGTTGTTCTCATTTGGTTCCTGTTTTAGAGTAGAAATAGCTTTGCAAGTGGCTGTTTGCTCATGAAGACCTGCGTGCCAGCTGCAGGTAAAGGCAGGGACAAGGACACAACAGCGGAGTGGCTGAGGGTGGTCCCGCTGAGATCGTGATGAGGGGACTGTCCCCAGGGCGCTGCTAGGCCGGGGCAGTGCACACAGAGTGGTCCCGTTCAACAGGCCCAAGAGCTCTGGGACTGCCAGTCTTGCCCAGAGAATGTTCTCACCAAACCCAAGCCCACGGCCAGCCTGGGATCCCACCAAGGACCCACTCCGCCCCATCCGTGAGGTCAGCAAACCCGGCCTGGAATGCCACAGGCAGGAGCCCCTCAGGCTGCCTGTGCCGAGTGCATTGTCCCATCATGCCCTGTGCATCCCAGGGAGCACTCCTTTCTCCGCACCTGGGAGGGAGGAAGAAGCCGGTGCCCAGGCAGGGCCCACACGCCAGAAGCTGAGGGAAGATACAAGCAAACCCTCTGGACAAAGATAAGGAGCATCCGCTCCCTGAGGGAAGTCCTTGGGGCAGGGGTCCCAGCTCTGCAGATGTGGGGACACGGCTCCAATCCCTCCTCCTTCACCTGGTGCCGGGAGGTGCCAGAGCCACCTGTGCTCCTTGGCAAGTGGGCGAGCAGGCGATGGGGACAGTGTGGAGGCGCTGCTGGCTGTGTGAGGCTGCACCCCCAATATTCAGCAGTCCCTGGGTCTTCCTAAGGTTGCTGGGTCCGAAAAGGACCCCTTCCCCACAAAGCTGGTCCTCTCAGAGGAAGAAACTCTACTCACCAGGCCCACACTCAACTGGCACCATAGCCCTTCCCACCAGCCGGGTCCTGCTGTGTCCTTCTGTCTGTCACAGGACCCAGGTCCAATGCTTGGCACAGGACAGAGGGAGCCATTGCTCAGTGGGACTGAGTGTCATGAATGGCACATTCACCCTGGACCCCAGCACTCGGCACATAGTAGCTGCTCAATAAACTCATCTGGCTAATTGACGAAGTGATTGGCCTTGCCCTGTTTGGTTCTTCCAACAAGCAGCACTACCGTATACCCATGTGACATCAAGAAACAGTGGCATGGAGGCTAAGTGACTAACGCGGGGCCATGGCATGGACGTGGAGAAGCTGAGCACCGGCCTCTCCTCAGACACTGTGGCCGTCCACCCAAAGCTGTGCTGGAGCAGACAACACCCGCGGGAGCCACTGCCGGGGAGAGCAGGGAATGGCCAGCAGTGGGATCACTCAGGGGACAGAGAACAGAAGGAATGCAGGAGCCAAAGGACAGATGACCAGACGGGGCAACATAATATATACTCGACGACGTCACACATGCCTTCTCTCCTCCCTTCACATCCTCCCCTTGGAAGCAACATGAGGTCTGTGCCCATGACCTTTCACAAACAGGACGGGATGGATAAAAAGGGAGACAGGACCCGACAGCATATGGGGAACTTCAGAATTAATCCCGTGTTTGGGACTTTAAGAAAACTCAGCCCTCAAAGCATTGTAGAAAGAGCCCTGAGCAGAGAGAGACATTTGAAATCTGGACAGAGCTGCTGGCGTGGAGTTCAAGGGGGGGGGGTGAAAGGTGACCAGTGTCCAGCACATGCTTGGAAACCCCACGTGGTCTGGCTCTCAACCAGGCTACAAGTCCAGCCCGAGCCTTCAACAGTGACAACGGCAAGGGGGAGGCCACGGAGCAAGGTCAAGAATGAGTAACAGGCACGGCAGCGATGGCAGAGGTTTAAAGACCACGGCCCTCCTCACTGTGTCAGTTAAAGGACATTTATTGGGCAGAGAGCGCACACCGCGCCATCATGTTCCGGCTGCGTCCCGGCTGTTTACACGAGTTTGTTTACTTCTCCTGACCGTCGATAAAGCAGATGCTACCCCCCTTCACAGGCGGCAGCCGGCTCAGAGCAGCCTGGGGACTTGCACCAGACCACAGAGGCGGTGGCGGCGCCAGCACACATCAGCTCTGGCCCCTCCCGAGGCCACGGCCTCCCTCCTGAAGGCAGGTGCCCCAGGTCTCCCCGAGCTGCCCGCAGCGCTGCTTTCCTGGAGGCCACCCCCACCTTGGGTGTGCCACCTGCGGAAACCATCCTCCCACAATCAGAGCGAGTAGCCTGCCAGGCCAGGTGCTCGCCTCCTGACCTCTGGAACCTCTTCCGCTCTCACCCACTTCGTCAGGCTTCTCAGGAAGCTTTTGGGGAAGTTCTTGGGAAGCAGCTGTCACTTCTGAACTGGTGGCGGCGTCTCATCTCACCTCTTTTGAAAGATAAAAAACGCTGATGTTCGCTACCTTTTATTTGGTGGGGCAGAAAAAGTGTGTGCTTGTATCTGTGTGTGCACATTTGCCTGTTTGCATATGTGTGTATGCATGTGCTTTGGTGTATGTTTGCAGGTGACATGTGCGTACGTGTGCACACGTTTTCACATGCATGTTGTATGTGGATGTGTGTGCACACTGGAGCAGGGGGGCTATTCAGTGGAGGGCCATTTCTTCCTTTGGGGAGGCTGTTATGAATTCCTATGCAGTCACTGGGCACTTGGGTCTAGTCCTGTGTCTGCTTGTGACCACCTGCCCTTGAAGATGCTTCTGGTCCCCGCTGTCCGATTCTGTTAGTGGGCTATGGGTGGGGGTGGGGGAAAGAGGATCTTCTGTTTCTCATTTC
>NW_005371804.1:2023433-2024026 GCF_000412655.1 Myotis brandtii | reverse complement strand
GAGCGAGGTGGCTTGTTGGCAAGTCTATCAGCTGGTGGAAGTGCGTCTGAGAACCAGAGCCCTGAGCCCCTGCAGGCACCTATTCTGGCCGGCTGGGCATTCCTCCTTGGTTTCCTGGTGGGGTGCTCCTGGAGAAGGGCAAGGTGAGACGATGTGCCGCTGAGGTTTGGGAAGATGGCCTCACTAGGGCATTTCCCTGGGGGGCGGAATCTAGGTGGGGCCAAGCAGCTTACTTATTGTTCCTCTCTGCCAATCAGAAGCAGGGGCCAGGGCTCTCTGGACCCCTGCCAGGGCTTAGAAGAGGAGGGGCCACCAGAATGGTCTGCTCTGGATGCCTCTCCTCTGGGACTCAGTTGGTTAGGGACACTGCACGTCTGGAGGGCTTCCTCTCTCCGGAGGAGGGCAGCTGGGCAGCTGGGCAGCAGAGCTGGTCCAGCGCCCACCCAGTCCCTCTGCGGGCCCGGGAGTTGGGGCAGCCCCTGTCACCCCCTCTGCTGTCACAGCTGACCCCGAGGGAAATGGGGACAGGGACACAGACAAGAGGCTGGGGGCAGACCCTGCTTCCCCGCGCCCCGCCCCCCACCTGCTCCCAC
>NW_005371804.1:2023041-2023288 GCF_000412655.1 Myotis brandtii | reverse complement strand
GCCCCCAGGTCTGCCCACCCGCTCCGCTCCGCCGGCTCGGGTTGTTCCACCAGAAATGAAGTGGGTTAATGCACAGCCTCTCAGAACCTACAAACTCAGCCTAAGCAGATTTGTTACAAAGAAAGCTCTGCCCATGAAATGGAAAAAATGCCGCGGGTCGTCCCCTCCCACGGGGATCCAGTTCGTGGGGAAACCTGACCGAAGAGCCCTGCCGCCCCCACCAAAGTTGTCGGAGACCACAGCCCGG
>NW_005371804.1:1988410-2022681 GCF_000412655.1 Myotis brandtii | reverse complement strand
CTCTCCTCCCCCTCTCTCCTCCCCTCCCTCCCCCTCCGCCTCCTCCCCTCCTTTCTCCCTTTCCCCTTCTTCCTCTCCCTTGTGTGCGCTCCCTCTCCTTCCTTCCCACATTAAGACACACTCTCCTCTTCTTCCGTTGGACTCCAGCCGCCTCGGGGACAGGGCCAAACGGGCAGCCTATCTCCATGTGCCCTCTGGACCAGTGCCCGTAGCTAGCGACCCCCTCTGGCTGCTGCAGGGCTGGCCACCTCCCCAGGCTGACAGCGGCGCACAGCGACCTCTCCAGGTGGACAGGCAATCCTCAGCCAGCACCTGGCTGGCACGGGGCCCTAAGCCATTTGTGGTCACGACCCAAACCAAAGCACCACTTAGCACTCGGGAGATGTCCCTCGGCTCCCCTTTCCCTGTTCATTCAGTTCGAATAGGAAGTGAGAAGAATTCTTCTCGTTCAGGCACACCCTTCCCCTAAGTTTTCTGTACGTTCTTGGGGGTGACCCCCTCTTCTACCTGCCCCCGGAGCTGAAATGGTAATTTTGTTTCTGTCCTTAATGTAGCCAAAGCAATGGTTACCCTGCCACCGGCTATTTGCTGGTTAAAGCCCTTTTCTACACCCCCCCCCCCCCCACTAACTGTTCCAGGGCATTTGGAGCAAGCAGGAGGGGGAAGGAGGGACTTCAGGCAGATGTGACCTGCGGATCCCATGCGACTGCCTCTGCGGCTCCCCAGTTCTCAAGGCTCCCCCAGTGGGCATGAGCTGCCGGCGGGGCCAAGTGGTCTCAGTGCCTGTGGCTTCGGGAAGGGGGTGTCCACCCAGCTGGAGAGTGAGTGCCTTACTGTTTCCTTCTGAGTGAGTCCCCAGCCCCTGCCTCCATCTGTTGAATGTCTGGGCTTTGCTGACGGAGAGTGTGCCTGGTGCACACAGGGGGCTCTCCCTCCGGGCCTGCCCAAGCTAGGCTGACCACAGCCACGGTCACTGCCTCGCCCTTCCCTGCCACCGGGCCCAGCTGGAGCACAGTCCCTGGGAGACTTCTGGTCCAGGGCCGCCTGCGGCATGGGCCGGGCCGGAGCCCTGGGGAGGGCGGGGTCATCATCTTTGGGTGAACCGTCTTCCTCGGCCTTTGGACAGACAGTCCAGGATGTGTCACTCTGTGAGGGTCTCAAGGAATGGCAATGGCCTTGCCCTCGACTCCAGTGCAGTGAGGGGACCGGTCAGAGCCGGGCACCACGGGACTTGCTTTATAAGTGAGAGGGGGCAGCCAGGAGGCTTTTGAAGTGTGTGTGTGTGTGTGTGTGTGTGGGGGGTGATGACAGTTAGTCACTTGACTCACAATTGTGATAATGTGTCCCCTAAACCCTGGAGAGATAACTATGATTACGTTGAACTCTGTTGTTGAATGTTCTGATGCTATTTGGACGGATCTAGCCACTCGTTTGTGGGGCTGGTGTGCTGCCCCGCGTGGAAATCCTACCACCAGACAGATGGCTCATTCATGAGCTTGGTGCCTATTTATTCGCCACGTGTTTTTGTCATCTGACCCTCTCAAGTCACCTTCTTCTAGCGGGTGGTGCTGCTGCCCGCTGACTGTAGGGTGCGGGTCTGTGACTGTGCACGTGCCGCCCGGTGGGACAGGCCTCTCACACCGCCTGGCTGATTCTGTACTCAGAATGATAATTGCTCCCCTAAGTATCTGACTGATTAGACTGCTGTACAGATAGTCAATCAATGACATGGTAGTCCTGGCCCCGACCCGTCCCCGATGGAGCAGCAGTGACTCTTGCAGCCACCACGCTGCCCTTAACCATGTGCTGGTGCTGGGCACTCACTGGGCAAGAACACAGAAACCAAACCCCCGGCCTGGAGGAGCCAGCGTGTCCTGGGAGATGGACAGATGGGCTAAGTTAATATGACATGTAGCCGGTTGGATAATAATTAGTGCAAAGGAGAAGAGTCATGCAGAGAAGGGGCTACAGAATGTGGAGTGTGGGAGCAAGGAGAGGTGTAGGTGGGAGGAAAGAACCTTCTAGCAAAGGGCGCAGCCTCATGCCAAGGTTCCTCGTGCAGGAGGCTAGTGTGGCTGGAGGGGAGGAGGGAGAAGTGGAGGGACTGTATTGGGGTGTGAGGTCGGAGAGGTGACAGATTGGCAGGCCTCAAGGGGAGCCATAGAAGGGACTTAGCTCTACCAGCCCCCCCGCCCCCCCCATCAGATGCAGTCCATGCAGGAGGTTGAGCAGGGTCAGAGTGGCCTACTCATGCTCTAACAGGGCGTCCCACTCTGGGCCGAGAATGCACTGGAGGCAGAAGGACTACAGTGGGAAAGTGGTGGGATCCAGTTTGGAGCCTGTTGGAGCCTTTCGTTTCTGCTCATTTGTAGGTTGATGCCATTCTGCTTTTTGCTCTCCTTCCCTTTCACAGAATGTGGTTCTGCCTAAATTTACGCTCCTCATCCTGCATGGGCCGGGGGGCAGGTTCCAGGAGCCAGCCCTTGGGTGCCCATGACATTAGCCGGAAGATGTCCCCTGTGTCCTTGACTTGCATTCCGGATCCTGGCTTGTCCACCAGGAATACAGCCCATGTAAGGTCCCAGAATCTCGAGATAAAAATGAATAAATGAATAAACCGCTGGCGTCTGCATGGGCCGGTGGCAGGAGGAGGAGCCTGGGGAGCAGGAGGCCTGTGGGTCTCTGTGGACCCCATGACCCTGTCTGCAGAATCCTGGAGAAGTTGGGGAGGGGGTGTGAGCTAGCCCTGGGGAAGCTCCAGGGAGGGACTCGGGGACCTGGGTGTGAGATCCCGCCCACCTGAGTCTCACAGGGAGAGGGTGTAGGTGCAGGAGCTCCTGGAGCTGCAGACATGAGGCTCCTGAGAGGCAGCGCTGGGTCCGGCCTCCTCACCCACCCTGTATGGGCTGCAGTTTCTTCTGGTACCGTCCTGCCTGCACACGGGCTCGCTCCTGTACAGGAGCTTATTCTTGTCGTAAAGCCTGCACCAAAGGAGAATGTCAGAGCGAGGCGTGATGAGAGCCACACTGATGATCAGAGGCGCCGAGCCGAGACTGTGCGCGAGCAGCTGGGCTTTGGTCCCCCAGATCCACTCCAGCTTGTCAACCTCGGCAAGAAGGAGCACAGCCATGATGAGGAGGAAGAGGGGGGTCTGCCATGTCCCTGCAGAGTGGGCGGTGCCCCCAAGGATGCAGACACAGGGAAGGAGGTGGGAGCACCGAGGAAAAGGCTGGAGGGTGAATCCCACAGTGGAAGGAGGCGTCTGCCTGTAGCAGCTCCTGCATCTGCTCCCAGCGGCGCCCCTGGACCGGGGAAGTGGGTCAGCAGGCTGCTGCTGACTCAGCCCTGAAGGCACCCTCCTTCTGTTCTCTCTTGGGTCTAACTGGCATTTTAAAAAATGACTATTCTGAAAAGAATCCAACCGCTTCCTACACCAACTCTTCTGAGCAAGGAATGGGCAGGGGGGACAAAATGAATTTGTCAGACCAGGAAAACATACTGGTGCCCACTACATACAAGGCCTAGAGCAGGCCTTGTTAAAGGATCGGGCGCCTTTTGAGCTCAGCGTGTCAGCATTTTGAAAAACCCTAACTTAACTCTGGTGCCGTGTCACATATAGAAATTTTTTGATATTTGCAACCATAGTAAAACAAAGACTTATATTTTTGATATTTATTTTATATATTTAAATGCCATTTAACGAAGAAAAATCAACCAAAAAAATGAGTTCGCGTGTCACCTCTGACACACGTGTCATAGGTTCGCCATCACTGCCCTAGACTCTGGAGCCAGGGAGAAGATTAAAATTATAAACTGGTGCTCTTCCCGTCTGCGGCCATCGTAGAGCGCCAGCGGTCGAAATGAAGTTCCATCCCTCTGTGACTCCCCACCGGAGCAAGAACCGTAAGAGGCACTTCAGTGCACCTTCCCACACTCGCAGGAAGGTAATGTCTTCTCCTCTTTCCACGGAGCTGAGACAGAAGTGCAGTGTTCGATCCATGCCCGTCCGGGAGGATGATTAAATTCAGGTTGTGCGAGGACATTCCAGAGGGCAGCAGATTGCCAGAGTCGTCCAGGTTTACAGGAAGAAATATGTCATCACACTGAACCAGTCCAGCGTGAAAAGGCTAATGGCACAGCTGTTCATGTGGGCGTTCCCCCCAGCACTGTGGTTATCACGAAAGCTGGACAAAGACCGAAAAAAGACCCTTGAACGTAAAGCCAGATCTCGCCAAGGAGGAAAGGAAAAGGGAAAATACAAGGGAGAAACAGTTGAGAAGATGCAGGAATAAAGTAATCTTAATGCAACTTTCATTAAAAACTTAAAATGAAAAAACAATTACAAACTGGTCGGAGATAAGGCCCTTCCCATTCTGAAGGCCTGACCATTGGCCTCTTGCCGGAATCAGACGTTTGTACGTCTGTCAGGAACTGAGCAACATCCGTGACCTGCTCTGACGCTATGGGAAAGCCAGGCAGGGTGCACTGGGAGTTCGAGAAAGGGCCTGTACCCTTGACTGTCTGCCCCAAGCTTTAGCACGAAGGGAGAACACACTTGCACAGAAATGACCATGGCAGCGTCCGTTTTAGCAGCATTTGATTTATACACACTTCTTTCCCTCTATGGGCTTGGTAATTACAAAATTATTACTAGTTGTAAATTTTTCAAACAATATAGTAGCAAGTCAAAGTCCCATCTGGGTGGGAAGACAGGGATCCGCCCCCTTCGTACTTGTCCCGTGGGTCTTTGACCTGCAGGCTCTCTTATCTTAGATAAGATGCTCGGTGTGATTGATGGGCGTTGCCATTCCCCAACCGGTTTTGGTTGTAAACAGGGTAAAAAACCAGCCCATGTATATCCTTTGGTAGTTGTGCTGCTGTTCTGTAGAACGGATTCTTAGAAGTAGGATTTCTGGATCACGGTGTATGCATATTTCAATTTTTTATTTTGCCGAGTTGCCCTCCATAATGGTAAGTGGTCTGAGCACCCCATCCCAATGTGTGTATTCACGTGTGGGTTTCCTACACCAACGAGCAATTCTCTGACGCCGGCTGGTGTCCTGTAATTCATCTACCTGGACAGGGTGTCAGACCCCACGGTTAAGGGCTCAGTCCCACAGACTGCTCTCCCACAGACTGCTCTCCCACTTCAGATGCCGATTGCACGTCCAGGGTGTCGCCCGTGTTTCTGATTGACCGCTATAGATCGGAGGTTCTCGATGAACGTGCTAGAGCAGCTCACAGGACTCAGAGAAACACGCTCCTTACCAGATCACCGGTTTAGTGTAAGAGGGGGAAACTCAGGAACTGGCAGCCAGATGGGACGCACAGGGCAGGTGTGGGAAAGGCCCTCTCCGAGCGTCCTGCTCTCCGAATGTCTGTGTGCCCAAGCCTGGCAGCTCTCTGAACCCATCCTCTGAGTGTTTATAGAGGCTCCACTACATAGACAGGATTGATTAATCATTGGCGGTTGGTGATTGATGCCACCTCCAGCACCTCTGCCCTCCCCATAGATCAGGGCGGTGAGGTTGAAAATTCCAGTCCCCTAATCATCTGCTTGGTTCCCCTGGCAACTTGCCCCCACCCTTCGGCAACCTAGGTGCTGTCCAAAAGTCACCTCATTAACAGAATCTCAGGTGAAAATCAGGACACCTTTACTGCTGTAATCACTTAGGGAATTCCACGGGTTTTAGCAGCTCTGTGCCAGAAACAGGGACGAAGAGCAACTACATATTTCTTACTAGAAATCATAATATGGCACCGGGTTATACCAGCTTATTCACCCACCGTCCCTAAGCCAGGGTGCCCTTCCAGCACACTGTCAACACAATAAGACTTAACCCTGGCTGCCTGTTTCTATCTAATAAAAAGGAAATGTCTTGTTTTAATTTGCATTTCTTTATAAATGAGAGGAGACACCCCCTGGCTTGTGGCCATTTGGGTTTCTTCAGTGAATTCATATTCTTTGCCCTTCATTCTATTTTTAAAATCTTTTTATTATTGATTTAAACTGGCTGTTTCTATACAAAGGTTAGTAACCCTTTGGCTGTCATATATTTACAAATATTTTCTCCAAGTTGGTGGCTGATCTTTTCCATGTCTTTAAAAAGAATCTTTTATTGTTGAAAGTATTACATATGTTCATCTTTTTAAACTGAATTCATGGTATTTGCAAAACGTGGCTTGACATGTTTCAGTAACCAAAACTCTACCACGTTTCCTGTAAGCATTCTGGATTGCTTGTCCGCTTAGAAAGGAGATAGCATTTATTTCAGAAAAATTAAGAAAGAAAGAAAAAGTGACCCACATTTTCAAAGATTGGGACATTTGCTGAAGGGAAATTCAAGGTTGATAATTATGACGAGTGTCTAGAGGCCAAGAAAATTCTGGTAACTTCAGTGACAAGGTAAAATCCACAGAAGCATCTAGGCCAGTGGTCGGCAAACTGCAGCTCGCGAGCCACATGCGGCTCTTTGGCCCCTTGAGTGTGGCTCTTCCACAAAACACCACTTGCGGGCGCGCACATACAGTGTGATTGAAACTTCGTGGCCCATGCGCAGAAGTCGGTATTTTGTGGAAGAGCCACACTCAAGGGGCCAAAGAGCCGCATGTGGCTCACGAGCCACAGTTTGCTGACCATTGCATTAGGGTGTTACTTCAGGACTCTATCTTCCCTGAGCCCCCAGCTCCCTGCATTGGGGTGGGGAGCTCCTCCTCCTGGTCCCAGAGACCCGCACGCCTCCGTGGTCCCTGCTGTGGCCCCGGACGATTTGCCCGTCCTCCCTGAGCCTCAGACTCCTCGTTGATGGAATGGGGGTGACAACTGCCGGTGCTGAAGGTGAGTGGGGAGCCTGGGATAATGTGTGATCACCCATAAGCCCTGGCGCGCAGTGGGAGCGCGGTTGATTCTGCTGGGCACGATGGCACTGCTATAGCACTCACCCCAGCCTTGTCACTACCCCCCGTCCTGCTAAATGATGACCCTGTGGGGGAGACTGGGTCAGGGGTCTTCACGACAGACCCAGGCCTCCACCGGAGCGGCGTGGCCGTCACGCTCCATCAGTGAGTGCCTTCGTGTGTTGCAGCAGCCGTTGGTCCTCTTACAAAGCTCTTGGCCTGTGTTGAAAGTTTGACCTTGGCTTAATTAGCATTCAAGCCGGTACTAAGAGCAGCTAGGCACTCCCTGCCCCCTTCGCTAAGATGCTTTTTCTGCTTTTCTGAGAGGAAAAGGCTGCCCTGTGCTGACCCTGGGAGGCCTCTCTCCCCATCCAGCCCCTGTGAGGAATGTGTTTCCTGTCTGCCCACTCGGCCAGCGCTGCAGCCCTGGACACTCTGTGGCCACAGAGAAGCGCACATGGAGGCCACATGGGCTGTGCTCAGTAGCTGGGGGTCAATGCAGCCAAGTGATGGGGCTCAGCCGGAGAGGACCGGGGCCGCCGGCCTCTGTGTGCTGGGAAGGGGGCCCCATGAAGGCTGGACATGCCTCTAGCTCATCTTCCCCGCCTGCTGCATAGATGGTGCTGACTGTGGCTGTGTCACTGCTGGACCGCAGTGGGCCTGCCCCTTGCAAAGGCTTTCAGGTGCCCTCGGCCGGCCCTGAGGTCACCAGATAGGAGCCCCAGGCCGTATGTGAGTGTGACTGAGGGACAGCTTGAGGGGGGGAGCTCAAGGCTCTTTAGCTGCAAAAAGACCCCAACGCTCTCCAGCCCGCGGCTCCTTGTGATCAGAAGGCGGGCAGAGCAGAGAGCTCATTCCAGCTCTCAGAGCTGCGCTGTGAGAGGAACAAAGAGCGATGGCACTGAGGACTGAAGGAGGCTCCAAATATGACACAGCGGGGTGAGCAGGGCTTGGCTCCTTCGGGCCCAGTGATACGGGGAAGACTCTGAGACTTGTCAGGAAGCGGCGCTCACCAACGAGGCCTCATTGCTGTAGTCAGCTCACTTCCTCCCTACACTCGTTGAGGGGGGAATGGCCGCCCACCAGATGCCAACCCAACAGGCTGGCTCCGTTTTCGCTTGGGCTCTGGGATGGGACTTGGAGAGCGCGGTGGGCATCTGCGTCTGCCTGTCCTCAGCCCCCCTGCGGCGGGGACACCCAGGGTGACCGCGGGGCGCAGGCCAGGGTGCGAAAGGGAAAGCAGGACCCAAGGGACCTCCTGCCTCAGGGTTGGCTGGGTGCTGAGGGTTGTCCCCGGAATCAACTGCAAACTGCTGACCTCATCTCCAGAAACAGGACACACAGCCCGACTCGCACGCAGGACACAAAGCCCGAATCCTGCATCGAGGATTCGCTAACAGCCCGTATCCTCAGCCCTAGGCTCCCACTTTGCTCTTGAGAGGAAGGTGGTGTACGTTGGTTTCGGCGGCCTCCACGGGGCTTGGCATGCTTAACGAAATACACCGAATGCTAGTTTTATAGGCCGGAGCCGGCCTATGTTTTAGCTTCCATAAACTTAAAGTTTGATTGTGGCCATGCCGCTCGTAATTTGGGATTAATTACTTGAGCACCTGCTTGTCCAAATGTACAGGAAGGTCCCTCTCTTGCATCCTGATAAGAGGCCCTCACCTTCCCAGGTGCCCAAACCCCAAGGGGTTATGAGGGTCAAGGGGAGGGGCCTCTGAGTCCTTGTGGGGGGAGAGGGCAGGGCATTTCCTCTATTGCTTCCCACAAAATAAGTGAAAAAACTCCCACAGTGCCCCTCCTCCAATATGTGTGACATAGTATATTTTATAAATTGCAGATGATAGAAAAGTGAGATCTTAACAGTGAAAAAAATCCTTTTTCTTTTTATTTCTTTCTTAATGGTCGAGCCATTCTCAGTATCTGTGTGTTTAAATGCTTTGGCTCTGAGAGCCATGGGCCATGGGTGATGCTCCAGAGCCACTGCCATCACCTGGACGTCCCCGACCGTGGCTTCAGGCAGCAGGTCTCTGGAGCTGCTGGCCGCCTGCCCTCAGAAAGGTCCCCCTCGTCTGTGACATTCATGACTGTAACTCGGCTGGGGTCACAACTGCCGAAGCCAGCTCTCCCCGCAGCCCACACCTCCAGGCGTCTTCTCCTACTGCTCTCTCATCTTGCTCTCGATTTGCTTCTCTGAACTCCACCGAACCCCTGGGCTTCCCGGGGTGTTCCTCCTTCTGCTCTGGTCCCTGGGGGAAGGCTCTGAATTTAGTCCAGACACCCCAGCCCTGGCCTCTGGGCCGTGTCCACTCTCGCCGTCTGACTTTGAACTAAGGAAAAGCACCTTTCTTGACCAGTTTAGACCAGAAGAGACTGGGATTTTCCAAAGAAGCTTCTACTAAGAAATTAGGTGAGGTGGGCCACGGAGGGAACCAAAGAATCTGCCACCGTTTGGAAACATGAGCTTTCGATGGCCTGTTTCTGAGCAGGTGTCATGAAGGCCAACTGTGGAGCAGGTGGACTGGCAGGAGCCACCGGGCCTTCCCGCCTTTGGGCCAGCCCAAACCCAGACACGAGCGAACAAACACTCACTGCGCAGGGGTCAGGGGGAGCACTGGGCCAGGAGCTGGGAGCTGGGGTTCGGCAGAGCTATGTGCAGCCGGGCCTTGCTCTCTGACGAGCTCACAGGCAGACAGAGGAGGAAGATACGCACACTTCCTCCACCCTGCACCCGCCCGACACATGCACACAATGTGATGAGACCTATCTCTAGTACAGGTTTGCAAAAAGCTCTACCAATAATTAAGACGGGCAGAATTCTCCTAACCTTGGACTTGTATTCTGGCGAGGAGACAGACAATAAACATCCACTTGGGACTTGTATTCTGGTGGGGAGATAGACAATAAACAAACCAAAGATGTATAATGCCAAGACGGAGATAAAACCTACAAAGGATAAAAGAAAGCCAAGAAAGAGCATAGAAGATTCTTAACTACAGCTTTAGATATGGTGGTCAGGGAAGGCATTGTGGAGGAGGTGACATCTGAGCAGAAACATGAATCAGTTGAAGGAGGAGACTGGTTCAAAAGAAGGGCTGTCCATGTGGAGGGAGCAGTGGTGGGAAGGCCAGAGGCAGCTGGTGCTGGGGCGGGGAGATGGTGGAGGAGAGCCAGCAGGGCAGCAGAGAGCAGAGCGTGCTGGGTTTGCAGAGTTTGGGGTTTCATTTGGGTGTGATGAAAGCCACTGGCGGATCCAAAGCTGTGGAGTGACCTGAGTTGACTTGGATGCAGGTGACATGTGTGTAAGGAGGCCAGGCTGATCATTGTAGTGGCCGGGCCCGTGGGTCCTGGGGTCTGGTCAGCTGGGGTCTGAATCCAGCTCTTATTTGCTGGGCAACTCTGGATAAGTTGTTTCACCGTCCTAGGTCTCAGCTTTCTGCTCTGTAAAATGGGCTATCAGGGCCTTTGCAAGGACTAAATGGTATACGTGTGTAAAGCACTTAGCCGCCCACAGCCTGCCCTACCCGTGACTTTCCTCTTCTCCTTCCTGGCCTCTTCTCTGCTTTCTAACATATGAATAGGCTGAAACCGCTGTGTGAGCGCCTGCGGTTGGCTTTCTGTATAACAAGCACTAAATCACTGTTGCCATGGCAGTTGTAATTTTTTCCCTCTGGGAGTGTAGGTTTAAGAATTGCTGAAGAGGCCCCTTTAGAGCAAGTTGAACATTCTAAACAGAATTTCCGCTCCCACATCAGGGCAGGCAGGCAGCGGTTTCTCCCCGAGACAACTCCGCGTAATGGCATCCAGATGTGGGGAGGGGGTGTGGGGCCAGCTTCGGTCTCTAATGAGAGTCACCTGGGGCACAGTGCGACCTTCCAGGAATGGAGCCGGTCCTGCTGACCACCAGCCAGCGCGGGGGCTGGGTTCCCCGTGTGTGTGCACGGAACTGTCTCTTTGCAAAGGCGGTCTCCCTGGTGACCAGCCATCCACATTTAGGCGACATTAGTGCTCTGTAACAGTGGTTTATGGGTTGTCATTGCTGCTGTTTAAACATAAATTTGCTGCTTCTTCTTCAATGGCAGGAGGAGGTCTAAGCCTGCCAGCGGAGCTCTACATTGTCATCAAGCGGGCGTCAGCCACATAATTAGTGAGGTGAAAAGACGAGGGTGTCTAGCCACTGTGTATAGGAAAGTTTGCTGCTTCAGAAAGAAATGAGCTTTGCATCTATGAGGTGCCCAATACAATTTTTTTGACGATGCAAGACACGGTTCCCCAAATTTCTTTTCTTCCTAAAATAGGACGAGCTAACATCATGTACCTCCATTTTATACCCAAGTGACAGAATGTCAGCTCAAAGGTAAGGACGGGCAACGCTTTGACTCAGAACTAAAAAGTCCAGGGTGGGTCTGGCATTAGATGCAAATAGATCCAGGGTCTTGGTCTGTCTGTCTGTCTGTCTCCCCTTCCTCCAATGGGCTTTCCCCATGTGGCCAGTGTCCTGCCTGGCGGGCTGCCCAGAACTCACAGCCCAGCAGCCCTGCAACCCAAGTAGAAAGAGAGCAACTTCCTGGGAACGTGGTGGGAAAGGCTGTGGAGAGAACCCCGAGGGGCCAGACTGGGCCCAGCATGCATCACCTCAGCAGGGACTGTGGTGGCCCGACGACGATGCCTGGTCACATCCTGAGCAATGCTATTCGTGAGTCACAAGCTTAATATGCTCATTGTAATTTTTAAAATAAAGATTTTATTTTAGAACAGTGTTAAGTTTGCAGAAAAATTGCAAAGATAGGATACAGGGTTCTCATATACCTAACACGTGTTTCTCCTGTCATTACTATCTTACCTTAGTGTGGTACACTTGCCACAATGAATGAACCCACGCTGACACATGGTTCTTAACCAAAGTCCATAGTTTATTCACTGTTACTGGTTTCCGCTAATGTCCTCTTTCTGTCCCAGGGTCCCATCCAGAAACCAGTCATCACATCTCCTTAGGCTCCTCTGGGCTGTGACAGTTCTCAGATTTTCCTGTTTTGTTTTTTTTTTAATATGTATTTTTTATTGATTTCAGAGAGGATAGGTGAGGAGAGAGGGATAGAAACATCACTGATGAGAGAGAACCATCGATCAGCTGCCCCCTGCACATCCCCTACTGGGGATCGAGCCCACAACCTGGGATAGAACTGTGACTTACCGGTTCATAGGTCGACGCTCAACCACTGAGCAACACCGGCCAAGCAGATTTTCCTGTTATTTTTATTTTTTATGCTCTTGATGACCTTGACAGGGTTGAGGAGTGCAGGTCAGCTATTTTGCAGGCTGCACCTCAATCAGGATTTGTCTGATGTTTTTCTCATGATTTGATGGGGTGTGGGTTTGGGGGGGGAAGATGGCACAGGTGAAGTGCCATTTTTATTATATCATATCCAGGGTGCTGCCATCAACATGACCTATCACTGTTGATGTTGACCTTGACCACCTGGCAGAGGTCATGGCTGTCATTCTCTCCACTGCAAAGTTCCTCTTTCCCCCTTTCCACACTGTCCTCTCTGGGAGAAGACTCCTCGCACAGCCCACACCTAAAGAGGGGGGCTGGTATGCTCACCCCTGGAGGACAGAGACTCTGCACACATGCTGAATTCTTCTTCCTGGGAAATTGGTCTCTTCTTCCCTGTGGGCTTATTTATTCAACCATTTATTTATATCGACATGGACTCATGGATATTTATTTTACTCTTGGGCTATAATCCAATATTATTTATTTTGTTGCTCAAATTGTCTCAGCTTTGGCCATTGGGAGCTCTTTGGGTTGGCTCCTGGACTTTCCACCATGTGCTTTCCTTCTCTTCTCTTCTCTCTCTCTCTCTCTCTCTCTCTCTCTCTCTCTCCCTCCCTCTCTCTCGCTCTTTTAGCACTTCCTTACTTCTGGCACTGCAAGATGTTCTAAGCTCATCTTGCACATTTCCTGCCCCTGCCCCAGAATCAGCCGTTTCTCCGGGAGCCTTGGGTCCTTACACAGGAGAATGCGATTAGAAGCCAACATCTGGTGCCAGGGGTGCTCATTGACACTGGGTGTCGTTGCTTCTAGACCCTCTCAGCTGACAGCGCAAGAAAACATATGTGCCTATACTGACCTGTGTACATGCAGGTTAAACATTTCCACATATAACCTCTGTATCCATGTTCATTCATGTGATCCTAATGGCATCTCCAGCTCTCATCCATGATCACACGGGTCATTCCAGCCCCTCCTCTTGCGTACGTTACCTCTGAGAGAGCCGGCTCCCACCCTCTGCCATCCCTTACTTAACTGTCCAATGCTGTCCGTGTGGACTGCCATCTGGAGAGCAGGCCAGGGGCAGTGGGCCCTCAGGGCCTGGCCAGCTGGGTGCAGAGGTGAGGAAGATCCTGCGGTTCCAGCTGGGCAGTCTGGCTGGGTAACCAGGACACTGTGTGGGCTGCCCTGCCTCCAGCTCCAGGATGGCGGCCGCAGAACAGTATAGGCTGGAGTTTGAGGCCCAGCAGTGCTTGAGGAGTTAACCTCCTGCTGTGGAATTCACAGACAATTGAGCTGCTTCCCTGCAGAAGGTCCGATAAGGGGCCAGCGTCAGCGTGGGCAGAGCGTGGGGGCTGCAGAAAGACAGAGAGGAGGATGTTTTCAGGAGCCCTTCATGTGTGGGAGGCGAGGAGCGTGCACAGCTGGCAGAGCATCAAAGGCTGTGAGAGGATAAACAAAGGCACTGGGAGGGGACCTATGGGCCCAGCCAGAGGAGCTGAAACCAGGGAGGCTGTAGAGGGAGCAGACTCCCCACGTGCTGACGGCAGAAGTTCATTGGAACTGAGCAGTGAGCCTCTCGATAGGGCCCAAGGTTGAACTGGCGACTTCAAAGCAGCCCGTCGACAGGCAGCCCTTCATCCAAACTGGCCTCCCTTTGAGAAGTCCCCGCCTGAGCCAGGTCCCAAGGAGCTTGGGCAGAAACCCGGACAGGAGTGACGGCTTTATGAAAGGATCTGCCTTGGGGTCTGCTCCTGCATCAGCACCCCCTCCCCCGGGATGGCCCTGAAGCCTTTCCTGACCTTTGCCCTCCCTGGATGGCTGGGCATGTGGGTTTGGGGCTGGCCACCTGCCGCTGTGGTCACCCCGCTGCGAGCTGCAGCTGTGCCAGGAGTCCTGCTGTCTGTGCCTGGGGGTCAGGGAGCCGGCCCGAGTCTTTTGCTCAGAAGTAGCCCAACACTAACCATCGGGAAGCGTGGGAAGTTCCCGTGCAACCTGTTTTTTTGTCCATACGCGGGCTGTCAATTGTAGATTGCCGAGAGAGGGACGAAGACAACGCCCGCTGTGTCCCCTACATCTCTCCGCAGGCAGCTGGCGTAGCCTCATGTCACCGGTTCCTTTCCCTATTATGAGTTGTCGCTTCTTATTGGAATTTGCAAGTGAGATCACAGTGTTCTGCACGTGGTAGTTCTGGGAGGAGGTGTGGGCCCTCAGAGGCCGCCTTCCTCATGTGTTTACATGCGTGTGTGCATGTGCATGTGTGCGCGTGTGTGTGCATGTGCGTGGGTGCATGTGTATGTTTGAGGGTGCATGTGTGCATGCTGTCAAATCCTACTCATGAGCCCAGTTAGCACCAATGGGAACTCTACACGAATCCCTCCTGTGCTGCACGTTGGTTAATCTCATCCCACCTACAAAACACACGCAGCCTCTGAGGCCTGCTCCGTGAATTCGCATCATGGCGGCTTACGAAAACACACAGCCCTTCACTATGTGGGAAACACTCCTTTTCATCATTTGCAACCCAGACTAATTCTTTTAGGAGATGCTGTTACCAGGCACATGGGTTTGATGTAATTATGTGCACGGCAAAAATAATCACCCGCCTCCCACTAATGCCATTACAGGTCCCGTGTGACAGGTGGGGTTTGCAACTGGCCTTCCGCTCGTCTCCAGCTTAAAGAAGAGGAGAAATTGCTGTACAAAATGGCATAAAACTGGAAAAGGCGGACCTGTTTGGAAAACGGTGCAAGGCTTCTTCAGAAATGCTCCTTAGCTGAGGTTGGTGTCTGTAGGGTGTTATTAATATTTACACGATAGCACATTATTATGGTATTAATATTACAGGAAAGAAAACAGCCATTTACTTCAGCGAGAGAGCCAGCCAGATTGGGGGTTTATCACTCTGGAATAAATATCCGGTTATCTGACTGAATGTAAACCTACCCAGTGACTGATTTGATGATCTGCAGACGGAACTTTAATGAGTCACTGTTACATCTATTTCGCTGCCTCTCGGAGGAAGGAAAAAGCTGCCTCTAAGCAAACAAAATGAAAACCAGAGAATGTGCTGCGGAGTTCTCCCTGTGCTAGTCTTTGCTTTAATTGTGGGGCAAACAAGCAAAACTGCTACAACCAATGAGGGCTTCCCAGCTCGCCTGCCCATGGTGGGCGTGGGAATGCTGACCCTGCACCGGGTCAGTGAGCCAGCTACTGTGCCTCGGTGAGGAGACAGGCCAGGGCGACCCTATGAGAGGCAGCGCTTTCTTGGCCCATGACATTTACATCTCAGTGTCCCTGTGTATGTTTCTACACGAACCTCCAAAAAAGGAGTCAAGGGTGGCAGCGGGGGCTGGGCGAGAAGGGGCAGCGAGCCTCTCCCTGACCCACGAGAAGGTGGGAGAAGACGGTTGGGCTCCTCGCATTTTGGAATGTGCTCATGTCAGTTTACAAATGTGTCCACATGCCTGCATGGCCGCCAGAGCGAGACAGGCCTGCCTCCCATACTGATGCTGCCGCTCGAGAAGCCCCTTGGCGGGGCTCGGGCTCAGGCGTCCAGTCTCGGCAATGGGCATCGATGGCCACCACTTCCCAGGGGCCTGTGACGATTCACCAAGATGAGCTGGCACCCGCCCCTCCGGCCAGCACGCTGTGGGGCACAAGCTGCGTGGGTCCGCACAGCAGGCCGGGCGGTGTTACTGGGGAAGGTGCGTGCAGGTGGCGTCCTGCAGTGCCTGCCTGTGACATAGGAGCTTCATGGAGGAAGTTAGGGGACTTCCCCTCTAGGTGGCCCCTAAACTGTAGGTGAAGCTCTAATGGTGAAGAGAAGGGGGTCAGGAGGTCAGCGTCCTGCAGGGCACGTGTCAGAGGCGTCAGGCCCGGGGCCGGATGTTAAGGGTCAGGTCGGCCAGCGTGCAGGATTGTCAGCGGACAGCAGTTTGTGAGTCCAAAGAGGGGCAGGAGGAAACAGCTGGTCTTTGGGAGAAGGATTTGCTTCAGGATCCAGAGGCTCCATCCATTCTCCTCCTTGGAGGGTAAGCGTTGCACAGGGAAGGAGAATGGGAAGGGAGGTGTGGGCGACCTGGGAAATGGAATCTGCGGTGACGCCAGGGGGGTCTGTGCTGGGGACCCTGTCAATAGTCCACGCGGCTCAGCTCTCTTCTCTCTCTGGGTCAGCCTGTGACCCGTGCCACATCGTTATTGTTGGTGTTTCCAGGCTTCAGAAAGCCCCACTTTGGGCGTCCATTTATGCCGGGGTTCATGTCCCAGCATCAAGAAGGGTTCAGAAATCTGGAAAAGGCTGTGCGTAAATGACATAGGAATCCAGAGACTAATAAAGAGTCCAGAGACGAGATATAATTTTGAAAGGCATTGGGGGTCAGAGGACCTTCAGCTAACTGAAGACTGCCTCCTTGTCTAGGACCCTTGCTTTTATTAACACAATTTGTCCTAAGGCAAGGTGTAGATAATACACTTCAAAGGGTAAGGTTTCAAAGGGTACAGAGTCCATTGTCAGTTTGGGGAATAGCCTACGGCTGTTCAGGTGTTTGGCCAGTAGGAGGCAATAACATGTAGATTAAGATGCCCTTTAACTGTCTGGCAGCCACAATCAGTTTCCTATTCAGGTTTGGGGAAATGCCTTCAGCCATTCCCAGATGGTGACTACCTGTGTGACTCAACCCTGTTGAGTCCCCAAGTTTCATCAACCTTTTGATGAAACTCTTGAAATTATGACATGCTGGAATTGGTTCCCGGCACATTGTCATGAGGGATGACCAGTTACTCACGAATATCATTAATTGAAAAAAAGGGAGAGAAAACTGCAAACAAATGATGAGAGGCCGGGAGAAGCCCTTGCCCGGGACAGGAAGGAGAATTGTAGTCATGCTGGGAGCACCCACCTCATTCCAGATGGAAAACGTTGTCCAGCTCAGCACCAGTGGTCCCAGGGGCTCCTCCCACGCCAAGGCCCGCGTCTGTGCCTAGAGGCCTCGGCCAGCAGAGCGACGGTTTCCTGGCTTTGTTACCGAGGCCGGGCCACTCTGTGTCTTCTTACTGTAGAATCGGGGTGACCAGGGATTTGTAGGGTCTCTGGGTCAGGCTCCCCTGACCCAGGGGCCGTGGAAGGTTCTCCCGTGGCCGCACCATGGGTCCGGGTCTGTGGGAGCGTGGTTTCAGGTTCATTGTCTTTCAGGGAGTGAGAATGTCATGAGGCACCATGTGACTTGTGTTAGGTCGGAGAGAGCCCAGGATCGGATACATGCAGACATGTGATGAGACAATGGACTCCCCCTGGAATTTCTCACAGATCTACGTGCCAGACACAGATACCGGCTTCTTCTCCCTGAATCCACATACCCCCACACAGATACTGACTCATTCCTGAATACCTTGCTGACCCCCCTCTAGCTGAAGCTTCCTCAACTGAATACCTCAGCTCATGTCCCCGCCCCTCACCCAACCGCAGTATAAAAAAAGCGCCCCCCCTCCATGTTGGTGTGAATCCACGTACCCTGTCTTTGGGGTACGTGGGTCTCCCGGGGACGCAGAATAAACTTTCCTTTCCTTTCTTTTCTGATTCACTGGACTCTCTATTTCTTGCGCCGCCTCCTGAGCCACCTAACCTAACAACTTGGTTAATGTTATGTGAGTACAGGGTCTGTTTTATACAAAGTTTTACCTTATAAATTGGTAACTATGGAAAACAGTCATTTTACTGCATTGTTTTGGAAAAAGCAATTCTGGCTTCTCATGTGATATAAGCTAAGTTATTCCAGGAGTTTCAGAAGAGGCCAGGATTTTAATTCAAGCAAAGGCGTTCGGAGGCATTGCTTCAGACCTGGCGTAAGCTGAGTCCGGGAGAACACCACGCTCCCTTCTTATGCAGAGCAGGCGTCTCCATCTAAGGATGCGGTGCCTGGGCCCCGTAGACCAAAGCACTCGGCTCTCTGAGGGTGGGCCTGGGAACCTGTGTGTCCAACAGAGCCCCCCAGCCCAGGTGGGCGCTGAGAGCCGTGGCAGACAGCCTCCCCGTTGCTGCACAGCCGGAAGCCCCGAGCTTTGTGGCTGGGGCTGGGCCAGGGCAGGGGCCAGGGTGGGCATTGCTGGTGAGGGGTGGGGCCCCCTGATATGCAGCTCCCAGCCTCCGTCGCGAGGCTCAGGGGGAAACCCTCATTCTCTCAGCCCCTCGGTCAGGATGCTGACGACCACATGAAGGGATGGTGGTTGCCGTACAGGGAGGTTAAAAGTTGACGAGCACTAATGGGCCGGTGCCATCCCGATTGGCCTCCCAAAGGAGACACGCTCTCATTAGTTCCTTTCAACATGAGTCACCGCCCAGCTGCCCCGACATTCGTCTGCGCTTACCCACATGCATTCAGGGGAGGGGTGACTGACAGCTTGTCCCAGAATGGAAATGCAGATGACAGGAGCGCCATCAAAATAGAACAGGCCGGGTTTTTAAGACCTCACAGTTGGAGGCACAGCTTGCGCTGGAAATGAAGTCGAGGTGGCCTTGAATCAGTGCTCTGAGCTGCAAAAACATGACTCAGCAGGACCGAGGGAGAGGCTTGCCACCCATGAACGTCTCTCTGTGGGATCCCCCACTCTGATCGCATGTCACGCCCCCTCCCCCCGTGGACTTTAAACTCCCCCAGGGCTGTGTCTTACTCATCTCAGCAATTTCCATAGCATCCAGCCTGATGTCAGACACATAATAGGAATCATTTTCTTTTTTAAGGAACGAATCCATAAAGTCAGCAGCACCTGGGAGGTGGAAGATGGAACTGCCTCCCGTTAGCCTCCTGGAAGATGGCATTCCTTGGAACGGGTGCTTCCACGCATCCCTGAGATTATTTCTGCCCGTTTTCTGCTGCCAGAACCAGTGCCTTGTAATCTTTTGAAGTAGGGAGGCCCATGGACCGTTCATTCATGACACGGGACAGAAAGACCCTGGAAGGAGAAATGATGAATTTACCTGCGGGCACAGCCGGGCCCTGCAGCGCAATGTTCAGGCAGGTTTTGAGTCCACGCTTGTCGTCTCAAGGTGACAGTTATTAGGGTGAACGCTGGCCTTCCCATCGTCGCCCTCAGGCGCCTTTGGACAAAGAGGAGGCTTCCGAGAGCATCGGCTTTGAATGAGTCACACTCATGTCGGGCACGTGCACCGCGGGCACCTCCTGTGACAGCGGGGCACGCCTCCGTGCTGCTCCTGCGGGAACAATAGCCCGTGTGCCCTGCTTGTGGCGGGGACGAGGCAAGGTCAGCCCTCGGAGCTCAGGAGCAGACTTTCCTGGGCAGAAGCCTGCGGGAGCAACGGGCCCACGCGAGCTGTTTGCTTGCAGACACTCCGAGGCCCCCAGGAGGTCCTGTCTGGGTGTGAGGCCCTGCCATTTGGAAGACAAGCACTGAAAATAACTTAAAATGTTTGTTTTGCTGGACGCACTTGATGAGACGTGAGCTGAGCAGAGCGAGGGCTGAGCGTGGTGGACACTTGCTCCCCCTGACAGATCTCACTGCGGCCCCCGGAGACGCTAGGAATAGGCGGGCACCGGGGAAACCCACTGGAATTCGCCCCTTCAGTCCTCCAGCCTCCGTTGTAAAAGTTCTTCGAGGGTAATGTCTTGTGGAAGATGCCAGGTGACACGCTGAGAGGGGAGCCTTGCGGGTCAAACGGGCGGTGGTTTGTGTGTGGCCAGCAGGTCTCCACACCGTCCGTTTCTCCCCCTCTCAACAGACCGTGGCGGTTTCCCTCTTCCCGATGAGAAAAATAATCAATTGCAAGAAGGCGCCTCTGTGACAAAAAGCTCTTTAATAAACTCACGGAGAGCGGAAGATATCGACCGCGCCTTGTGGTTGGGCCGCAGCCTAGAAATGAAGATGGAGCTGATCGCCTCAGCGGCCACAGGACTGTTTGTGGCTGGGAGGACGTGGACACTCCCGGGACCGGCCAGGTGATCCCGTCCTGGGTACCCGCTTGCATTCTGGTTTTGAAACCACACGAGCCAACACCCACTCAGTAGCCGATATGCCCCGAACTGAGGAGAAGGTGGAGAGCAGACTCAGCGGGGGGCAGGCACCAGCTGGGAACAGTCAGGGGGCCCCCGGGGAGGGTCAGTGACAGCGCTGGGGCCTCGGACACTCGCCATCACGGCCACCTCGGGACACGCCGTCCTCCACGGCAGCGCCCGACCGCCGATGGTCCTCATCCTTACATCACCCCTGCAATCACCTGGGAGAGCCACGAGCCTGCACCCACTTCCAGGGAGCCGCTCAGACTCGTCCTTCTGGGTGCCTGTCCCTCATCAGGGGGGCATGTGTGGGCCTGTAGCCCTGTGCTGTCCAGCGGTGACCGTGCAAGGCCCCTGGCTTCCGCGAGCCTCGTTTTTTTCCCTGTGAGACAGGGAAGCCACACTGACCTGCGGGTGTGGGGGCCAAGCTGGGCTCACGGTGAGAGCCGACCCCGCTCTAGAGCCCTCACGGTCCTCTGCGGCGACCACAAACCCGGAAGGCTCTCTGCTCCCCAGAAAAGCTGCCGGCACCAGAGCCGTCCACGGGAGGAAGGTGTGGGCGACCGGAGCCTGCCGGGAACGCAAACGGGACTCTGCTCTGTTTTTCAACTGATAATAAAAAGAGAAACAGAGAAGTAGCCTGTGAGTGCATCTGATTCATCCACGGCAAAAGATTTAAACTCTATGACGCCAGGGAACCTCAGCCTCACAGACGCCCGTGGTATAAACACTCATAAATACAAGCAGTCCCGACGCCCAGGGCAGCCCTGTCCTTGCCTGTCCCCGTCTCCCCTGTCATTGGCCACTCGTCACACAGCACTGACACCATCCACCCTGGAGGCGATGGAAAGCTGTCCAGACGCTGATCCTGAGAGGCTCCCGGGAGGCGGAGTGAGAGGGAGAAGGAGCAGGGGAAGCAGGACCTCAGGAAGGGAACCGAGTCAGGTCTAGTGACCACTCAGTCCCCTGTCATCTCACCGACCCTCCCTGGGCTGTCTCCCCACTGTGACCCCTGCTGCGAGGTGACATCACCTGTTAGGACAGGTGCCTCTGTAAAAACCAGTCGGAGGATGAGTGTGCCTTCATCACCGTGGCTTCCCCTCCCTCATCTCGGAGCCGAGAGGATCAGTGACGAAGGACGTTGAGATTTTGTTGTCACAGAGAATGATGAGGTGGATGGGGGCATGGAGCACTTTGGGGCGGGAGGACAGGCTGGATGGGACTCTCCCGAGGGTCCTGGGTCCCAGGAAGGCACAGGGCGCCTGGAGGCCGGTGCTCAGAACACAGAGAGGCGGGCGAGTGCCAAAGGCAGAGGGGCCTCCTCACGATTGGTAAGGAGGGAGGCGCGGCACGGCTCTTCCTTCCGTCTGCACCCCGATTCCGGTGGTGCGGCCCACGGCAGGGCTCTGAGGGCTGGCCTGTCCTACGTGGGAACACAGACTCTGGACAAATCACTCACAAATGAACTTGGGATGCAACCTATTCAGTTTTACGTCCGTCTGTAGTCAAGCTTCAGAACTTTCTAGAAAGTTTGGCTGAGATCTCCCTCCTCCTCCTCCCCCCCTGCCCCCGGCCCATGAAAATGCTGTGACCAGAGGCTTAGAAAACCTCGACCCTGCACTTCCCCCAGGAGCGAGGGGCGCTCTGTGCTACGTCAGTGCGCACGCAGCCTTTACAGAACAAGCTGCTGCAGAGAACGAGGGCTGAACGTTTGAGCGTCTGTGCCACGCCATCCTCTGAGCAACGCAGGTGGCTGTGGCTGCAGTTGCAGGAGGGAGTGGCCAGCCCCTTGGGCTCGGCCTGGAGGCTTGCAGGGCCCCCTGACGGATGCGCTGGGTGCTGCTCCGGGCCGCTCCTCATTATCACTCGCTGCTGGTGTGGGAGGAGCAGGGCTTCCTTCTCACCCTCAGGTCCTGTCTGTTCACAGACCCCGTCGCTGTTTGCTGAGTTCATATTTTCCTATTATATCTTCCCAGCAACCAACACACACTCCCACAATCTGGCTTCCAACCACCTGCCCTAGAGCTGCGATTTGCTGAGCAGTAAGATCTGCTCCCAGGGGGTCAATGAGTCGCCACAGCCTGCCCAGAGCGACCCCTTTCCTGCCTCAGTCACAGCTTCCTCACTGCCCTCCCGCCAGCCTTCTGTCTTGAAGGTCACAGGTGGGGACCGTCGGGGGTCGTCGGAGACTGTCAGGGGCTGCGCTTCGCACCTGAGCAGGACGCACGCAGCAGCCAGCTCCTCAGACCTCACCGGGCACCCTCAGAGGGAGGTCACGCTCAGGCACCGAAACGTCCCAGCCCAGAAGGGGCACACGTCACCCCCACAGTACGTTGGCCGGACAAGGCAGGGGCTGGCAGTGCCATCACCGCGTGTGCTTAGAAGGGGCACGAGTTGGAAATATTTGGCAGCAAGATGCTAATGAGACCCCCAGAGGACCACAGACACCAAGGACTTCTGGGGAACTCAAGGGGAAGGATGCGTTGTAAGCCCGTTGGGTAGCATCCAGGGCCGGGGACCAGCCCTGTGGGGGGCTGGCCAAGGTGGCCAGGAGAGAGGACACACTTGCTCTGTGGCCCATCGCCTGCTCGGTCCCTGCGGGCTGCACACAGGACGGGGTAGGAGGCAGCAAACCCTGGCGCACACCTGTCTGTTCACCTGAGATCCCCAGTGTTCCCTCCGCCACCTCCCAGGGTCTAATCCAGGGGCAGGTCCTGGATTTGTGTTCCAGCTTCACTAGGGAGAAGGGCTCAGTGTTCGCTGCTCCCCAGCCCACATTTGCAAACGATTTGGGCAGCTTCGGAGGAGAGCCGGGTCTGTCCTGGAGGGCGTCGGGAACGCAATCTGTCACCAAACGGAAGGCCTCCAGTGGTTCCCAGTCCTGATCAAATCCCCTCCCCTCCGCTGAGTCACTGGCATTTGGGTGGTTTTCTTGCGTTCCACATGATTTGGAGGCATCGATTTATCATTTCCCCTACTTGGAATTCCAGCGACATCCATTTCTCACTCCATCCTGCATTTCTATAAATAAAGTTAGTGGCAACTTGAGCTTCTTACTCATTTCCCTTCCCTTTCCACACCAGCCGGCGGGATTGATAAGTCCTGTGCTGAGGAGGCGAGCGAGGGACCAGCGCTCAGGCTCGTCCTCGTCGCTCGTGCCCGCTCTTCCGTTTCCGTCTGCGTGGCACAGGTGTGAGCACCGGCCCAGGGGGGACGGCGAGGGTGGGGCTCGCTCCTTGCACTCACGGGTTAGGTCACCAGGCAGGGCCCTGGGGGGACAGCTGCGTGGAGTCGCCCGACCTCTCGGGGCTTCGATGACTTTGTCTGGATGTGGCAAAGGGTGTCTGACCCTGGTTCTCACAGAACCAGAGGCCGAGCAAAAAAGGTCTGGTTCAGGAAGTGACGTTGTTTGGTTTGCAATGACAGGATTCTAGAATTTTCTTAAAAACACACAACCTTTTAAGGGGAACATGAGAATAGAATGGGGGCAGGTCAAGATGACACAGTGAAGGCGCGGTGGTGCTGACTGGTGAGTCTGGGTGACGGGCACCAGGAACATAATCTATTTTCTTGTCTATTTTTGTGACGCACGAGAATTCCCATAAGAAGTGTTTTTAAAAACTCACGTAAAACGGAACCACAGGGAAGCCTGGCTTGCTGCGGCGTCTCGGGTCAGAGTGGGTGAGCCTGGGCTCCCAGCCTGGCTGGGGAAGGACAGACGGACGGTGAGCTGCAGACGCAGGCGGATGCTGACCCTGGCTCAGCCACAGAGGGCGAGGGGGTTGAGTGCGGTAAGCTCCCCGGGCCTCAGTTCCTTCATTTTACGTATGTATGTATGTATTTGTTGTTACTATAAAAGGAGGGAGGGTGAGGTTTCAGGAGAAGCGTGGGGAGGAGGGGGTGGTGTCTGTGTGGGAGGCTCCCCTGTGCTGGAACTCAATGTCTGTTGGGCGTCCTCCCTTTGAGCTGGGCAGTCCGGTCCCCGCACCTGTGGCCACCCTCCTCCCCTCTGCCTGCAGGCCCACCTGGCCCCGCTGGCGCTGGCGGTCTGAAGCAAAGCGCCTGCCCTTTGGTTCTCGCACCCGTTAAATGCGCCCCGAGACGCAATCGGACCCTCCGACACCCAGACCTGCGGGGAGCGCTGGGGATCTGCTGGGCTCTTCCCTGCAGGGGACGCTGCCCTGGGCACTGTCCTCTCCGGGCCCATCAGTGAATCAGCTCTCAGGGGCCCCCTTGTGGCAGCAAAGGAATCGGGCTATGTTAGAACAAAAGAAAGAGACAAACAACAAAAAGCAGCCCTCAGCCTTTCAGACCCCAGGCAGGAGCAGTGCGCAGGCCCTGAAAAGTCTCCTGTCCTCAGTCTGTGCCCCTCCCCACCCCCCTCTTCCGATCTGGACCCCGCAGCACCACCGGCGCCCACCCCGAATCTGCAGCGATGGCCGTGGTCATGGAGCCAGGATGGCCTCCGGTTTGGGGCATCGTGAGGGGCCCTGCACAAATGCCACCTCCCGGGCACCTGGGGTGGAGGTCAGCTGGGCTCGGCACTGTTAGCAGGACGGGGCGAAAAGCACAGGCCAGCGGCGACGCACCTGGCTTCCACGTTGCCTCTCTGTTTGGGCCTCAGCTTCCTCAGCTGTCAAGCAGCCTCTGACGTCGCCATCAGCCCTGAAACTGATTGTCTGACCAAAATGGAACCTGGGACTCTGCCACCCAGACTGGCTTTCCTCTGGCCCTTCCGTTTCTGACTCTTCGCATTGTCTCCTGGTCGGCGATTCCCCAACGTCACCTTCCCTGCGCCCCACTCAGTGCCACCGTCACACACTCCCTGTCATGGCCAGTATTGGCACCACCTCCAGGGCCTCTGCTCTGCCCACCACCTGTGTCGGCCAGCACCGCCCTCCCCCGGGTCCCCATCCCCAAGCCCACTCCACCCGCCCTCATCTACCTCTGCACACCCAGGACCTGGCCTGCTCCCCTGGCCTCACCCCTCCCCTGCCCCTCGCCCATCCTCCCCCCTTGCCCTGCTTGTCTGGAAAAATCCTGTTAAGACCTCTGGGCCTGCAAGGGACTTCCCCTGCATGGTTTGCTCCACCGTTCACTGAATTTCCTGCTCAGCTGTCCCGTCCTCAGAGACAGCCGTCAGGTGTAAAATGCCATCTCCCCCTTCCTGACCCGGGTCCTGGTTTAATTTCTTCCTAGACCTTTCCCCCTGAAATGGCCTGCTCACTTGTTTGCTTGTTGTGGTCTGGGGCCAACGGGGCAAAGCTATAAAGAGGACGGCTCGGAAGGGAGCCCCAGAGGCCGACAGGCGCGTGGTCGCCGCTCACTCACCATGTTAAATGAAAAACATTAAGGTCAGAGTCATGTGCACTTCTAAGAGCAGGGAGGGCCCGGGGCCTGTTCTGGGCCTGGTAATCGTCTCTCCCTGGCCCTGGATACGGTCGCACGCTGTGCGTTTACAGCTGCTGCACACAGCGGCCGCCGGGGGCTCCCGGGCCCGGGCCTGGGTCTCCGTGATATGATGCTGACGCTCAGTCTCGGGGTCCCACATGCTTAGGGAGTAAATGCTGGAGTCCTTGCCCGTTGGACACCCAGGAAGCAAGCCGCCTGCTTCTCGGGTGTCCACCAAAGCACCCCGGTTTCCTGGTGCAGACCCAGCCCCTGCGTGGGCCTCACTCACACCTACTTCAAGGCAGGAAGAATTACCTGCGTGTCTTAGGCCATCAGCTTAGTTTGACTCAAGGGAGTAAGCGCACCAGGTGTGAGCCTCAGGTGACAATGACACCAAGCGATGGGTGTAGGATAACAAAGGCTGACGGCCCTCCCTGTGGAAGGCCTGGGAGGAGGCGCTCATAGTGCACTTGTTCTCTAAAGGGCAGAACATTCTGGAACACACTGGAAAAGGAAGCCCACGGGGCAGCTGCTACCCTAACTGGCTGTGTCATATGGAGGGGCCCCCCAGGGAGGGAGACCAGGTGAGCCCGCCCCTCCTCCCTGGCTCTGTCTCTGGGGGCTGCCAGGACCGGCTCAGCTCTAATCTGGCCTGCGGCTCCCACTGTAAGTCTGTGCCAGCGTCATGGGCACATGACCAGTGCAGTCACATGGGACCCTGTGCTCAGAGGGCCCCGTGCTTGGGGCTGAATGCTCTGCAGTCGCCGGTTGAAATTCTGAATAATGCCATCCCTGCCTTTGTGGTTTGTCAGTGAAGCTGTGGGACAGCGAAGGGGGTGCTGGGGACCGGAGCCGAGGGCCCTCTTCTGTGACCCCTCCTCCTACCGCCTCCTACAGCAGAAGACAGGAAAGCATTTTGTATTTCAGAACCTTGAACAGCACCTCTTCCTGCTTTTCAACGAGGGGCTCTCCTGTTTGCATCTGGCACAGGATCCCGGTTGGAGAAGCGGAGGCCTGTGGCTCAGCCAGCCTGCGACTCAGCCCAGGCCCCTTGGGGACGTCCCCACGACACACTGTGGGCAATTCACAGCAGCCCCTGCATGCTCACGCCAGCCTCCGTTCTGCTCTCCCTCAGCAACCCCCCAGCCACACGCCTCCCTCTGTGCCGTTCCTCCAAGTGTGGTCCCCGGGCCAGGCCAGTCCCTGCGCTGCTCCAGCTCCCGATCAGATACGCAGAGACCGAGTGAGCAGTCACCAGCTTCTGCCCTGACTTGGCCGAGTGGTTTTATGCCGATAGAATCTGACAATAAGACATTAGGACTCGTGTTTCTTTTCAGTTATTTTTTTTAGTAATTTTGTTTCCTTGGATTTTGCAGCTGCGATTGCAGGGGTGGTCCTGGTTTTTGACTTCGAGGGGCTTGTTTGTGCGGCTTCTTTGCTTTGTGACTGTGGTCCCACCCTGGTTCTGTCACAGCCCCTTCGCCAGCCTGCATCTCAATCATCCTGGCACTTTGTGCGGATGTGAATGGGAAAATCTCAGGCGCATACACATTCATGAGAGGCAGTGCCATTTCCATACGAATGCAAGCGGCTGCGCCCTCGGGCTCTGCAGACGAGGCACCTCAGCCACTGCTCTGGATCAGGCGAAGTGCAGTATGTGTGTGTGTGTTTTTTTTAAATTTTGTTTTATTGCTTAAGGTATTACAAAGAGTATTACATATGTCTCCTTTTTTCCCCCTTGACCTTCCCCCGGCCTCCCCTACCCCTCAGTGTCTTGTGTCCATTGGTTATGCTTATATGCATTCATACAAGTCCTTTGGTTGATCTCTTAAACCACCACCCCCACCCCAACCCTCCCTGCTGTAGTTTGACAGTCTGTTCGATGCTGCTCTGCCTCTGTATCTATTTTTGTTCATCAGTTTATAATGGTCTTTATTATCCATAAATGAGTGAGATCATGTGGTATTTTTCTTTCATTGACTGGCTTATTTCACTTAGCATAATACTCTCCAGTTCCATCCATGCTGATGCAAGTGGGAAGAATTCCTTCTTTTTTACAGCAGCATAATATTCCATTGTGTAGATGTACCACAGTTTTCTAATCCATTCATCTGCTGATGGGCACTTAGGCTGTTTTCAGATCTTCGCTATGGTGAATTGTGCTGCTATGAACATATGGGTGCATATATCCTTTCTGATTGGTGTTTCTGGTTTCTTGGATATATTCCTAGTAGTGGGATCAATGGGTCAAATGGGAGTTCCATTTTTAACTTTTTGAGGAAACTCCATACTGTCTTCCACAGTGGCTGCACCAGTCTGCATTCCCACCAGCAATGCATGAATGTTCCTTTTTCTCCGCATCCTCACCAGCACTTGTCGTTTGTTGATTATTCGCAGTGTGTTTTTGTATTCAAATCATACACCTTCTCCCTAAAAGTCGTGATGAAATCTTCCCATCATGGATGGAGAATGTGTTTCCGCTGACCTGCTTTAACACTTGGCTGTGGGTCCTCATTTTCAAAAAGGGCAGGCTCTCCGTTTCTAAAGGCCTCCCTTCCTCTGTGGCTGTGGAAGACCGTCCTCGATACCTGTCCTTGAGCTGGGAGGCCAACTGCTGCCTCAGCCGCCTGTCACTCCACTCCAGATGGTGCTGCTCTTGGGAAGGTGCAAACAGGAAGTGGGTCCACTTAACACCTGACCTCAGCCTTTGATGAGGTCAGAGAGACTCGAAAAGAATTCTCTGTGCATTACTGAGTGGCCCTTTGTTTATTCAGTTTAATTAAAAAGTGAGCATGGAGGACAGAGGTGGTGAGCAGGGGGCTGCAGCCACAGGGGCACGGACCAGCGCTGCCACCTTGATCCTTGTGGGCAGGGCCCGGAGGGGCAGCTGAAAGCCAGGGACAGGGACCCAGGAAAAGGAAGCTGCTGGAGGTGAAGGACAAAACACGGGATGGAAAAGAGAAACAAACCTGTGAGCTGAGTGAACTGTGTGTATGAAACTGTATATAATCCACTTGGTGTTTGTGGAACTTTTTAGTAGGAGGAAACCCTTTAAATGTGTCAGTAACTTCTGTTAGGAAAAAGCTAGCCGGCTTGTGAGGACAGGGCCATTCAGAAGACCTTCATCAGGCCTGGCCCTTCTCTGGTATTGTGGGAATGACGATAGTGACCTTGACCTTGGTGGTGACCTTGACCTGCTCCGAGCACCGCCCTTCATGCTGTGAAGGGGCAGCGGGGAGTGCTATCCACGCATCCTCCTGAGGGAAATGTGTGTCACGCAGACTTGGAAGATGCCTGTGTAGGAAGGTCTGAAAGCCTGCACTCCGTGTGCGACTTCAAGGGCAGCCCGCTCCTCCCCTGGGTGACATTTCACAGTCAAGGACAAATCTTGGCTTATGCCTTCAATTGCATGACTTACAAAACATCCTGTATTTGAAGGAAGCTCGGCCTGCTCCCCAGCAGGGTGGCCCTTCTCTGCTGGAACAGAAAACCAAGAACACGCAGTTCTACTGGAAAGTGAGCAGGAACAATCACCATTCTGACTGAGTTTTTTAAAAAAAACATTTTATTTCAAAGGGTAGATAAGGGTTTTGCTAGGCAACAACCGAGAGAACAGTGGCCACGGAACAATCAGTCTGTCTTAATAAATAACAAATGCCCTGTGAGCCAGGCTCCCATAGCACAGCACACACTCTAAATAAATAAACCCGCCGTCCCAGGTGTCTGGCCCGTGGGGAGTGAACACATTCTGCACTGGGACCAGCCACTGCCAGTGCCTCTCCCCTCAGCCCTCAGGCCCCTGCCCCGTCCTCCTGGACCCCACAGGGGACCAGCAGTGTCAGGGCCCAGAGCTGGGATGATGGGAATCCCGGGGGCCCCCGGGGCTGGCATTCCTGGTGCCCCCGGGGCCCCGCAGGCGTGGATGCTTCCTCACTGCTCCGTCTCACAGTGGCTGTCAGGTGGGCACAGAGAGGAAGTGCCGGCAGTCCTGCTCCGTGGGTTTGACTCAGTTGCGAGGCTCCGTCACTGGGAAGGGGCTGTTTGCTGGCTGCCTCCTCCCTTGTGCTGCTGGAGCCGACTGTCTTCCACGAGTGTCCTTGGAGTTCCCGCCCTTGGGCACTCACCCCGGTCTAGCATTCTACACCGAAATACCTGAGAGACAGGGCACCTGAGTGTCCCGCAGTCCGTGCCCGGTGCCCCCGGGCTCCACCATGGCCGCGGCACCTCCTCACTGCGGTCCCCGAGCGCCAGGCCCGTCTGAAACAGTGCCGGGAGCTCTCAAGGTGGCTTTTGTGTCTTTTCCAGGTGCATGTGCAAAAGGCAGGAGTAAGTCATTCTTTTCAACACAGGATCCTTTATTTGAACTTTTCCTTGAAAGACAGTTTGTGGACGGGCCTGGCGTCCCTCTGCAGGACTGAGTGGTCAGTGTTCCTTAAACCTGAAAGGAAAGGGTGAGACAGCAGCTGGTCACACAGACATGGCGGTCGGAGGACAGATGCCCCTGGCCCTGCACAAGCCCCTCGGAGGGAGTGCCAGCTTCCCTCCCCTCTGCGGGGTGGGGTGGGGGTGGGGTGGGGGGGGGGGGGGGGGGAGGGGGTTCCTGCCCAGCCCTGCCCCGTCCCGCAGCCTTGGGGACCAAGGGGAGAGGGAGACAGGAAGGGGGCAGGGACCGGGCTGAGCTCTGGCTGCCACCTGAGAACAAGAGCCCAGCTCCCTGGGAACAAAGGAGGCTGTCTCCCGTCTCCCGTCTTTCACTCAGATCTTGAGGGGAGATGACCAGGATCGATCCACACCAGCCATTTATGGGCAAAGGAAAAGGGGAGCCAGCGAGCTGTGGGATGAAGGGGAAGCGGGCGCCAGGCCCGTCTGAAACAGCGCCGGGAGCTCTCAAGGTGGCTTTTGTGTCTTTTCCAGGTGCATGTGCAAAAGGCAGGAGTAAGTCATTCTTTTCAACACAGGATCCTTTACTTGAACTTTTCCTTGAAAGACAGTTTGTGGACGGGCCTGGCGTCCCTCTGCAGGACTGAGTGGTCAGTGTTCCTTAAACCTGAAAGGAAAGGGTGAAATAGCAGCTGGTCACACAGACATGGCGGTCGGTCAGAGGACAGATCCCCCTGGCCCTGCACAAGCCCCTTGGAGGGAGTGCCAGCTTCCCTCCCCTCTTCGGGGGCTCCCTCCCCACCCCCGCCCCGCCCCACAGCCTTGGGGACCAAGGGAAGAGCGGAGACAGGAAGGGGGCAGGGGCCGGGCTGAGCTCTGGCTGCCACCTGAGAACAAGAGCCCAGCTCCCTGAGAACAAAGGAGGCCGTCTCCCCGTCTTTCACTCAGATCTGGAGGGGACATGACCTCAATCCACACCAGCCATTTATAGGCAAAGGAAAAGGGGAGCCAGCGAGCTGTGGGATGAAGGGGAAGCGGGAGTTGTCTTTCTTCTGTGAGAGCAGCCAGGTGTGGGTGGCAGATAAGCCAGAGAGACGTCTGAAGCAGCAGCGCTGCAATCACAGGGAGGAGGGGCCCGGGGCACTTACGGAACTTGACCCCCTGTCGCTGACCCTGGGCAGCTCAGCTCCTTGTGTATGAGGCGGATCAGGAACTGCACCCAAACAAAGACAAGACCACGGTCACTGCCACGGAGACCCCGAGAGCCGAGACCCTGAGTGCCGCCCTGCCCCCACTGGAGACGGCCTGCTGGGCTCGCCCAGCACATGCCAGCGTCTGCCCCCGGGACACTTCTTCAGAACGCGCAGGGCTACTGCTTACGAATCCCTGTGGAGGACGTGCTGCTGGAAATGAGGCTGCAGGAGGGACTTCAGCCAGAGGGACTCCAGGTGCAAGTCATGTTTAAAACTAAGTGAGTCCAGTCATAAAATGTCCCAGTGGGAAAAAGACAGAAAGATAAGGTGACCCACAACCACGTGACACAGGGGGGACTGGAGAGCCGCGCAGGGGGCTCAGAGCCAGGCGAGCCTTCAGCACAGCCAGAGGGACTCCAGGTGCAAGTCATGTTTAAAACGAAGTGAGTCCAGTCATGAAATGTCCCAGTGGGAAAAAGACAGAAAGACAAGGTGACCCACAACCACGTGACACAGGGGGGATTGGAGAGCCTTCAGCACGGGCTCTGGCGGCTGAGGCGGTGGTCCTGGGCACAGCCTGGCCCGGTGGGACTTGGCGCTCGCTGCCCGCCCTGCAGCCCCCAGGCGCTGCTGATGCTGCCGGGTAAACCGAGGACAGCCCAGCCTTCGCCTTGGCGAGCTCTTCGCCTTCATGATCTTTTTCATGCCGAGAGGGCTCAGGACCAGCTCCCAAGTCCAGACTGAGGGCTGAGCACCGCCTGAATTTAACTGGTTTTCCTTGTGTGTCTCCAGTCTTCCCCCAAGTGTGACACCAGCCCCAGAAGAGCTCGAGGCCCACGGTGGGCAGTGCCCTGGGGCTCTGAGCGGGTGCCTGAGGGATGTCTGGTTCTGGGACGCTGTGCCAGTGGGAGAAGGCAGCGGGCACTGGGGGAGGGTTTGGAGGGACAGCGTGAAACCCACGCAACCACGCAGGACCCAGGACCGAGCCTCAGCCAGAACCTCAGCCAGAACCCCGGGGGAAGGAACGTTCGTCTCCTTGGAGGCTTCAGGTTCAAGTGGGAGCTTAGAAGTCCCTCGAATGTACAGACTAGAGAGAGAGAAGCGGCATTTTTCTGACATCAATTCTACCAAGTTCCAAAGGTGGGAAGTGTGGGTAGGAAGAAGCCTGTGATTATAACAAGCGGGTCACGGAGAGAAAGGGAAGCAGGAGGAAAATACTTGCAGTTTGTTAGTGTCGGACAAGCCCTCAATAGTGGCGACAATTCTGAAGGACAGAGCTCAACCTCTGAAACACGAGGAAAGTTTCGGCCTGTGTGCACCTCTCCCGGCAGGGAGGCCCCGCCAGCCTGGCTGTTGCATGCACTGCAGAGGGTCGGCCGGTGGATGTGAGAGCCCGGCCGCCCGTCTGACCACACACCATGGACAGTTCCCCTGGCCTGCAGGTGACAGGGCCGGGAGCCCCAGGGGGGCCTGCACTTTGCCTCTCTGCATGGGCCTGCAGCACCAGCAGCAGATGGGCCGCTTCTGCTTCTGCCCTTTGTTTAAACCAGGAAGAGGAAGGGTCTCAGGCAGCGACATTTAGAGAAGTGAGGACACCCCCCAGGCCCAGCGTCCCTGAGAGCTGCCGGAGTCCTCGGGGAAGGTGTCACACGGAGACGCTCACGAAAGGCTGCTTGACAAGGAGCCACAGACTTACCAGTAAGGCACAGGCATCTGCAAACATCAGCATGTAGAACACGTTGTTCCATCCCGACGGGGAGATGAGCCCGGCCAGCAGAGGGCCCAGGGCCGCTCCTGAAATGAGGCAAGTGGGCATGCGTTCTGCGTGAGGACAGTCTGGGGCGGGACTGTCTGCAGTACCAGAGAGGGGCTCAGACCCTCACTGATAACTAAGCAAAAGCATGAAAACAGTAGCGTCGCTGCCTCAGCTGTCAGAGTGGTGAGGGGTAAGAAGCTGAATTATATTCAGTCCTGCCCAGGGCACGATTGGCACAACCTTTTTCTAGACACAAATCTAAAATATGTATTGTCATTAAAATGTTCTTTTGATCCAATAATCCTATGGGAACATTTTATAATAAAGAAATCGGAGTCTAATGCTATAAAAATATCATTTGGAGAAAGGTAAGGTGCGTAGATACGAAGACAGTATCACTTCTAGTTTCCTGATTCTGATCACTGTTCTGAGGTCACGTCAGGGAGTTCCTTGTTTCGGGGAATACACACTGACTACATAGTTGCTGGTGAAGGGGCAGCATGAATGCAGTTTACTCTTAAGAGGTTCAGAAAAAATATGCTTATGTATCCATAAGTGTACATGTGTGTGGATAGGTGCGTGTTATAAATGTGTGGGGTGAGAGGATGGGGGAGATGATAAGGCAAACATTGTGTGAATTCTTTGTACTTGTCTGCAACTTTTCTTAAGTCTAAAATTATGACCACAATTTTTTAAAAAATTATAAAAACAAAAGAAAAGAAATATTCCTCAAGATGCGCAAAGGTCCCTGTGCAAGAATGTCTGCGGGTGGGTTTGGCCATTATTCTCCTGCAGGGGACGGAATGATTGTGATACGTGTGTGGATGGCGAACTGTCTGATGGGGGAGAGGCATGAAGAGTTCACACAGAGGCATGAACTCTGAGGTTTGGCCTCAGAGATGGAGGTTGCCACTTTACTCATTTACGTACCGATACTCCCGCAAGTGCTTGCAAAGGGCACTTACTACTTTTGTAACCTGAGATGTGACTGTGGTTTTCTTTGTCTCAGAAGAACTTCCAGGGAAACATGGTAGGTTGTTCTCTAACCTCCCAAACACCACAAACGAACCACAATTGAATTTAAAACTCATAAACCCACGAAGAGAAGGGAGGTGAGAAGGCATCGGTCCCTGGAGGGTGGGTTTTAAAGGACACGACAGCAGACATGGCAGGTGCTACTTCATGTTCTAGAGCAGTGGTTCTCAACCTTCCTAATGCCGCGACCCTTTCATACAGTTCCTCATGTTGTGGTGACCCCCAATTTCACTGTTACAAATTGAACATAATTAAAGCATAGTGATTAATCACAAAAACAATATGTAATTATATATGTGTTTTCCGATGGTCTTAGGCGACCCCTGTGAAAG
>NW_005371804.1:1960192-1988368 GCF_000412655.1 Myotis brandtii | reverse complement strand
GAGGAGCAGAGGGTGGGAGGGGGAGGTGGCGGGGGAGGAGAGGGGAGTTGGCTGTGGTCTTGTCTAAAGCACTGTTCCCTATGTCCCTCCACCCCCCATCCCAGGTTTCTCCTCCCCAACATCAATACTCCAGTGAACACCCCCCTCCCCCAATACCCGCCCTCCTGCAGGCGAGCACAGCTTAACCTTTGGAGAATCTGCACCAGAGGCTCTGGGCTCCGGGACACCAAGGCCAGTGTAGGGCAAGGATGAGTCAGCAGCCAAGCACAGGGGAATGCGGGGGAGGCCACCAGCGTTGCCAAGCCGCCGCCTGCCCTCCCACACACAGCAGAATGCTGGTAGCCAATGCCCCCTCCTCCCCCTGGGCACTGGGGGCATCTCCTCCAGATTCCAGGCGGACCCACGACCCTGAGCACCAGCAGCGACACGCCTCCCCTGCAGCAGGGTTTCTAATAGATGCTCAGCGGCTCATCCTGAAGAACGAGCATGAAGGGCCGGCCAGGATCCGCCGGTACCTGAGGAACCTCAGCGAAAGCAAATAAGCAGGAAAGGCCCAGACTGGGGAGAAGAAAACTCCAGGAGTGTAATCCCCTCAGAGCTAACGGACAACGAGGCGGAACCATCCGGAACTTCCACTTCTGTGTCTGAAAACCGGGTCGGTGTCGGCGATTTCACATGACTCGGTCTAACAGCAGCCAGGAGATAAGAGGAGGCCGCACCGAAGGGCAGGCGAACCTAACGAATATTAACACTATGCGAGCCAGAGGGAAAAGGTCACTAGAGGTCGGACCGTCAAGACGCCTCCGAGAAAGAAGAAAAACACGGTACAGGTGGGAAGGAAAGAAAGGAAGAAAAGGAAATGGAAGATCAATCCAGAAAGTTCAACATCTGAAGAGTAAGTTCTCCAGAAAAACCCCACAGAAAATAGCAGAAAAAAACGTAACAAAAACAAACAGCCCCCTGTGCCAGCGACGAGGGCCCCCGGTGCCCAGGGCACAGCGGGTGAAGAGAGGCCTCAGAGATGCAGATGTGAGCCCATGGGGAAATCCACGGCCAGACACGAAGGCCGGGGCGAAGCACCACCGTGGACTCCTCCGTGGGACACGGGACGCTTCCGCCTCAAACTCCGTGTCGACAGACTCTCCACGTGGCAGAACTCGGACACCGTGGCCTTGCCGGCGGGCATTTCCCCTCCAGCCTTTCTCTGCTTCTGCCACGTTGGGCAGCACTTCCGGAGAGAAATAATGAGGGAGACACCTGGACAAGCGTGTGCGGTTTCCATGGCGACCGCACCCTCGGGGCCTGTGCACTGGAGCGGCAGAGCCTGGAGGTCCGGGTTCCTGCCAGGCCTGTGCGTGTGGGCGCAACCGTCCACCACGTCAGCGAGTGCTGGGGTCAGTGGAGGGGTCACTCGTGGTTCGGGTGCCCTCTTTCGTCCTCCGTGAGGTCGAGGGGTTCAGAGCTGCGCTTGGGTTTCTCCCACACAGCTCAGCGCGGCCCCTTTACAGATGCAGCGACTCCCTCTGAGGCAGGTACCCCTGCTTCCCTCTTGTTTTGAGAACATCAAGATGTGTTTTTCTCCTCATTCATTCTTCCCTCTTTTTGAGCCCCACCCTTGCTTTCTGGCAGCAACCGGTGCTGCCAGCAGCTGTGATGGCCTCTAACAGCGGCTCACAATGGGAGTCGACGGACTCACACCAAGGCCTCCGGGACGGGAGGCGGGGCGCAGGCTGCCAGTCCCAGTGCATCATAGCCCGACTTCCCGTGAGCGTGACTTCCAGCTGTGGAAGTTTCTCGTGGGCCACGTGAGCCGGGGAGAGCGGGCCTGCTCCACGTGGGGAGTCGAGCTGCCTGCAGACACCAGGGGGCAGAGCACCCACCTCCCTTTCCTGGACATGTCTGCAGGCCCGAGAGATGCCCTAAAAGGGATGGTCTCACTTTAAAACAAACATCAGAGAGGTGGGCACTAGCCCCATCCAGCAAATTCAAAGCCACCCCCAGATCCAGCAAAATGAAGGCACCAACAATGAGGACAAAAACGGGGCTGCTATGACCCTGGGGAGCGCAGAAGCTTGAGCCCGAGCTCCTAGACAACGGGCGGCCAAGGGCCCGCACAGGTGGCTCTGCAGGGAGCGGTCACAGTGCACATGAAAGCTCCAGGAGGGCAAGGACATGGCCTGCTGCTGCCAGCCTTCGGACTGGCTGGTAAGAACAGGCTGGTGGTTTCCGGTGCCCACCTGCCCCTCTCTGAGGATGAGTTTCGTACTTGACCACCTTTCTGTCCTTCAGAATATGCTACTGAACGCTCTCCCAGAACCTCAGCAAGGCTGCTCACACTGGAATCCGGCACGCTTTGGGACCTGTTATTTTTCCTGCCATTTCCATTCCCATAGATTCTGTTCTGGAGATGACAGCGACACATCACTGGGCCAGTGGGCCGCGGGCCGGGCCGGAGTTTGCCGACAGGCGGCTTTATGAAACCCTGGGTTCTTTCACACTGACGAAGAGGTCCAACCAGCCTCACGCCCATGTCGTCTCCGGAACCATCCGGCCAAAGAGGACAGACTGTGCCCACCCCCTGGTCCCCTGGGCTTGCACGCGCTTCTGCTCTGCTCATATTTTAAGAAGGCCGGCTGATCCCAACATCACCAAAGCAATTGGAATCGTGGCATCTGTTAATTAGGACGTGATGGTGCGGTTCCCCTGTGACAATTAAATTTAGAGCTAAAAATACCCACGTACCTACAGACCCGGTTCCGTCGATGATGGCGGTCACGGTGGCGAGGGCGTGGGAGTTTCCTTTCAGACTCTTGTGAGTCCCCTGAAGAGAGGGAAATCGGTGTGAAGCTCGTCCCAGGGGCCTCGGGGGGAGAAAGGAGCCCAGCCTTCCACAGGGCAACCTACACAAGAACTCTGCAGAGCAGTTCTGAGCGTGGGCATCTGCCCTTAGAGCCCATCTTGGAAAGACTGACAAGGTTTCGAGTGGCTGTAAGTCCTGCACCCACTTCCCCTGTGTTCATTCCTTACACGGTTATGCTACATCTGTTATAATTCACCACCCAGTACGGCATTCACTAAAATCTATACGTTATTTGGGTAGCACTGGTTTTTTATCGGACGTTTAATCTCTTTCTGTCCCAGGTTCCCGTCCAGGAGCCCACATGACATTGAGTCATCGTGTTGGCTGTGACGGGTTCCAGGCTTCCCTTGTTCCTGGTGACCCCGACAGCTGTGAGGAGTAGGAGGCCCCTCTGCTGGGATCTGTCGGATGTTTTCCTCACGATTAGATGGGGAGTGGGTTTGGGGGAGAAAAACTAGAGGATAAGTGCCGTTTTCGGCCTTCATATCAAGGGCACACGTGTTGACATGGCTTATCACTGTTGCCATTGACCTTGACCCCTGGCAGAGGTCGGGTCTGTCAGGAATCCCTGAGTCACATTACCTTCCTGTCCCACCTGCCCCCTGTGGAAGGAGGTGGCAGACAACCCACACCGAGGAGCGGGAGGCTCGCTTCCTCTTGGAGGGCAGAGTTTGGCACACGTATCTTCTCCCCATTTATCTATACAGGGAACTACTTTTAAAAGGTATTTTGTATTTTAGTGCCACGCTCCCTTCAGGTGCCGACATATGATACCGTGTGACATGTCTGTCCTCTACGTTGTAGGTGGGAATGGCCTGCCTCCTCGGGTTGGACTGGGGTCTCCGGGATCGGGAGTCACCTGTCGCCTGGGCAGCAGGCCCTTCTCCAGGAAGACGGTCAGTGGTCCCTGGGGGTCCCAAGGCCGAGGGTGGTTCCTGCCACCGTGGCATTGACATCTACCGTCCTGCACAGGAACTGCCTCTTTACCACGGTGGCTTCCTGTCTAGAACATGTCCTCCCAGGGCTGGGGCCCCACACCAGTGGAGGGTCGGGCACAGGGTGGTCACCCAGACTGGGCCGAACCCGGGAGGAGTGGGCCTCACTGCCGCGGCCCCAGGGCAGGCTCTGGGTGTACAGTCCCACGGCCTGCGAGGCCAGCACAGAGGGGTGAGCCAGAACACTGGACTCACCTCAGCCTCCTCGTCTATAGAATGGGGGCTACAATCTCCCCTCATTTGCTCAGATAACTCAAATGGATAGATACTGGTCATTTAAAAAAAGTGCTTCTAGCCTGGCACAATGGCTCAGGGGTTGAGTGTCGACCTATGAACCAGGAGGTCACAGTTTGATTCCCAGTCAGGGCACATGCCCAGGTTGCGGGCTCAATCCCTGGTGGGGGGGGGGGGTCGTGCAGGAGGCAGCCAATCAATGATTCTCTCTCATCATTGATGTTTCTCTCTCTCTTTCCTTCTCCCTTCCTCTCTGACATCAATGAAAAAAATTCTTTTAAGTGCTTTTTAAACACAGCATGGTACTAATGGAGACCACTGTTGTCAGGGATGGAAGAGGTGACCACCTCGGCCAGCACTTGCCCTCCTGTCCCCCGGCTCTGCGCTGAGACGCGCCCACTCACCAGGTCTGCGGAGACGGCGGTGGTGATCAGCGCGTATGGCCCGCTGACCAGGGCCCCGCAGAGCAGCAGCATGGCTGTGGAAACCAGAAACCACAGGGGATTTAGGGAGCAGAACTGGGCCCCTGGGAGAGTCTCACCAAACCCTAAGTAGGAAGCTTGGCATCACAAAGGGGTCCTGCCCCAGTGGGATGCTGGGAAGGTGGCCCACACATCCAGGGCGGGGGGCTGCCAGGGCCATCGTCATAAACACCTCCTTCAGAGTTGCCCCGGGATGTGCTTGGCAAGTCCAGCCACTTTCCCAAGAGTCAGGCTGTGCTCGGACACGGAATTTCGTTCTTCCACCTCAATGGACAGCAGCTGCTGACACACCGAGGGGGCGAGAACCCGGGGCTCCAAGTACACACGTGACCATACGGCCCCGGGATAGCAAATGGCCCTGTGGTCTGTTGGCCACCAGCAGCCACCGCCTTATCTGCAGCGGCAGGCCTCCCTGCACCCACATGCTGGTCCCCGTGGTACCACGGTGCCTGTTTCTGAAACGCAGTTACTTCCTAAACCGCCCTCTAGTTCACATTCCTCTGTGCAGACGCGTTCGGACCAGGTAGCAGCAGCCTCCGTGATATCCCCCCATTAGCAACCTGCCTCCCCGTAACTTTCCGTGGGATCACACAGCCTTCATCCCTGCCCTTCCCACTGCTGGCTTGTTAGGATGGAAACAATATTTCTAGGTGTCAGAGCCATGAGTTGGCAGTGCGAGTTAAAAACAGTCCTCAGGGTTACGCAACTGCCCGAGAGTGGCAGTGACAGGAGCCCGCTGGGAGGAAGGCTGGGGCCTGCCCTGCTCTGCTGCCTGCTCTCACCTGCTGGGGTGCAGGTGACATCTGGCCTCTGAGTGGCTCCTGGCCACTGGGAACCTAAGGCCCGAGGCAGGTGGCCTGCCCGCTCCCACACTGGCTCTCAGCCTGCACATGGGCAGGCCTGGTGCCTGGGAGCAGGAGTCCTGTGGGCCTCTCCCAACGTCCCACCCAAAGAGGGTCACGGGGACTATTTCAGCCTCGCCAAGTGCTCGTTACACCAGCTGAATGCTCCTTTGTTAATTTTTCATTTCATTTCACCAAGCTGTGGGGTCAACAGACGTGTGTGAAGGAAAAGCAGGGCCCGTGGACTCACCGATGGTGGCTTCCAGCCCCATTTTGCTGATGGTGGAGAAGATGTAGAGCTGTGAACGGGCGGAAACAGGGTAACAGTGGGTTACGACAAGTGGCCGAGAGAGTGCCCTGGAGTCTGTGCTTCCGAGAAGCCAGGCAGGTGGCTCTCAGGAGCCAACCAGACAGGGGCAGCCCTAACAGAACGGAGGCCCTGCTCCCTGGCCGGGTGGGCTGAAGGCAGGCGTCTGTGGAGGACCCAGCACAGAAGCCGCTGGCCTTGTCCCTGACACACGGGTCCCGGTTGTGCTCGCTGAGCTGGGGGCCCTGAGCTGGGGGACCCTGCGGTGCTTCCTTCTCTGAGCTCCTGGCCAGAAGGACTGGGTTGGGACAGTTCTCCTGGAGTCTAACCACTGACCCCACAGCTGCACTGGGGAAGGGGGGGCCCAAGGCCTGGGGGCCACACACAGTCAGTTCCTTAGTGAAGGTTCTTCGAATGTCTGTGCTGGGCAGTGCCCACCACCCAAGATGGCAGAAAAGTAGGCTGGGTCTGGGGACAGTCACAGCCCAGCCGAGTGGCAGACCAGATAACGACGATGCCAGCTGGGGAGTAATAATGTTACATGTAACGTGTTGTAAAGACAGTCACGGTACAGTGTTCCTTTAGCCCTTACACTGACAATGTGAGGTGCTGCTGCGGTCTCCTCACTTTGCAGAAAAGGAACCGAGCTGCAGAGCGGAAAGTCCCCTGCCAAGGTCCAGCTCCACTGAATACCAAAAACAGTGCGACCCGCTGTGAACATGATGGGCGGGGTCAGCGCTGAGGGGAGGTGGGGATGGCACCAGGGATCCTGAAGGATCAGTGGGAGTCCTGGGGGAGGAAGCGGGGGAGGAAGCAGGGAGGGCCCATGTGCAGTGGGCGGGGGAGGCCGGGGCTCCCACGGGGTTTGCTGAGGGAGGTCTGAGCCATGGAGGGATCGAGCCTGGGCCGGGCGGGAGAGTGCTGGCTGGTGGAGGACAGAGGGAGGCAGCGGTGGGCAGCTCACCGTCGGGGCCGCGAGCAGCAGCATCAGCCCGCAGGTGGAGGCCCTCTTCTCCAGCCGATCCGAGATGACGCCTGCCAGGATCCCACCTGCCAGGCAGAGGGTGGTGCTGAGGGCTGCCTCCCTGGGCGAGGCCCCATGGAGAGGAAGCAGGATATACATATAGTCACAGGGGCGAGAAGGCAGTGACGTCCTCTCCCAAGTCCCCGTTCACGTCCCCGTTAGCAGGAAGCCGCTCAGCGATGCCTGACCTCCCAACAGGCCGATGTGCTTGTGGTCAGACACGAGTGCCCCGGAGGCCCCTCCCAGCGAGACAACGAGGGAGCCTCGGGTTTGCTTTAGGCCCTGAAAGCCCCTGTCCCGCCTCCCCCGTCAGGATACTAACACCACCCGCTTGCCGCCTGCTGGGCACCCGTCTCTGACAGAGCTCAGGTGCAGAGGCAGAGCCAGGACACGGGAGGGGATGTGCCCACGCAGGTGGTACCCAGGGGGCACATCGTCCTCTCAGGGGTAAGCCAGCTCTAAGAGGTCCCGGGCCCTGGGTGCTCATGTGCCACTGTTTGTACGCACGGAGCTGGGGGTGATGGACTCACCGAAGATCCCGCCCACGTCAAACAAGGTGGACAGCTCGCCCGCCTCCTTGGCGTCCAGGTGATCTGTTAGACCGAAGGGCGTCGCTGTGAGGAAGGTCCTCACACCACACCCTTTTGTTTCCTAAGCATGATGCACACCGAGGAGCAGCCAGCTAACTCCGATGGAGGAAAGCAAGCAGCCCAGCATGCGGTGGACACACAGAAAGGTGAGAACCAGACACTAGCCCCCCAGTGAGCACTGGTCCTGCTGAGTCTCACTGGCTCCCACTTTGGTTCAGTGTCGCCAGGGTTCCACGCAGCACAGGACAGAAGTGGGGCCGCTAGACAGGGAAGGATCCCCGAGCTCTTTACTGCTTTCCCTGTGCCCCACAGACCCCGCCCCTGCAGACATGCCGGTCCCCTCACTGTCCCCTCAGCCTCCCTCCTGTGACAGTCAGCCCTCCTGCTCGGGCTCAGGCCACGTCCGCTTGTCCTCATGACCCTGGGAACATGCGGTCTGCACCCTGCAAACCCACATTCCACATTTCTCCTCCCTGTCCATTCAGCAGAGCCGCCATCTCCCCACCTCTCAGGGGGACACCCAGAAGTTCTGGGTCCTACTTGACCGTCCTTCCCTGACCATCCCACCCCGACCATCCCGTCCTGACCATCCTCATCCCCTTTCAGCCGAGGCTGCAGCCCCTGGATGCAGGACCTTTTCTCTTAGGAACGTCTGGACCCCTCTTGCCTTTCCTGTCATGGTCACACACGGGCGTGCACGCTGCTACGGAGCTGGTATGTCCTGTCACCACCTACAGCGTCAGCCCTGCTGGACTTGGGAAATAAGACAAACTACCTGCTCTTCCCTCAAATTGGAGCTCGTCCCCAGGAAGCAATTTCCAGGTCAGACCATCAAACACTTATTATCTCAGCTCCCCAGGGCCTCCGCTCCTGCTCGCCACCTGCTGTGGCCCAGCGTCTGATGGAACTAGATTTAAACACAGGCTGCCCTGGGACAGGGAGACCCCGTGGAACCATCAGCCACAGCTGGGACGGACATGTCAGCCCTTTAACCCCATCGAGGTTAAGACCATGGCAATAGAACGTGCCCAGCCCAACTGCCTTTTTGTCTATACGCGTCCACTACTCATGTCGCTGGGTTCAAAAGTGTGTCTCTCACATCCTCACGCATCATGAGCCTCTGCTTTCCAAGTCCAAGGGACCAGCAGCTGAAGGGAGTTCGGATCCCAGCCTCCGCACAGAACCTAATGCCTGTGCTTCCAGCCGCAGGCACTCACCGACACTTGTGATGTAGAGAGGCAGCCAGAAGAGGAACGTGTAGCTGACCAGCTTTGCAAAGAGCAGACACAGGGAGAACTCGACCACACCCTGAAAGAGAGCGAGCGGCTTATGCCAAAGGTGCCCTCACTGCGTTCACTTCAATAGGCTACCGCGCCCCAAGTTCCCCGACGCCCATAGACCACAGCTCTGGTCTGGGCTGGCACCTCCGGTGGCGGGGAGAGGGGCAGTGTGGCTGCACAGGATGCCTGGGATGCGGGTCCTGGACAACTCCCGCAGGCTCCTACAGCTCACGGCTGCCCTTTAAGAAGAAACCCGTCTTTACATCAGCTCAGTCAGTGACAATACGAACTGATGTGACCCTCACACCACTTCGCTCTGAGCATTTAGCTACTGAAGGAGTTCAGGACGAAGCGGAGAGTCATCTGGTTACTGAGTATTTCATGGCTATTTCTTTCTCCCCTGAAACCAAAACTCAAAACCACCGCACCTTATACAGTGACGGGGAACACAGAACATGTGTCCATTCTCTAAGGGATGGGGGCTGCTGCGCCCTGCCTGCACCCAGACTGTGGGTGCTGGGGAACACCCAGAAGAGCAACACAGATCTTCATGAGGAAACGAGGGTTGGAGTTTGATGGCTAACGGACAATGCCTGTCTGTGGTCTCTGGAGGTCTCCTTTAGAAAGAGTGGGTGCCTGTGAGCCAGGCCCCACCACAGCGAGGCAAGCACACGCCGTCTATGCAGTGACCAGAGGACTCCTCTACGTCCTGGGCTCCTCCAGGAGCTCCGTGTTCAGGAGCTGATGCTTGCACAGGGGGTACCCCAGCGGGAGGGTGTGTGTGATTCACTGCATCCTCACCATGTAGCTGGCGTTGTGCTCAGAGCTCTAATTAAGTGACCTCCTTCAATCCTTGAACAGCAGTGAGCATGACACCAGGCACTGAGCCGAGTGACGGATGAGGGAGTGGGGGCTCCGAGTGGCTGACACTTGCTGGGACACCCAGCTCCTCGGAGGCAGGGCCGGGGTGAGCCTGGCCGGGGCTCTCAGCCTGCTCTCTGCACAACCCCACTTGCATTTCTTAACTAGTGTGTACCCCACTTTCAGAAAGTATTCGAGGCAGCTACACAATAAGGTACAACAGAAAGGTTACTAGTGTTAACAAGACAATTTTAAAAATAACTTTCTATTTAAAACCAGTGTTTCCTACAGGCCAGCTCAGAGCTCTCTCTCTCTCAATGGCGGGCGGCCAGGCTGGGCTGCAGCGCCCTTGACTGAAAGCAGCTCCGGGCCCAGCCAGTCTTATCTGTTCCACAGCGGGTCCCCCAAGTCCCTTTATGGCTGTGACTGCGTGATTCTACGCTCTGGGTGCGCCCTTCCCCCTCCAGCCCCACACACACACTAGGGGCCTCCGGGGCTGCGTCCCTCTGCCCCTCTCACGGAGGGCGAGCGTCAGTGAATTGGTCTTGGCCGTGTGAGAGCCATGCCTGCTCCTGTGAGTACGAGTGCCCACGGGCGGCAGCTCAGGAGTTTCCAGAGTGGTCCCCACGGCCTGGCTGTCGTGGCCCTTGGGGTAGGGTCGCTCTCCCTTTTCCTGCTGCTTCTGCTCCTGTGGTGCCCTCACCGCCTCTCTGGTCACCGTGTTAGAAGAAAACGGCTTCTACATGTCCATTGACAGTCCCCGGTTCTCTGCTGAGGAGCCCGTGAATTTAATACCAGAAAACTCTGAAGCAACAAGAAATCTCACCACTGCACACCACCCCCAGCCCTTTTTTTTTAAAAAAAAAAATATTTTTATTGATTTCAGAGAGGAAGGGAGAGGGAGAGATAGAAACATCAATGATGAAAGAGAATCATTGATTGGCTGCCTCCTGCACGCCCCCTACTGGGGATTGAACCTGCAAACCAGGCATGTGCCCTTGACTGGAACTGAATCAGGGACCCTTCAGTCCACAGGCTGGCGCTCTGTCCACTGAGCCAAACCAGCCAGGGCCCCCAGTCCTGTCTTGAACACCTTCTCCCTGAATCTCCTTCACATCTGGTCACATACAGGGCCCACCAGCAGGCAGTGCGCATGCCTGTCTGCCCAGAGCCAGGACCAGCTGCCTCCCTGCACACAGCTCGCCTCATCTTTAAACAAAGAACAAGCCCAGGTTCTGTGGCCCATCAGCTTTCTGTCTGCACCCTCGCCCTCCTTCCTAGTAGAGCACGGCTCAATGAGACCAGGTCCGGGCTCCTAAAGCACTTTCATGGGTGAGGAAGTCGAGCGGGCCCACCCCGCAGAGCAGAACGCAGGGCCGGTGCCTCCCAGGGGCCACCTCAGGTGCTCAGGGGCCAGCAGGCAGCTGGGAGGGAGGAGTGAACACAGGGCGTGGAGGCCCAGCAGGGCCAGGAACTCAGGTTTTTCAAGGGACGATGAGAGGCCTGTTTGTCTATGAAATTTCTGAATTTCTAAGTAGAGACAACTCATTTCAAAACGTTTTAAAACAGCCCTGACTGGTTTGGCTCAGTGGATAGAGCATCAGCCTGTGGACTCAAGGGTCCCAGGTTCGATTCTGGTCAAGGGCATGTACCTTGGTTGTGGGCACATCCCCAGTTAGGGGGTGTGCAGGAGGCAGCTGATCGATGTTTCTCTCTCATCAATGTTTCTAACTCTCTATCCCTGTCCCTTCCTCTCTGTAAAAAAATCAATAAAATATATTTAAAAACAAAAACAAAAATACTTTTAAAAACATAGTGTGAGGCAGACAGACACTGCGGCCCTGCTCAGGGCTGGGCTGCCTGTGAACTGGCCCTGCTGAGGTTCTGACCTGTGCACTGTTGATCACAGTTGCCTTTTCTAAGGCCAGTTTCATCCACCACATGCACAGACGCCCCTCTTTGGGAGTCTCCCCAGGCTGGTACTCACGGGGATTTTCAAGGCCCCGGTGAAGCTGATGGCGGCCATGCTGCCCCCGCCCTCGGCTGGGAGGGTGATCACGTGGTTCTGATGGACAGCACGCTTCCCGTCCGACAGCAGCAAGCACTGCGTCTCTGGGTCCTGGAGGGGGCCCATCGGAAAGAGAAAGAAGAGGTTGTCAATGCCTCTGGCGAAGGGAGGCCAGGGTTCCTGATGGCTAAGGGCTTCCTGAGAGTCTCAGGGCATCTTGGAGAACATTCTCACCGCAGTCATTGCTTAGAATCATTAGCTTCCCTGTGTTTTTAGAAAGCACTAACTAAACATGCAAAACCTTTTGACCCAGCCATTCTAGGAATCTGTTTGTGAAAAATAATTTGGACGATGGAAAACTACTTATACAATAAAATGAATGTCAACCACCATTGAGGAAAATTGGTTAAGTCCATCCATAGTAATAATATATCTTGCAGTTATAAAAAAAAGTTATAGATTTTAATGACATGGAAATATGCTCAAAAATACTCAAAATTATATTTTATCATGATCTCAAGGAATATATACATATATTATGAATATTTATATATGTTTAAATATTTTTATATATAAAAGGCTAATATGCAAAGTGTCCCCTCAGGAGTTCGACCGGGAGACTGGGAGTTCGATTGCTTGCTATGATGTGCACTGACCACCATGGGGTGGCGTGGAATGAAGGAAGGCCCTGGCCAGCAGCCAGCAGCCAGCAGCCAGGGAAGGGAGGCCCTGGCTGGCAGTTGGAAGGAAGGCCCCAGCCAGCAGCCAGAGCCCTGATCCACCCTGATTGCTGGCCAGGCCTAGGGACCCTACCTGTGCATGAATTTCATGCACCAGGCCTCTAGTGTATAGATATAACAAGGTAACTATATAATGTATTATAGAGAGAAGCTAAATTCTAACCTGGCAATGATTATCATCAAGTGGTGAAATCACATGCAATTTTTATGAAAATGTCAATAAATGCTTTCTATGAGCCTGCATTTTTTAAGGAGCTCACAATGGATGAACATGATCAGAATTAATATTATTTTAAAATGCATAAACCAATTCTGATATTTTATAAATTTTGATTCTGGACATTGCTAAAGGACAAGTTTGCACTATTAAAGCAAAGAACAGCGGTCCCCAAGGTGGGATGGGGTTCCAAGTCCGAGCAAGATGGCCTGAAACTGTTGCTCATGACTGAACTATGAAGTTCAAGGACTTAAAATGTTTCTCTGTATTTCAGACTTTCCACAAAATCACACAGCCTGTAAGTATTTATCTCACTACAGTCTATGCCAGTTGGATTACAAATGCAGTTTATTAAAAACAAAAAGATGACAATGCACTGCCATATCGGTCTCTCGATACTTAGCGAAAAACAACAATTGGGATAATGGGGGGGCAGGCGCCAGCCATGGCCGCAACGTGGGCTCAGCCCAGCACCTCGCATGGGCAGCAGGACGCCATCCCGAGGACCGGGAAGCGGCTTCCTGGCAGACGTGGCACAGGGGACTGGCCTTTGGGTAAACATGGTCATGTTTACCGCACACGTGGTGCTTCAGCATGACGATGACAAGCCCCCAATGTGAAAACACACTGTCTTCCTAAGGCCAATTCCATACAAATACATGAACACGAAGAGCTGCCACTTGAGTTTGGAAGTAAACTTTTCTCTCAAGAATTATGCTAGCTCTCCAGGTCAAGAGACTAAGTCACAGTTCTCAACCCTGGCTGAGCCCTGAGTCTCCTGGGGCTCTGCGCCAGTCTGGGCACAGGCTGCTCCCGGACAATTACAGGGGTCCTAGGAGCAGGCCCCAGCAGGCCCAAGGCACTGTCCCGGCTGAGAGCTGCAGAACTCCAAGGAGTTTACAAACACAAAGTAGGCAGTGCCGCCTGAAAGGCAGTCATGATGGGGGCTGAGTAACACTCCACTCAGGTCCTGTGGGTCTGAGCCGGGTCACTCCGGGAAAGGGGACGCCAGGTTTTCCTGCTGAACTTGGGGGACACCCTGCCTGCCCGCCAGAGCCACCTGCAGTGTGTGAGCTCTTCCTGCAACATAGGGCGAGGACCAAGGCCCGGTTAGTGCTCAGAGGCCCCTCTGAAAGGGCCAACAACCGCCTGGTGGCGTCTGCACTGAGGTTGCCTGTGGTGCAGCCTCTAACTAGGTAACTGTCTGTTTGGTGACGGCTAGTAAACAGACTTTCACAGAAGGACCAGGAAAGGGAAGAGTGACATTTATTCAGAAGACGTGGCCAGCTTTACTGGTGAGTAGCTGCATCAGAACACGGGGCCCGAGGTGTTGCATCAAGGGCAAAGGCAAGTCTTCAATCAGTCGGAGAGGGCCCGGCAGGCGTGACCCAGAGGTTGAGCACCGCTCTATGAACCAGGAGGTCATAGTTTGAAAAAACAATCCAAGAGAAATTGAGCCATTTGGACATCGATTAAGACCTGATGGGGTGGACCAAATATTTGTGTTCCTCCCAAATTCATGTGTTGAACCCCAATCTCTGATGTGATGGTATGTGGAGGTGGGCCTTTGGTCAGGAGGGGAGCCCTCTTGAGGGGATTAGTGCCCTTATGAGAAGAGACACCGGAGAGCTTGCTCCTCTCCCTGCTCTCCGTCTTCCTGGCATTTAGCTGGTGCCGTCCCCCCGCCCCCCAAAATGGGAGTTCCACAGGAGCAAGACGTGTCACTGATGCTCACGGCACAGCCTGACCTGGAGCAGTGCCCGCTACACGGAATGCTGCAAATACTTGCGGAACGAATGAATGACTGTCAAATTTGATTTTAAAAATGTAAAGTAAGCTTAGCCTGCTACCCAAAGAAACCTAACAAGGACAATTTGAGATTTACTAATGAAACGCGAGACCCAGTTTTGTGAGGACCCTGGATGTCTGGGACGGGTCCCTGAGGCAGCGACTCTGACCGCCTGCTAAGCGGCTCAGGGATGACTCACCAGCAGCTTCTTCTCATCAGGTAGGGCTTGCTTCTGCAGCCGAAACCTGTGCACGCCATTCTCATAGCTTTTCGAATGCTGGGAGAAGAAAAACTAGTTAGAGCAAGGACTGAATCCACAGCCAGAAATGACACCTCACTTCACTGTAGCAGGGATACAAGGAGCAGAGAGTGAGTCCTTACCGCCACCAGGGTGGACGAGCAGGCGATGTCCTTCGGATCTGAAAAACCAAACATGCAGTCATGTGTGAACCCGAGGCCAGGCGTGTCCTCCAACACAAAAACTAAACCAAAACAAGACCCATCTGATACTTTTACTCAATTAGCAGCAATTTCAGAAAAAAGACAATGCCCGAGGCAGCATGCCTGGTGGGGTGAGGGAGCAGGTGGCCACCCCACAGAGAACCCACACCCCCTGCCCGCCCTCCGCCCCCAACAAATGCGAGCGGCAGGAGCATGAAGCCTGCTGCGCAATACGGAGAACAGGTCACGTGTGACCCCAGACACGCAGAGCGCACGCACACCGCAGTGACAGCCACGTGAAGCTTGTCGGAAGGAGGACTTCAGGGAGGAAATGTAAGGACAGGAAAAGCATTTCAGAATAGAAGGTTACAGGGGACATGGGTGAGGAGTTGCTGAGCGTATGGAATGAATTAGAAATGAAAATTACTGGGGACCAAACATCCATCTTGATATACAATAAAGTGCCTTTTATCTAAATGCCAGGAGGAAGGACTCGTGAAAGAGTAACAAAGCTGGAAGCTCGACTTTCCATCCTGTGCCTTGGAAATGACTCTGGTGCATTTGGGCACCAGCGGCCAGCACAGCTGTGGGGCACGGGGGAAGCAAACTCATCTCTTCAGAGTCCGGAAGCTGCCCTTAAACAGCTTGCTCCCTCCCCACACCCAGAAGCTGGTCTTTGAATCACTTGGTGAGACAGTTTAACTGCCTCGAAGCAAACTGAGCTAATGGGCTTTAAAGTTCCCACAGCTGAGCTCCTTCCCATGTGACACAGAGGGTGACCCGGGCCTCGCCGAGCACTTTCTGAGGGACTGGAGGCTCCTCCACGCTCACCCCACGGGGGTTGGCAGGGACAGCATTGCTGGTCCCACCTGACATGTGTGGTCGCCACTAAAGTGATGTCAGCAGCTCACCTGGGGTTTTCCGCAGCCACCCTGTGCCCCGCCCAGTGCCCCGCCAGCCAGGAGGCCTCCCTGCTCCCGAGGCTTGGCCAGTGCCTACAAGAGGGCTTCTCCCGGGCCTTCGCCTGGGGGACATTAGCACACACGACCCTTGGCTGGGACACGTCCTAGAGCCGTTTCACAGGCAGACACGAGGGGCCCACAGGTGGGCACCCTGTCCTCGGGGCCTAGCCCTGGGCAAGAAGGAGCAGGTCACAAGGAGGGGGCACCCGAAGCTTTCGCTGCTCAGCCCCACACTTAGGGAGTAGGGAGAGGAGGGAACAGAAATGAACCAAGAAACCTATATAATTTTAGTAAGCAGTGTCACCCCAATAAACTCAATTAAAAAATAAAATTTAAAAAAGATTATCATCTAAATAAAAAAAATTATTTTTAATTGAACCCATCCCAGGACCTAAGGGTCCATGGCCAGAGTTTAAGAAAGCCTGAACGGTGAGCTGGCACCTGGTCACACCCAACATCCCCATTGCTGAGTGACCTTGGGCAGGTCTGTTAGCACCAGAGCCTCAGGCCCTTTCCCTGGGCAGCCACAGGCCTGGCCCGGGTCTGGAACACAGGAAGCATGCGGCATGCCGTAGCCACTCCCTCTCCCTCCTGAAAGTGTCCTATTGACGACATGGGAAGAACAGCTGCAGGGAGTGCGCGCACTCGTTATTAGGAAGAGTCTGAGAGATGTCTTCATTCCAACACAAATCACAGCCAACCTCAGATTTTAAATCAAGGGGCAGGTGTGACCTCAGAGGCAGAGCTGCGCCCGTGGGAGACACCGAGGAGGCTGAAAGGGAGACCTGCAGCGGGAAGGCAGACAAACACCAAGTCTGGAAGGTGCCCGTGGGCCATGAACCAGGGATGGGGGACCGGCCTTAGCAGAGGCTGGGGGAGGAGAGAGGAGTAGCCAGGGCGGTGGGACAAGGACAGCCAACCTCCAGCAGTGATGAGCCATCCGAAGGAAGTGCCAGCGGTGCAGAGTGACTGCAGGATCAGGTACTGAGATCAGGTACTGAGAGAGATGAGGTACTGAGAGAGATGAGGTACTGAGATGAGGTACTGAGAGAGATCAGGTACTGAGTGAGATGAGGTACTGAGGGAGATGAGGTACTGAGAGAAATCAGGTACTGAGTGAGTGAGGTACTGAGTGAGATGAGGTACTGAGAGAGATCAGGTACTGAGTGAGTGAGGTACTGAGAGAGATGAGGTACTGAGAGAGATCAGGTACTGAGTGAGATAAGGTACTGAGAGAGATGAGGTACTGAGATGAGGTACTGAGGGAGATCAGGTACTGAGTGAGTGAGATATTGAGTGGGATGAGGTACTGAGAGAGATCAGGTACTGAGTGAGTGAGGTACTGAGATGAGGTACTGAGATGAGGTACTGAGGGAGATGAGGTACTGAGGGAGATGAGGTACTGAGATGACGTACTAAGTGAGATCAGGTACTGAGTGAGATGAGGTACTGAGGGAGATGAAGTACTGAGTGAGATGAGGTACTGAGTGAGATGAGGTACTGAGAGAGATGAGGTACTGAGTGAGATGAGGTACTGAGAGAGATCAGGCACTGGAGGACCAGGGCTCTGGGGGGAGACCACAGTGCACTGAGGACACTGCCCCCCAGAGTATGGAACCTGCGGGAGAGGAGGCCAGCGGTGGGGTGAGCCGGGAAGGAGGGGCAGGGAAGGATTTGGTGGCACCAAGAAGAACAGGGATAGGGGCCTCACTGAGGAGCTTGTGGAACCCGGGGGGAGACCACAGTGCACTGAGGACACTGCCCCCCAAAGTATGGAACCTGCGGGAGAGGAGGCCAGGGGTGGGGTGAGCCGGGAAGGAGGGGCAGGGAAGGATCTGGTGGCACCAAGAACAGGGATAGGGGCCTCACTGAGGAGCTTGTGGCACCTTGAATACAGTTACTAATAAGGCGGGAGGCTAAGGCTGTCGGTAAGAAAAACCACCAAGCGGAGGAACGAGAGAGCAGACAGGAGGGAGGCCGGGCTCGGTGGCCAGGTCCCGGTTCCACGGCACCTCCCGCCGCCGTCAGTGCTGGCTGCGGCCAGGAGAGCCAGGGAGGCAGAAGGCACAGTGTCGGTCTGGGTGTGCTCACCTGTCCCCCCACACCGGTAAGATCTCGTAGGACCGCCTTACAGGCACGGTCTCTCGTGGCATTTCTGCCCCAAGAGTGGACCCAGGAGGAGAGAGACAGAGCCCTACGGGCACCACAGTACGGAGCGGGAAGCCAGCAGGGGGACCCCTGGAATCAGAAGAAGCTGACCAGAGGGACAGGAATGATGGGAAGACAGTTCCAGGAAAGCCCTCTGTTCAGAGTCTCAGCACCGCCCCTCCCTCCCCAACCCGACACCCCGCTGGAGCCACAGGAGTGGTGGCTCAGTGGGAGGGAGCTCTCATTCCTTTGATTACAAAAGACCAAGCCAACGCTTCCTTATTCTTGGAAATCCTGCCCTGCTGGCCCGGCCCTGCTGATGGACCTGCGTGGGGACTGGCCCTCAGATCCCAGGCCAGGCCAGCAGGCAAGCTCCCGCCCTCTGCCACCCTCCTCCTTCCCCCAGCACCGGCCTCTTATCGGTTGAGGAAGAGAATAAAGGTCACTGTGGACTCCAGACCTCGGGCAGAACAGGGCACTGCATCCAGGGGACCCTGCGCTGGCGAAGAGGAAGTGCCTGGCTCTCAGTGACTAATGCGTGAAGGCGCCCTGGAGAGCAGGGGGCAGGACCCAGCCTGGAGGAAGACAGGTGGCACAGAGGACCTTTCCCAGAACTCGGTGCCACTCGGGCCCAGTTAAAGGCGTGCGAGTCTGAGCGCCCTGGCATCCGGCAGCACCAGCTTCTCCATTGCTGGCACACCTAAGAACCTTTGTCCTGCTGGGCCTCTATTTTAAAAATTAATTTGAAATTCAATTAAAACAAGTTTGGAATTGAGTCTAGAATGGAACGCTCTTCACCCAGGTAAGATATATGGTCATAAGCTGTGTCATGGTTTTACAACACTGTCCAAGATACACCTTATCAGAAAGCACACAAGGTCTGGGTGAGCAGGTGCGGGCCGGGCACCGCGCCCCTGGAGGTGAGCGACGTGGCAGGCCTGAGGAAGTCTCGAGACTCCCGGACACGAGGAAAACCCCGCATGCCTGACGCTGCAGGGCAGGGGGACAGGTGGGAGGAATTTCAACCTGTTACTCCAGAAACCAGGAAACAGCAGGAAATCCAGCATGACCAGCAGAGAAACAGCTAACGGGGAAGCCTGCACCTGAAGAAGGAAGTCTACCTGGTGTGGAGGGAGCCAGGGCAACCACACACCTGCACAGGACGAAGCAACAGCCCGTTCTCTTAGCAACGCGTGCCGCAGCCCTCCGGGGTGGTCCTCTCTCAGGCCACGGGTACTTACGCTCAATGAGGAAGAGGAAGCACACGATCCCCATGGCTGCCACGATGGCCCCAGGCACAATGAAGGACAGGCCCCAGCACGTGGACACCCAGTAGCCAGCAATCAAGGACCCCAGGATGTTGCCCACTGAGGTGTGGGAGTTCCAGACCCCCATAATCAGACCTCGCCTGCAACACAAGACACAAGGCAGCAAATGATGTCCAGAAGCTCACGTGGGCCCGCTGTGTGGGACACGGCACTGGTGCCACGCATGAGAGCTGGTCGAGGACTAGAGGCGGTGCAGGAACTTCTGCAGGACGCAGGGCTGGGATGCTTGCAGAGAACTGGGCTTCCTCTCACCTCGGAGACTTAGGTGTGTTTACACATCTCGCTCAGAGCTTCTTTATTGATGATTAAAAAGAGGAATGAGGCCTTTTCCTGAAGTTCTTGGAAGACCCCAAATTTAAATGTGTGCCTCTGCAGACTGAGTCCAATCATTTGATGAACTAGCCCATCAACACGAGTTTCCGCTGACTGGCCCAATGGATGGAGTAGCTGAATGAGGCTCAGGGAGCTGGCTTCCCGTTCCCGTTCCCCATTTTCAGTATCTCCCCACACTCCCTAGCCCTAGCCCTGGCCGGAGCCGTGGGTCACACAGCGTTACTGTGGCATCTGGACTGCAGTCAGGCCACCAGAGGCCGAGCGCACCTCCGCTCCCAGGTGCTGGGTGACTGGTCAGGACTTGTCACACTTCCATGTGCCTTGGGTCTTATTTTTAATGTGGCCTGAAGCAGGGTGTCCTCTGCACGTCTCCCAGGCCCCCAGGAGGCCAGAAAAGGCCATGCTGCTGGTCAGCTTTGCAGAATGACAGACCCGCCCCGCCCACAGCAGGGTGGGCATCTCCTGGAACAAAGGCCACCTGCATTTCAGAACCTCTGGTCCCAGAAGTTTTAATAATTTTATTTCATAGACTAGTTAAAGTATCCCCCCCCCGCCCACACACAATAAATCTAAAGAAAAACTGAAAATAAAGTCTTTTTAAAAAAAATCTTTTACAAAATAATACTGCTGGAAACAGGGTGGCCTTTTCTCACCTTCCTTTTTAAAACCTTTTATTTTTCTGTGACAGTTGCCCTTCAATGTTATTTTGCTTTAGTCCCAGGCGTACAGCAGGTGGTTAGACAATCACACACTTTACAAAGTCTCACCTTCCTTTTCCAAACCAGTTGCTGAGGCAGGTGACGACGCTGGGCCAGCCGGTGGTCTGCACCAGCCCGTTGATGACCTGTGACAGAGAGTGAAGGGAGGCTCAGCTCGCGGGGAACACTGCTTCAAGGGGGCTCACGGACGCTGCCCTTCTCCGCACGTTTGGGAGCACAGCTGGGGCGCCCACAAAAGAAGGGGGTCAGACCTTATTTGATGTGAGCCCCAAGAGCCAGAGATTTTAATCTATATTTATAATTATAGATCTAATACATGCCTGTGGGGAAAAGAAAGAAAAGGAAATCTCTTGCTAGAAGATGAACTACTATTAACAGCCTGGGGCCAAGGGGTTCAATTGCTGTCTAATCCAAATTTTATAAGAAGAGAAAAAATTGTCTTCTTTATCTAGAAATATGGCTTGCAAATTGCATGCTTTCACTTCTTATGTTGTGAAGAAGGTACTGTTGTTAATGATACACTGAAGTGAGATTAACTTTGATCTAAAGCCTGTAGAAAGTATTTCTCCTCCTTCTAAGAATACCCTGAGCTTACATTTCAAGAAGGGACTTAATGCCTGGCCAGTGTGGCTTAGTGGTTGAGGAGTGTCAACCTATGAAACAAGAGGTCACGGTTCGATTCTGGGCAGGGCACATGCCCAGGTTGCAGGCTTGATCCCAAGGAGGGGGCATGATGTTTCTCTCTCTAGAGGCCCGGTGCACAAAATTTGTGCACAGGTGGGGTCCCTAGGACTGGCTGGTGATCAGGGCCGATCCGGGCCAGGCTAATCGGGGCCCAAAGGCCCCAGTGGGGTCAGGAGAGGAGGTGACAGTCAGCTGGGTGTGAAAGGAATGGACGCCGGACACCAACGCTGCCATCATCAGCGCCCCACCACCATGCAGTTCCTTGCCTCTCCCCCTCCTCCTTCCCTTGCTGCTGCACCACCACGACGGTGGGAGAGGGCGGGTGGCAGACCGATAGGGGCCTGCTGGCCAAAGGCGGTTGGCTGTGGGAGTGTACTGACCACCAGGGGGCAGCTCCTGTGTTGAGCGTCTGTCCCCTGGATGTCAGTGTGTGTCATAGCAACTGGTCATTCTGGTCATAACGGTCGCTTAGTTTATTTTTTTTTTTTAAAGAAGGGACTTAGCAAGTGCACTAGTGAATGAGCTCACTTTAATCTCAGGAGCGTCAGGGGCAACTTTACAAGATGACATGAAACCAGGTCCAGCCTTGCACCTCTTACAATGACCACTGGGACAACCAGCTCTGCAGAAGCCATTGGGGCTGCACGCCGGTCCAGCCTCAGGGCCAGCCAGGCTATTTTTTTTTTTTAAAGAAGGGACTTAGCAAGTGCACTAGTGAATGAGCTCACTTTAATCTCAGGAGCGTCAGGGGCAACTTTACAAGATGACATGAAACCAGGTCCAGCCTTGCACCTCTTACAATGACCACTGGGACAACCAGCTCTGCAGAAGCCATTGGGGCTGCACGCCGGTCCAGCCTCAGGGCCAGCCAGGCATGGCCTTCCCTCCAGGAATGTGCTGGAACTCTGGTGAAATTTTTTTTTCCTTCCTTATAATTTTAAATATTACTACAAAGTGTAACTTGCTTTTGTAATTAAAACAGTCCAACTTTTTCAAGGTCTGTGGCAACCTTTTTAAAGGTAAACTATGTCTAATTTGCTTTGATGATTTTATAACACCCGCTAGGCTATCTGGAGAGCCTCAGAAATTGAACTCATTATTTTAAGTAATTTTCCATTTCTAGTAAATATTTATTCTCAAGAACATTGGGATGGGCAGTAGCCAAGTGTTTCAGGAAGGGCTGGGCCCAGCTGGAAGGGCAAAGCCACAGGGCCTGTCTCGGCTTCACCTGCTGTGAGCACCTTTAGGCTCTCTCCTCCCACTGACGACCTCCAACCCTGTCCCATCGCCAATGACACCCATGTCCTCCCTTCCTCCTGCCCTCGCTGCACCCCACACCCCTCTGACTCCTGAGTGGTCTGATTGGTCACAGACACAACATCTAAACTCATCCAGATGAGGGCAGAGGGCTCCTGCTTTAATTCCCGGCTGGGGTGTGGACAGATAGGATTCCCTAAGAGGCAACTCCTGCCCGGCCTGTGTGGCTCAATGGTTGAGTGTTGACCTATGAACTAGGAAATCATGGTTTGATTCCCGGTCAGGACACCTGCCTGGGTTGTGGGCTTGATCCCCAGTGTGAGGCGTGCAGGAGGCAGCCGATCAATGATTCTCTTTCATCATTGATGTTTCTATCTCTATCTCACTCTCCAGTCCTCTCTGAAATCAATAAAAAAGTATATATTTTTTTAAAAGAGGCAACTCCTGAAACTTAAGGAAAACTGCATGGATGTTGGAATTTCAGAGAAGACAGAAGAGAGACCTTACATGTCAGCCCTGACCCTGATGTCAGACAGGATACAGGTCTGCCAGGCCCCCCGTCCCGATTCCACCCCCTGCCATCTTCTCTCTTGGTGGAGGGAGGGACCTGCGACATGAACACCCTGTCCAGCTCATCATGGAAACCCCATGCGTGGTGAGCCATAGACCCAGACCTTACCTGAGTTACCACGTAGAATCCAAAACTGTGGATATTGTAGAAATACCCTAACCCAAACAGGGCAGTAAAGATACCACTGGCCAGCATTCCGAAAGTTAGGTAATACCTAATTGGCAGGCGCTCCCCTATTATGCCGCTGAGGAGAAAAAAAAGAAAGACAAATATGAGAAAACAAACACACCCATAGTGCAAATGACCCAGCGATCTCCTTCCGGATGCTTTCCGGCTGTTCTCGGAGCTTTTAGAACTCCAAAGCTCTACTGTTTCCAAGAAGATTTAATCACAATGACCTCCCAATGGGGCGTTTATTAACCAGAAACTGGTAATTGGAAACATCTTTTAAGACTTTTTATTTCTACTGACAGTCACTAACTGTCAAATAATAAACATCAAACACCATGGCTTACACATATGATGGCAGCCAATTAAAAAAACAACAACAAACTTGTCCGGCTAGTTAATCCTGCTTTTATATAAATAACATCCAGTTAAAATTTCAACTGTCAAACTGTAGGCAAACATCATGAAAAGGAATCACCCATGACCATGAGCAAGCCTCTTGGCCTGCAGCTGCTATTAAGTCACCCGGAGAGGCTGATGGATGGACATCATTCCATGTTTACCCGACTCTAGGCCATGCACACCTGCTGACACCTGCCAGGCAGGAGCTGGCCGTGAGGTCCCCACCAAGTCTAATTGTATCTGCCGTGCCACACCATCCGCGTGCCAAGGTGGTGCTGAAAGGCCGTGCCAGGGAGCAGTGCCCTCCCTGCTGCAGTGGAGAGCCCATGTGGACTCCACATTGGCCAGATTCTCGTGGTCACGCTCACTGGCCGGCTGCCTGAAAAAGGGTCTTTGCTGGTAAATAAGCAATGATAGAAGCACTTCATTTAAACCAGGTTTCTTCACCTCGGCACTCCTGCCACCTGGGGCTAGGTGACCTTCGTGGTGAGGGCCGTGCCGTGTGCTGTGGCATGTGAGCAGCACCCTGGTCTCTGCCCACTGGAAGCCAGGAGCACCCTTTCTCCAGCCGGGACAACCATATTTAAAAAATATGTCCCCAGATGTTGCTCTATGTCTCCTGAGGGACAAAATCACTCCCAGCTGAGAAGGACATTTAAATACTGTTTTCTAGTCACTGAGAGAAACATACTCCAGCTGTGGGCCTTTTATTCTATAGGTTGTTGGTGTTCAGTGAGAGCAATCTTTAGAAGAAACATTATTCCTCAAGATGGGACAGGCTGGCAGCCTGGGTGCCACCCGGCCTGAGACGCCGGAGGCTTACACGTGCTTCTGTTCTGCTGTGCCACTCGCTTCAGCTTCCCTGTCTGCTGCGCCCGTATCTGCAGCACCGTGCAAATTCGCAAACACAAGAAAGGAAACCGCCCTCCACCAGCGGGAACTGCCTGGCTGGCACCACCCACCCACAGGGCACTGGGCTAGGGCGGGGCCCAGGTCCTGGTGACGCCGCATCTGGTGGGTCTCAGGGAAGAGGCTCAACGTGGACAGAATCCCCGAGATTCTCGAATCTCTAAAGATCTCAGTCTCCAAACAAAAGCCTCTTGGGCTAAAGGCCTTACTTTCTATTATGCTCATTTCCCCCACAACCCGGCTGGACTGACATCATTCCAGTATTTAACCCGCCCCCAACATGTCCTGTTACTCATTTAACATGTACCGCCTTCCTAGTCCATTCAAGAATGGGAGCAAGGAGAACCCAGGAGAGTAATCACGTGTGGCAGACGCTGGGCATGCGCCACGCGCCGGCACCGTGTCGAGCGCCCTGCGTGCATTATTAACGCATTCATCCCCACCTGTCCTCTGGGGTGAGAACGACTATTTCCTCCGTTGTGCAAAGCTATACAGGGACTTGCCCACGGCCACATGAGCAGGTGGTGGAGCCGGGATTCAGATCCCAGCAGTGTCTCTGCATCCTCACCCGCACAGCCCCTGCGCTCAGGTGAGGAGCCTGTGTGTGCTGAGCAGGGTGTCCAGGTGGACACGGGCAGCACACACTTGGTAAGCCGTGGACTCAGTGATTTGGGACACGTAAACAGATGGCGGCCCCGGAAGGCAGAGGCGAGGATGCGCTCTGCTGAGCATCACGAGGAGCCACCAGTGCCCTGCTCCTAAGTGACCACATCCCGGCAGGGCTTGCCGTGTCCGAAACCCAAGGGCCAGGAAGGCATCGTGGAGAGTCCACCCTGCCCAGCAGTGCACACCGGCTCTCACTCTTTCCTGGTCTCTGAGAAGAGACTGGCAGGTAAGGGGCCTGCAGGCGGGGCCTAGTGTCACGCATCCTGCCTTCATCGGCGCACGCACCTGAGAAGGTTCTGCATGGAATGGTGTAACGGGCCAGGGTCCCGCAAGCTCAGGCGGACCTACCTCAGGTACATGCCGATGGCGTACGCGCACAGGAAGGAGTAGTCCAGGGCTCCGAGCAGCTGCTGGTAGTTGTTCTGATCTGCACAGTGAAAAGCGACAGGCGGAGGTGAGTGGTGCTTAGCTGTCACTCAATGCGCGTTCCCGAGGGGCAACAATACACAGAACCTCTGCTCTCTGAGGAGGATGGAGAATGTGGTGGATGCATGCTGCTGGGCTGCTTGGCAAACAGAAATACAGGCACTGCATTCCAAACAACCACTAGGCAGTCACTGTTTGTGTGGATAGACCCTCCTGCCTCAGGGTGAGCATCGATTTCTTCATTTCCTCCAGCACCCGCCTGGGCCAGCCCCGCACCAAGCCTCGGTGGTCTCTCCCTTCCACCCGCAGTCTGTGCTCTGCGCGCCTTAACTTCCCACTCTGACAAGTACAACATGCAAACCGTGGTCAGCAGATTTCCCCACTAAGGGGATCTTTGTTCGGGCGGTAACACTTCTGCACACAGGCCCCGTGACAGGGCAGCGGCTGGGGGAGTGGGACTGTGGTAGGTCAGCTCCCCGGACACAGTTACCCTCGAGGACATGGGCACTGCGCTGAATTAGCAAGGCTGGAGGGGCTGGAGGAGCCGGAGGAGTGGGCCACGCCAGCGTATCCCAGCGCCCGCCGTGGAAGAACCCTCTCTGTGGGGACAGCCCACTTCAGAGCTGCAGGAACAGAGAACTCACCAAACGGGGCCCAGCCGCAGTCTGTCTCATTGTCCAGGAGCTGGGGAGAGGGGAGGGCGCTGGCTTTCTGGCTCTGGCTGTTGATTCTGACTTCAGCCCCATTCTGGGCAGCGCAGAACTTGTGGAGCTCACCCTGGGACATCCACGGGAGACAGAGGCCAGAGAGAAAGGGCACTCAGCAGGGGTGCAGGGTCAGAACAGCGCCCCCTCTTTCCAGCCTTCCTAGGGGTCCTGGCTCTAGGGGAGGATGTCACCGTGGGCAGTCTGCCTGGGGACCACAGAATGCGGGCGGGTACGGTTTCCCGGGCTCTCCTGCAGACCTGCTCCTGAGTACACAGAGCAAACACAACATGTCCAGGGCACCAAAGAGGACTGCTCAGAGCAGCTGTGCAGCTGAACGCTGACTGCCTGTCATCCTCAGACCACCTGCCCCGTCATCCTTGGACCACTGCCCATCATCCTCGGGCCACCTGCCCAGAATGGACCAATGGGTTCATCTCGCTAGATCTATATGGCTGGGCTAAACACTGCGGCGATACAAGAGAATAGTATGCAATGAATAGGATACCCCCCACAAACAATAAGCCTGACACAAAGGAGCTCCAAGGGTAGGACTCTATTTTCATTTATGATGTTCAAGGACAGGAAAATGACTCCATGGTGACCTTGATTACCATGGCCGGGCACAAGGAGCCTTCTGGGAATTGGCAAAGGGCCAGAGCTCGACCAGGTGATGATTTTCTGGGTGAGCATGGTGCATGGGACTCATTCGCTCTGTGCTCATGTGGCTGTGTCATCATCACCAGGACACTGCCCTAAAAATCTAGCCAAGGATTCTGCTTTACAAATTCTAAGTAGCTATCTGCCAAATAGCTTTCCTCAGCAGACCACTGACAGGGAGTGGAGGAAAGGCTGCAGAGGGCAAAAGAATTACAGTCCTGGGTCAGTGTCCTGCCAACGATGAGAAAGTGAGGGAGGGACAATCGAGCTGTAACGAGCTGTCTTTGGCAAAGGACAATTTCCTTGTTCCTCCTACAATAAAGAGTCAAACGCCACCCAAGCCTGTTGACAATCTATAGGCAAAATGATGGAATTCCAACAGGGTCAGAAAATTATCTTGCTTTTCCCCAGGTTATGACTGGCTAGTATGTAGGCTATAAAATCTTCTTTACTCAAAGTCAAGTTTAACTGGCTATTATGTAGGCTATTATCTACTCGAATCTTCTTTACTCAAAGTGTAGTTAAATGCCGGTTTAACAGCTTCCTGCCCGCCCATCACGCAAGCAGGAACTCGGCGTTCTAAGAATAACGAAGAGCCACCACCACAGCCCAACTCAGGGTCAAAGCATGATGATCATAGAAGCGATTTGGGAACAATTTAGGATTGGATGTTTTGGAGAGAAAATTCACACAAGAATAAATATTGAACTATACTTTAGGATTCTGAAACTGTCAACTAATATTACTGAGAGTATACTACCTTCGAAAGTATAAATCCTAAAACATTTTAAATTCAGAAAAGAGAAACTTAAAAAGCAAAGCTGCAAAATAACTTGCTTCTACGTAATTCATTTTCCCCATTTACCTTCCCTGCCCCCCCGCCCCCCTTGTCAGTTGTCTCTTAAAGTGACTAGTTCCTTACAGAGATTACAGGCAGGATAAGAAATGAAGTGTTTTATGATTTCTTACCTTAACAATGCTGATAGGTTTTCGAGATAAGTGGAAACTCGCATACAGCAAAAATGTCAAAATGAAAATGAAGGTTCGATACCTGAAACACAAAACAGTGTAGGAAATGATGCCCAATAACATGAGCTGCATGAGGAATACATGGCCACTGTAACTCTTAATTTTCTTATGCTGCATATTATTCATTCAGTCATTATCAAGTATTGAATCCTATTGGTCATCTACACTAATAAAAGAGAAACATGGTAATTAGCGTACGACCGCTACCCTTTTCATTGGCTAATCAGTGAGTATATGCAAATTAACTGTCAGCCAAGATGGGGGCCGGCAGCCAGGCACTGAAGCGAGCAGGGAGGCTTGCTTGCTGCAGACTCCAACGTTCGCTGCCTCACTTGCCAGCCTCTCAGCTGCAAGTCTAAGCAACTATATACTATGTTGCAAATAAGAAGCTAAACAAAACCCCAGAAACCAGCTTCCATTCAGCCGGGCTTGGACCGAAACATTGTATCGATGTTTTCAGCAGCGAGGCCTCAGAGCTAAAGCTGGCCCAGAATAAAAAAAAAAAAAGAGAAGAAAACAAGGAGCGGTTGGAAGCTTTAG
>NW_005371804.1:1948510-1958790 GCF_000412655.1 Myotis brandtii | reverse complement strand
GAGGGGTCCCAGACTGCGAGAGGGCACAGGCCGGGCTGGGGGACCCCCCTCCCCCCGCCCCCTGAGTGCACAAATTTTTGTGCACCGGGCCTCTAGTCCTATATAATAAAAGGCTAATATGCAAATTGACCCTAATGGCGGAACGACTGGTTGCTATGATGTGCACTGCCCACCAGGGGCAGACACTCAATGCAGGAGCTGCCCCCTGGTGGTCAGTGTGCTCCCACAGGGGGCGTGCTGCTCAGCCAGAAGCTGGGCTCACGGCTGGCGAGTGCAGCAGCAGTGGTTGGAACCTCTTCTACCTCTGGGGCAGCGCTAAGGATGTCCGACTGCTGGCTTAGGCCTCCTCCCCACAGGGAGTGGGCCTAAGCCAGCAGTCAGAAATCCCCTGAGGGCCCCCAAACTGTGAGAGGATGCAGGCCGGGCTGAGGGACCCTCCTGAGTGCATGAATTTCATGCACCGGGCCTTTAGTATCACTATAATATTATATTTTAAAAGTGAGACTTCTGTTCGGTCCAAATTGAAACTATTTAAACATTCATTTTTTAAAAACCACTATAAATGCCCTAGCTGGTTTGGCTCAGTGGATAGAGCATCGGCCTGTGGACAAAAAAGTCCTGGGTTTGATTCTGGTCAAGAGCACATATGGAGGTTGCAGGCTTCTCCCTGGCCCGGGCCCTGGTTGGGGCATGTGAAGGAGGCAATGTGTTTTTCTCACATCGATGTTTCTCTGTCTTTCCCTCTCTCTTCCACTCTCTCTAAAAGGTCAATGGAAAAATATCCTTGGGTGAGGATTAATAACAACAACAAAAACAACACCATAATCAAAGAGAAATCTGGGACTCAGTAGATGAACACACGTTTACAAAGCAGACAGAAAGGAATGATTCCGTAGTCTGAAACAAAATTAACTGCAAACTTCTTGTAAGCGGCTATCCTGGGCACTGACGATCATATTTTTTACTTTTTAGCTTCTATGCAACTTTTCCGAAGGACACAAGCAAGGCAGTGACACAAATATCTCACTGACCTCAATGAGAAAAACCGAGTGATGCTGACAAGCTATGAATAAGGCCAATGCATAAAAATACTGGCCAAAGCCCTGCTGCTCTTTCTGGTTTATGAGAAAAGCAGTCGTGGGGTAGGGGTTGAGGGGGAGGGGGAGTGCTGAAATATATGGGCATCTAAAAAAAAAAAGATACTTTAGTAAGAAGATAAAAGTTCATTCCAGTCTAAAAATTTGAACCATGCTATTATGGAAAAACATTTCTTAAGGGGAAAAAATACATCAGGAGGAAAAAGTATTTAGCAAGAGATAGTGAGAGGGGCTCCCCCCAGGAGGGCAGGTCCTTCTGTGCCTTGAGACCCAGCCCCTCACCCTGAAGAACTCATCCTCTTTCTGGCCTGGAAAGGCTGGTGACTTTCAAGTGGAGTGATGGCTCGGAGTGATAATTACCCAGGACAGAGGCGGCGGAGATAGGAAAGAGGCAGGAGGGGCCCCAGCCCACAGAGGAGCCATGGCCACTGGCCTTGGTGGTGCTGGGACCCTCCTCCAGGCTCCGTCCTACAGCTGTGATTGACACCTCAAGGGCAGCTTTCCTCCAATAACACAAAGAATCCTAGGGATGCCTGCCTCTCTGGCCAGAAGGGGACACATAAATATTTCTGGATTTTTAAAAAAAGGTCATATTTCAGGTGGGGAAAAAGGTTGGCGGAACCATGGGACCAGAACCTTTAACTGCCAGGTACCTGTGCCTTAGGGAGAGGGAAACACTCAGCAGCTACTCCAGGAATGAGTAACGACATGCGCCCACGTGCCCCTCTTCATCAAGGAAACACACACCGAGGGTTTTCCTAGGATTCTTCACTCTCCAAGCCCAGGCCAAGGACCAGATAGGAAAAAAGTAAATAATCAGAAATGAATGTATATTTTATCCCAACGGACAAAGACTACGCCGGTACAGTGGGTTTGTCCCAAAGACCAGGCCTTTGTCCTTATGTTTCTGTAAACCATCTGTTTGAGTCAGGAATGACATTCTCTCAGTTCTTTGCCTGAAGCTCTGTTATCCCACCTAACTCTAGGCTCCTATGTGCCTGAAGTTGCCAGCAAAGGAAGATTCTAGGCCATCGGAACTCTGTAAGCCCTCAATACCCAAATTTCCAGCCCACAGGCAGATTCGCTGGCTACTTCTGTCCACACTAGATGTAAATTACAAGGGTGTGTGCAGCCTATGGGGACCCTGACCTGCCCCCATTTGGGTACAGGGATCCCTTTTCCAATCTCCACAAGGAGTATTTTGAAAAGTCCTCAGACTGGGTTACCTTCACAGCTCCCAAATCCGAGTATGAAGGAAGAATCTGGTGACAGGTATGGGACCTACCAGGAGAATCTAAAGTTCATCACCACCCAGCTAGGAAGAACTTTGAGAAAGTAGCTCTACTTAAATGGGCTGTGGGTTCATGCTCTCTACCCACAGAGTATTCTATTTATAAATATTCTATTTTTATTAAACATATTCACATATTTATAAAATAGAACAAATAACCCAGAACCGAAGAGCTCCTCCATATGTTCAGACAATGTCTAAAGAGTCCTGGGACCCGAATACACCTGCATTCTCAGGTAGTCAAGATGTCTAGGTTATCAAAATGTAGTGGCAATCCCTGGGCCATTGCCCCCCTTCCCTGGGCCTCCATCTCCATCCCTGGGCCCCTGCCCCTTCTCTAAATGGGCCTGGCAGCACAAAGGTGGTTCCAGGACTGGGCCTCGTTGGGGCATGCCGAGCAGAGCACATGCCCAGGGACCCTCCATGAACACGTGACCACAGAGGAGAGCAGCATCCGTTTCCAGCTGAACTGAATGCTCAGCTCGGTTTTGGGTGGAAGTGAAATAGCTTGATGACTCAGCCAGCAGGTTGCCAGGTTCCCTCCGAGACCCTTTTTATTTCTGCGGGATCATCTTGGGTTACGGGCTAAAGTCCTAACCCTCCTCAGTCCTTTGTCACTTTGTAGTTTTACCTTCATTGTCTTTCTTCCTTTATCATTTACCAGTCAAGGATTCTGGGTGATGTTTGTTTCTCTTTATCCATCTCGTACTGAGTTGCACACTGCCCCCCTAAATTCATGTCCACCTGAAAGTCTCAGAATGTGACTTTATTTGCACATAGTCTTGCGGATGTAATTAGTTAGGCTGAGGTCATACTTAACTCATGTATGACATCAAATCCAATGAGATCCTAAGTCCAGTGACTGACATCCTTATAAAAGCCAAGTGAAGACACAGAGACAGACAGACAGACAGGAAGACCCTGTGACAATAGGCACAGGAGGGCAGAGGGCTGCCAGCCACCGCCAGAGGCTGGAAGAGGCAGGAAGGACTCTTCCCAGAGCCTGCAGTGGAGCAGCCCTACTGACACCTCGATCTCACACTTCTGGCCTCCGGAACGGTGAGAATACATGTCTGTTGTTTTAAGCCACCCAGTGTATGGTACTTTGTTACAGCAGCCCTAGGACACAAATACAGTCCTCTACTTTTGTGTTTTGTGTTACATTTAGGCTTGTGAATATTAAGAAAACACAATTAAAAATGAATGATCGGATCCTTTCATCCATCAGTGTCCCACTTACTTTGTGCAGTTATGCCTGACTCCAGCATTCTCTGCATCTATCAATACTGCAGGAAGAGTGTTTGGGTTAATCCCAAGTTTCTAGCAAAAAAAGCCCATCTTGACAATGATGGCCCAGGACAGGTGCACCTTCTAAGCTTCCTTAGAAATGCTCCCAGCTGAAGAGCAGCCTGCTCCGCGGTAAGACTCAATGCAGAATGTGCTTCCTCCTTTGAGTGTTATTTATCTCAGTCATATGCAAATAAGGAATACACAAATGCTTTAGATGAGAGTCACTGAGCAGTCTGACTTGGCACCAAAATTAGCCCAAAGACACCCTTAATTTAGAAACAATGAAACCACACAGCTGTGATGAGAGTCCTTTTCACAGCATCCTAGGGAGGCACATGACTTCGGTGACGTCAGCCCTGATCACTTGGTTAAGGGGCTGCCTGCCAGACACCCCCCCCAACCCCCTTAGGGAAGCTATAACCTTTCTCTCTAAGTAACTAGTAAGGAACTTGTGGGAACACACGTTGAGATTAAGTAAATAAGCTCTTCCTCCAACTTTCCCCCAAGACTGTGCGTCCCTTGGTGATCCTCACCTAAACTAAGCATCGCCAATGGTGACAGATTGGCTGTCCAGGTTATGGACACTCCCACGTCTTTAGGAGCTGCCCTTCTGCTGTGGGGAAGGGCTTTCCTTTCTCCCGCTTACCCACTTACTGAATTACAGCCGCGTGGACTCACTGGATTCCAATTATATTCAAAGGCTATAATCCATTACTAGTATCATTTATTTTAAATATCAAATCATCTCAAACTTAGCAGTGAGAGCCCTTTCGTTCTTAAGCACACCCTTATTTTCTGGCACGAGATATTCCTGGCTCCTCTTACTTCCCCTGCCCCAGCGCTGACATAGCCCAGTTTCCAAAGATGCCCAGCTCCCTCCATGGGAAACGGCACATAGACACCAAGATCTGGCACCAGGTGTGCTCAGTGCTGTGGTGTGTTGCTGTTCCCAGGGCCTCTTGGTGGGCAGGGATAGGACATTTTACACACACACACACACACACACACACAAATACATACACAATACATACACACACACCACGTACACACACAGAGGCATATATATCTAGTTCTCCCCTGCTTTCTCACCAGTTCCTCTTAATTCCTATCCAATACCACACAATTCATTCAGTCCCTCCCTGCCCATATTTTTAACTTCTTCACCATCAGTGAGCAGCTGTTTCCCTTCTGTGGTATTCTTGACAAAATCTGAATCTAATTAGGAGGAAATACTAGATACATCCCAAACAAAAGACAGTCTATTAAAAAAAAGGCTTGTACCTTTCAGAAATGTCAAGGTCATAAAAGACAAAGAAAGGCCAAGAAACAGTTCAGATGAAAGGAGATTAAACTTACAGGACAGCTAAATGCAGTGTGTAGCTCTGGACTGCATCCTGGGCCAGGAAGAAAGCTATAAAGACATTATTGGACATCTGGTAGGATTTTGAATATGGACTATGGATTAGATGATAGAACCTAATCAGTGTTAAATTTCCTGATTTTGATCTGTGTGTGTAGCTATATGAGAATATCTTGTTTATAGGAAATACTTGCTGATGTATTTAGAAATAAAACAACATAATGTCTGTAACTTACTCTCAAATGTTCATAAGGCATTTTACACACACACACACACACACGCACGCACACGCACGCAGAAGCAAAAAACACCAGTGCTTTGGATTTGTTTGCAGGTGGAGCCCAGGCCTCAAAGCTGCCCTAGGTCACTGTACTTGAGATTCAAAGCCCAGGAGAGAGACCTGTAGTCCCTACTCCTACCCTGCCTGCCCCTGATTCCGCCCTGCCTCCTGCTGCACCTGCGCTGTTCGCTGTTCGAGGAAGGTCCTGGGAACAAGGCCTCGGCCCTGAGGGCCTCCACTGGTTGCCGTGAGACGGAAAGTCCTGAGACTCACCTGCCTATCCCAACTGCACACAAAGGAGGGATGTCAGTTCCCCAACGGAAGTCAAAGTGATGCTAGAAAGGGGCGGGTGTGCTGGGTAGAAACACATAGAAAATGTCCTTCGTAGGAATGTTAAAGCCAGTCTCTTTAGGATTGCTAAATCTCAGCTAAAAATAACTTTTAAAGGTCAAAGAACAAGTTGGAAGTAGAGATGGAGGAGAACTGAGACAAATACTCTGTACCCTTGCTACCCAAAGTGTGGCCAATGGGCTGATGGCACATCGCCTGGGAGATGCAGACTCTCAGGCCCACCCCGGACCTATGAGTCAGAATCTGCATTTTAACAAGTTCTCGGGGTGATTCACATGCTCACTAAAGTTAGAGAAGCCCTGCTCTATCTTTGTAGGGATCACCCATAAAAAAATAAGAATCTGCGATACACAGGAGTTCTTTGTAACATTCTTTTAATTTTCTTCTGTGAGTTTGAAAATTATATCAAAATAAAGTTATAAAACCAAGAAGCTAAACTCCCCCCAAATAAAAGGTCAGTGTTGGAACACTCGTGGCTAGATTTGCAGTAGGCATGAAATGAGTCAATGAGGGGACTGCTCTGGAAAGAATGGCATGTCTGAAGTCCCACCTGACACCCAGCAGAGGCCTGAGAAGATGCAAAGGGTGTGGAGGCCACAGGTGGGTTGTCGTGATGAGATGAAGGGGTCCAGAATACGCCACTAAGGCATAAAAGTATTTTGAGGGGAAAGCATTTGAGTTCCTGAAATCTCTTTTGTCTAAAAGCAGAGCCCCCGAAAGAACTCAACTGTCCTAAGTCCCTCCCTGGGAGGACACAGGGGAGACCGACTCATTACTGAAGGTGAGAAGTGTCCACATCACACCCACAGACACTACCAACATTATCATATCTCCCGTCCATTCTCCTAAGGCCCACTTACATTTCCAAAAGGGCATCTGTTTTCCCATCAGTGCCCCTGTCCTCCTCCTCTTCCCCTATTAAGGTGGCATATTAGCCCCAAATTCTAATACCTCTTGGAGTCACATTTTTCTGTAAACTCCTATATATATGTGATTAAGTTTCTTTTCTCTTGTGAATCTTTTTGTCAGTTTTATTTGCATGCTCCCAATTACTGAACCAAAGAGGGTAGAGGAAAACTTTTCCTCCCCAAATAAGATCAGGAGGGGAGACACCACTGAGACGGTGGGTTAGAGGCCAGAGAGCCCAGCTCTAGACTCTGCCCTCACCATCGGCTTCCTCCAAGGGGCACGGAACTCATGACCACTCCCGCCCTTCCCGGAAAAGGATTCTCAGAGCACACAAGCAGGGTGTCTCAGAAGAGAGAGTTGCGTTCTGGTCAGCATCTAACTTGTTAAGATTTCACTTTCTCTCTGGGAGCTCTGCCCCAGTTAGGCCACTCATTGAGCTCAGAGTTCATATACTTTTCACTCACAGGCATGTTATAACCCTGTCAGTGGTCGGCGGTCATTTTTCTGTGGGAGCTGTGATTATTACAGAAACCACTGAAGACCAGGAAGGAGTCCACATGCTACCTGTCAGCGCCAGAGCCAAAGACGGAGGACAATGGCAACGTTCCTCACAGCTTCCACCACCGCTAAGTGACTCCATGGTTACAGGGAGGACAGCATCCGTGTGCATTTGATCATGAAACCGGGGAGAGCCGGCTGCACAGTGGCCCTCGCCCACACTCAGGGCCATGCTGAGGCCAGAGCCGCCAGGACTTACCACTGGTCCCGGGAGAATGAGATGATGAAGCGAATGCCGGCAGGGAGTCGAGCCATTTACACGTGGACCTCAGAGCTTTGGCCACGAAATCAGACGCTTCATAAAGAGGTTAGTAATCCTGGCTCCCAGTCCCTCTTGTCCCTGCACTCGCACAGGCTGGAAACGAAGCGGAGATGTCCTGTTCGGCTCGTGCCCCCTCCTCCTTTCTGCAGAGGCTTAGGTCTCTACAATGAGAAAGAGGAGTTGAAAAGTCAGGGGTGCTGACAATGGCACCCTGGAGTCCAGGGGAGGAGAAACTCCCTATACAGTTGTTAGCCAGCCCAGATCAAAGCTGGCCTTCCTGGGTGATGGGAATGCCCACCGCCAGGGCCACTAGGTGGCAGCACAGCGTCTGCCTGGGGAGGGGGCGGGGCTTGGTCAGAGATCGCTGAACTGAATTTCACATGATGTTCTGATGATATAAAAAGAACCACTGAGTTCATCTCTATCTGGAAGGCATCTAGAGATCAACCCATTCAACCTTAATCACAATACTCTACAGAATATAGACATTCACGTGAACCCAGTATGTGCCCAGTGGTTACAGAGCAGGCCAGGGAACCGGACGTGTTCCATTCCACCCACGCTGGACCAGGCCACAGCTGAGCCACAATAACAGAGGGGAATGTGGGCCTGGACCAGATGGCAGGCCATCAAACCAATCATTTAATTGTGGCTTTGCAACTGAATCAAAATGCATCTAAAGCTGAGGGAATGAACTTCACCTCTTAGCTGCTTCTCCATTTCTCCTGAGGCCACCTCAGAGGCCATGGGAAATGACCCCATTCTGAAGGCAGAAAGGAATGCATAGGGGTGCCCCCAAACAGAAAAGGGGCCCCAGCACACCAGGCAGGTCTCCTGTCCCAAAGCCATGACTTGTAGTTTTCATTCTTCTACACTTGGCAACAAGGAGCCTTTGGACCAATGTGTTAAATAACACAATTCCCACTGTACACAGAGCATGGGCCGTTCTGTCTTACACTCACTGAAAAATCACAGGTTATATAATTTTTAAAAAGAAAGCTACTTTTGAGTAAACACTAATCTTGATTTAAAGAAGCTGATATTTATTTAATGTCTTCAAAACATTTCCTTGGGATAACAGACACATAACAGCAAACAGTTCAGATTTGGAGGACTTACACTTAGATTCGTAGTGCCTGTCTTTTCAGTTAGACCTGTTCCCCGCGTTCATTCCTGCCATCACTAAATCAATCAACCAACCTCAACTCAACTCTGGTCAAACCTGTAACAGCGGCAACAATCCAGAAGGCGCTGGAAAAGCAATGGGAAGAAAAGCTTCCTTTTAAAATTGTGGGGCTCTTCCTCCTGTAAACCAGGTGAGAGCAAGTGCTACAGCCTCATAGTAAGTGCAATTAGGGCACGTGAAGACGGTGAGTTTACATGTGGGGTGTTAAGAGCTCAGTGTCATCCCAGGGAGGGGTCGATGGGGGGAAAGGAGACCTATGTAATTCTTTAAACAATTAAAGAAAAAGAGCTCCGTGTCATGAGTCCTCTTCCTCCAAAGCGCGAGCAGTGCCCTCAGAAAATCATTCCACTGAGCGCTGGCGGGACCTCGAGGCCTCCGTAGGTGAGCCCACGGCCATTCCGGCCATTCCGAGGAAGAGGCAGCCTGTGCTCACTCCAGAGGAACAATGAGGCCAGCTGCTGGACTAAGTGGGGCCAAATCTGGTCGGTCCAGTTTCCCTCAGTCCCCTCCCCCTCCACCTCACTTCCTGCGGCCCAGCCCCTTCAAGGAGAGGGCAGCAGAACTGGGAATCATTTGACTTGACCTGTTGTGGGCACACAGCCCAAGCACATCAGAGGGCTTTTTGAAAAATGGCTCTCACTGCCCCCCCTGGACCTCACCACCACAACAGGGAAAAGTGTCAGAATATCGGTTTCATTCTGTTGTCAGAGAGCAGCTTGGGAAACACCCATTAGAGCATCTTTATGAAAATGTGCAAAACACACGTTTTTCTACTTATCTTCCCAACAGCCCAACTAGTCAACCGTTAGGAACGGCCCGAGGGAAGTTAGCATGGGGGGGGGGGCACCCGCAGACTCCCCCTTGGTGATCGGTGCAGCCAGAGCAGAGCCCTGTGCTCTCCAGAGAAGAAAACAGTGAGACTCCAAAGTAAAGGCCAGAGTAAGGTGGAAGGTCTTCCCAGAGCTGCAGCGCGGCTGTGGGTACTCAAACCAGCCCACGCGTGTTTTAAAGGGCCCATTAAAGACACAGTTTCTCCAGTGGATCTTCTTTTAAGGCAAAGGTGGGTGAGAATTGCATGTCCCCCCAAAACGTGTTCTGAGAGAGAGGAACTTCCTTTCCAGAAAACACTTTCTGTGGTTTGTGCTTTAAAGGCTCTGCTCCATGTGAACTATGAATGACAATGGCCCTAGCGCTTCCCTGAGGCTCAAATACAAAAGCGTGTCCTCTCCTCCCCTAGGACCACGACCAGTGCAGGCCCAGCAGGTGCGAGGAGCCAGGGCTGGGGCAGCCGGCAAGCTGGATCTAAGGGAGTTTAAGGAGCGAGCAACGGGGGTAAATCTGGGCTAGTTGCCCACGCAAACCACCTCACCCAATTTAAGTTCAAGGTCAGGCGAGCTTTCCGGGTAGTGAGCCCCGCAGACTAAAGGAAAGACAGGCTTAGGGTTCCGCCTTTAGAAGCCTTTCCAGAGTCCTCCATTCAAATGCGTCTCCAGTCGCCGGCTGAGGCAGCTTGAAGCTGGGAGAAAGGAAACAGGCGCGCGGCGGTGGCCGGCGGCTGGGGCACTTGCTGGCGCCTCGCGCCCTACAAATACAGAAGGCGCCGTTGCCTTGTGGGCAGGGAGACTCACGGGCTCGGAACCAGCTGCTCAACAAACAACCCAAAGGCCCGGGTGCTGACGCGGAGCCTCCAGGCGGC
>NW_005371804.1:1940265-1947849 GCF_000412655.1 Myotis brandtii | reverse complement strand
CTTTCCTTCAGTCCCTGCCTGGTCCTCCCCAGGCCTCGGAGCAGCCCGGGATCCCAAACAGCCCTGGGGGCGCCCGGGCCGGTTGTGGCCGTCCCCTACCCCTCACTCCCCACCGGCCGTCGCCCGCTCAGGATTCTTGGGGAATCCTGTGTCCTCGCACCTGGCATTTCTCCACTGGCCACCGGGAGCTTCCCAAAGGCCCCGTGTCTGTAAGGTAGGTCTTACCTAATGGCCGCGAAGCCAGGACCAGCTAAAGGGGGCCGCCTGGGCCTCCCAGCCTTTCTGCCCTCTGCCCCTTCTCAAGGGTCAGAACCATGAAGCTGGCGCTCTACTAAGTGCACATGGGGCCACGGCCAGGCTGTGTTGAACCATCTTCCATCACACCTGTACACGCGTGGCACGCAGCTCACACGGCCGTTCTGGACTCCAGCCTGGCCCCAGTCACTTGCACTGACACCCACCATTGCTGGGGCCTCACAGACAGTTCCCACGTCAACCCAGTATCAGTCCGAATTCCACTCTTGCGTCTTGCCAAACATTGACCTTGGGCAGCCCCGAGCAGGGCTGGATCACAGATGACTCTGGGGGTACCCACAGAGCACTCCCAGCACACACTACATCCAACACAGCCAGATCCCAGCTCCCAGGGAGGGCAAAGAGAGGCAGGAAAACACCTTGCCACAAAATTCCTGAAAGACTGCCCCTAATTAAAACAATCCTTAAGGCTAGAACCCACCAAGGCCAGGCTGTAAGTGCTCCAAAGGTCTGTATGAACAGTGCCCTGGACCTCGAGGCACACTGCCCTGCCCTGCCCAGCACCCCTTAGGCAGGCCTCCTCCCTGCCAGGCCTTATAGCCCCTCCCCCTTTCCAGAGCACCCTTATACCTTTTCCTGTTGGTTGAGTTGGGTCATGTCAAATGCACCCCTTCTTTATGCCTTTGAGAAGTGTTTATGCAGAAAGGAAACCTGCCGGCCCTGCCCTGCCCAGCACCCCTTAGGCAGGCCTCCTCCCTGCCAGGCCTTATAGCCCCTCCCCCTTTCCAGAGCACCCTTATACCTTTTCCTGTTGGTTGAGCTGGGTCATGTCAAATGCACCCCTTCTTTATGCTTTTGATTAGTGTTTATGCAGAAAGGAAACCTGCCGGTCTCACTGTGGCCCCAAGGTACAGCAACAGGGTGCCTCCTACCCTAGCCCAGGGCCTCTGGACTTCTCTCTCTCTCTTTGGCAAGGACTCTTTCTGTGGAATTCCTCTCTCGGCCAATTCCTTCTCCTCCTTCCCCTAACGCTCTATTCCTGGTGATGCCCAAACCAGCCCAGTCTGGCTTCCATCTGGCTCACACCACAGTCTGCTCAGGGCTCCTCCGCTCTCCTGGAACCTGGGCATCAGCCTCCCCACTTCCAAGCTCTCCCTCAGGCAGAGCTTTCCCAGCTGCCTCCAGCTGCTGTCCTGAAGCAGGTCGGATGCTGTCATTCCTGGACACCCTTCAGGATCCCTGTCGCCTGCAGGAAGGAGAGCACATTCTTTAGTACCTGGAAAGCAAGGCCTGAGCTCATGCTTGCAGCCTCCTGCCCATACCTTCTGGATGGCTCTGCAGTTTCCAAGACAAGCGCTTTCTCACAGGTCGGTGTTTCTGTCTTGGCCCTTCCCACCCCAGCCTTTCCTAGTGAGCACGAACTCTGAGGCAGGTCAGCTTTCTGTTCTCTCCGGCCATCTTCACTGCTCTTCCGGGCACTGTGGACACCTCTTCATCCTGACTTACCACGTGAGCCGGGACTAGTTCCTTCTAAAGCTATCTTGGGGGTCAGAGAGATTCCCCAGGTTGTGCACTGACTTGGAGGGCACTGATCCATGTTTGTAACTGTACAAATGAATGCAGTGTGGACAGTACAGGGCATCCTGATGTTTTTCACATAGAAAATATCTGTATGGCACACTGGGCAAAACCAGAGGGGACCTGGGGTGGTCCAGATCATATTTGCTAATTGGAAAGGTTAATCTTCTAATTTTATAAAGATTAAGACAGTTATTTAGCAAATATTAATTTTTTATAGGATTATAGGAAATAGTTAAACATGCATTAGAGCATTCAGTAAGTTTGTGTAAGACTCCCACATAAAAGTTCCCATTCTGAAATGAAAGCTTGTGATTGGTCCGACGAACATCCAGGCTTTATGCTGACATGGCTGCACACAAGCTCAGGACAGAGCAGGCAGCTGGGACATCACTATTGAGACGTTTCTTCTTGCAGGTAGCTAACTTTGAAGCCATTATTTACAATCACACAAACTTTACAACAGTTGAAATGATATTTAAAGAATCGACAACTCTCCCTTTTCTTCCATTGATGTGTAATATTGACATTTCTGGTGAGAATCGAGTGAACTTCCAATCCAGTTGGATTTTTCAGATCCAGTATTTCAAAATCATGACCAAGTGTGCCAGGCCTGCTGCGGGCTGCCCTCGGGCTGCCGTTGACACAGCGGTGGCCAGGGTTCCAGGTGCCCAGACTCCGGGCTGCCAACTGAGCACGCTGCCTTGGCAGGACCCTGCCTTAACCCAAAACGTTCATGCTTGCTTTGCATTTGTTTTGATTTTATTTCAGTACGAGAGGAGCACTAAATGAGAGGTTTGTTCACTCTTACCCAACAGGGGTTAATTGGGTGCCCAAAGAGGCCAGCCCTGTGCCAGCTCTGAGGCCTCAGGTCAACAAGGGGTCTTTGCCTTTGCAGAGTTCATAGAGCAAAAGCCCAGGTGGCAAGAACAGAGAGGCTGATGTGAGGGTGAGGGGAAGGGTTTCTATTCATCCCCTAGGGCTGCCCTAACCAAGTACCCACACTGGCCAGCCAGACTTCCGAGATGAAAGTGCTGGCAGGGCCATGACCCCTCTGGAGGCTCTAGGCCACAATCTGCCTGCCCCTTTCTCTTAGCCTCTGGTGTTGCTGGCTCTCCTGGTGTTTCTTAGCTTGTAGCTGCATCACTCCAGTCCGCCTCTGTCGTCACATGGTGTCTTCCTGTGTGTCTGTTCATAGCATCTTCCTTCTGTGTGTGTGTGTCTGTGTCTCTCCTCTCCTAAGGACACCAGTCAGATTGGATTTAGGGGCCACCCTCCTCCGGTAGGGCTTCAGCTGAACTAGTTACATCTGCAACTACCCTAGTTCCAAATAAGGTCCCATTCTGAGGTTCCAGGAAGGAAATGACATTTTTTTGGGGGGGGGGTCACTATTTAACCCAGCACTGGGCTATTACATAAGGGGAAATGAGTGAAAAATGCATCCCCAGGGTGGCAACATCAGGAAGCCGTCAGCACCCTAAGCCTGAAGAAGGAGAGAGCTGAGGCTGCAGAGGAAACTGCTAGACAAGAGGAGGAGCTTGGGGAGGGAATGCAGCCGCTGTGGATGTGCAGCCCAGCGAGGAAGGAGCAGGAACAAACAGCCCACTCTCCTTTCCTCCCGCCTCCCACCGGCCAGCCCAGGCATGGAGGCCAAGAGCCACACTGATGCCCCTCCCCTCAAATGAAGGCAGTAGACAGATAACCAGCAACCCCAACACTGCTACACATTATAATAGAGGACACACCATGGGGTGCAAGAGGGGGTCACCTTGCCCAGACTAATGGTCACAGGTGGTCACATCTCGGCAGCAGAGGAGGAGTTGGCCAAGAGCACAATGCAAGCTGCAAGCTGGTTTGGGGAGCGGCGATGGTGCAAATAATATGGAGAGGGGAGGAGAGCTCCTGTGGTAATCCAGGCCTGAGATTATGGTTGTTGGGAGTGCAGACTCCAGAAAGGTCTAGAAGGTGAGAGAAAGGAGGCAAGGGAAAGAGAGGAGCGGGGATGACACCCAGATGTCTGGCCTGGGCGGCTAAGTGGGTGGTGGAGTCTTCATGGAGAGAGGGAACATACAGAGGACACACAGACTTGGGGTGAGACTGGGCTAGGAATTTACTTGTACTTGTTGAGCATTTGATTCCTGGGGGATTTCTCAGTGGAGATGTTGAATAGGGTTGGATTTGTGGGTCTGGAGTCTCTGGAAGAAGGCTAGGCTAGTAAGGGAGGCCTGGTATTGACAGCAACCGATAGCATGAGACTAGACTGAATCCCCAGGGGGGCTAATATTTCAGGGCCAGGCAGGGAGGAGGGGCCAGAACCATGGGTGGAGGGTGGGAAAAGCCAGGAAAGCGTGACATCCAAGAAGCACAAGGAAGGCAGTGTTTCCAGAATGAGAGAGAGTGGGATGCTGCAAAGAAGCCAGGTCTACTGGCTTCACCCAGAAGATCATGGCTGACACGTCCATGGAGGTGGGGTGGGTGGCAGCTGCTGCGGGGATTGAGTGGGCATGGGGAAGAAGAGGCAGCAGGGAGCAGATAACGTTTCAGGAGAGGAGGAGAGAGAAGGACCCAAGGCTGGAGAGGGACTCGGGGAGGAGGAAGGATATTTTTAAATGTAGGGATGTTTGCGAGCATATACAGAAGAAGGGAGAACACTACAGTAAAGCCCACGTACCCAATACCCAGCTGCATCAATGATCAATGCATAGCCAACCTTCTGTCCTTTCTGTTTCGACCCACTTCCTTCTCCCCAGGAATATTTTGCAGCAAATTCCAGACGTATTATTTCATTTGTAAAGTTTCAATGTGGATCTCTAAAAGATATGGTTTTAAACGTAACCACAATACCATCATCAGGGCTCCCACAAGAACAGCAGTTCCATAACGGCATCCAGTGCCCAGCCCATGTTCTCACTTCCCTGACTGTCCTGAAAATGTTCTGGCCCTCAGTTTTGTTTGTCTTTCAATGGGGAACCAAACAGTCCACACGTGTATGGCTTGTGTCTCCTAGGTCTCCCCTCTGTAGATTTCCCCAGCACGCCCCCCGCCCCCCTTCTCTCTCTACCCCAGCAATGTGTTGCCGTCATTGTTATAAAGGCCAGGCCATTGGTCGTGCAGTCTCCCTCCCTCTGCTTGTGCTGACGCTGTCTTCATGATTCGGTCTAACATGTTTTTTCTGAAATTGACAATGAGGGCTAGAGGCTCAATCAGACTTGGGTAGATTCAGTGCAAGCACATGGCGTCTGGTCAGCTTTCTGGTCTTAGATGTTCCTTGTCTAGGTTCATTAATTCATCAGAAGTCAGAATCCACAGAAGTGGTGAAACTGCTATTTTCAGTCTTTCTTTCCTCGTTGCTAGCATACTTCTGTAAAGAGGACTCCTCATCAATTGTTTAACATCAATTAGTGAACCCTGAGGTACAGTTTGCATAGGAAAGGCAGGATAAATGCAAGCTCCCTCTTTTGTCACTTTTCAAAATGAGTTGGTTTTCTAGTATTCTTCAAGTTACCCATGCATTTCTTTGGCATTTTATTGTATGGGCCAGTGGACAGAGTCACAGTTGGTGCGTTTTGACCCACTGCAGTGACGCTCCTGACTGCAGCTCATTTGCCCGTTTTTGGCCAGTGGGGGCCTCTACTAATCGTCTTGAGTCCGTCTGACATGAACCCGGTACATGATAGTGTCCTTGCTTTCTACTGTGACAAGATGTTGTTCTGAGCTCATTTCATACAATTCCTGCCTCAGACCTGGAATCTGCCATTTCTCCTTGGAGGCCGGCTCCTCAAGTAGTTAGAAGAGAGGACGCCAGCAGGTATGTACAGGAAAGGAGGCCACACCCTCAAGGACACAAGTCCCCTCAGAGGAAGAATGAAAAGGAATCCAAAACACGGAGGAGGAATGAGCCCCAGGTTGGAGAAGCACTCTGCAGGCAGCTCACGTTGTAGGCGGGAAGACAAGAGCTGAGCGTTCGTATCTGTTTTTCCTTTGTTGCAGGAGGTAAAGTCAGTCGCTGAAAGCGAGGAGAGCGGAGGGGGCCTCTGGTGTTTGAGGAAAACCAAGGATTTAGGGTAACAAGTGAGAACACTGACTAGGGACGGCTGGAAGGAAGGAGATGGTTAATTTCTATGGGTGCCCATCTGTGTGGCGGTGTGAGCGTGTCAGTGAGCCCAATGCTGAGAGAGGACAAACAGGTGGATGGGCCCAATATGAAGGGAGGGCGTTTGCCATCCCCCACCCGCAGTGAGGAGTCACTCCTTTCCTGGGCTTACGAGGCAACTCTGACACCTACTGAAAGTTTGGTCTTTCACCTGAGAGTCACTAGAAGGAGAATGATTTTATGTGCAGAATGAGGCCCTTGCTAGGAGCTGGGGTTGTGATGAGAAGTAAGACTTTTCAGAAAGGACCTTCTGTCCAGGAGCTCAGTCTCTCCAGGGAAGAGGACTGTCCAGGTGAGGAGCGTGTCCCCGGGACGCGCTATGCGTGGTAAGGGGCGCGGTGGCTGAGAAAGGCCCCAGCGCCCTGGGGAGGAACTAGAGCCCAGCTGCAGGGGCTGCCGGCTTCTCTTCACTGTAGGCCCACTGAGCGCTTTGTGAGGCACTGTCCTTGCTACAAAGGTGAGTCGGACAGGTCCATTCTCAGGGAGCTCACAATGTAATCGGAACAAGACTACAGAGAACCTCAAGCCACAGGACCTAAAAATCCCCCCCAGTCCTTATTGAACATGCTATCCATTTTCTGGTGTCAATGATTTTAAAACTCTTTTAGGAAAAAATATGCATTTATTGAATACTGTAATTTTTATGAATCAAACAACCTTTTGACTGTACTAAGGGAACGAATCCAAGGAATGAACCAGTGAAGTGAGATTACTTTCTCCTAACTGATTCTGCTTATTTAATAAATGCATATTTTTACATTTCCATTCTTGTTCAACAGGACACTTTTAGGGCCCCTGCATGGAGACCCAGTACCCAGTGCCCTAAATAAACAACACTAAGCCCACGAGCTCCAACTCTGCCCGGAGGCGGTTGCCAGGGGCCTAGCATAGCCCAGAGTGGATCCCGGCCCGGCCCTTCTCAGTGCCAGACCTCAGTGTGCAGATGGCGCGGGGCCAGTCCTAGGACACCCAACACCGCTGGCCTGGTTTAACTCTGCCTGGCTCTCGCCTCGGTAGAGGGGAGGGAAATGATTCATCCAGTAACCCTGACCACCGTACTTGGTCCACAACTGCCCAGAGGCTTGGCCTAGGAGCCAGATCCTTCTGGGGAGGAGAGAAAGACAGACAGACAAGGGCTGACAAAGGGCTTCTGGTGATGGTCCCAGAGTAGGTACCCAGAAGAGACACCTGAAACGGTATTTTCTTAATAAAGTAATGGAACACAATATGCTCAAGTACCACCCCTTCCTCCTTCACACTTGTATTAAACATGTCCATTCATTCTTTTGTAGAACCTTGATTGAGTCAACTATCCTTAAAGTGAAATATTACTTTTGTCTTGTAAAACACTTTTGAAGAAGTTTTGACATCTTTACTACATAATGGTCTGAGATCATGGCAAATAAATGAAACAAAGTGGAAACAGGTATGCATTTAAAATGTTTAGAAGGATTCACACCAGAAGACCAGGACTGGCCATCTCTGGGAGGTGAGGCTATTGATCATCTTCACTTCCTTCTTTATCTTTTACTGTACCAGTATTTTCCCGATTTGCCAACAGCATTTAGTAATTTTAATAATCTGAGCCTAGACTATAT
>NW_005371804.1:1935596-1940207 GCF_000412655.1 Myotis brandtii | reverse complement strand
ACCTGGAAACATGTCACAACTGTGCAGGGACAGAAGCAGCACAGCAATGGTCTTAAGGGGCTTGAGGCAACGAGGAAAGGTGTCCCCAAGGAGGTTACATCTGGGTAAGGTAGTAGAGCTGAAGGATTGTTTACCAGGTAGAGAAACATGGGAATCACATTTCAGGAAGAAGGGACAACCACTCAGACAGATGAGGGCATCCTGTAGAAAACGGATCTAAATAACTGACAATAGTTAATGTAGATGAGAAATAACCTTTTGGGGGAGAGGGGCTTACCCTCACAAATGACCGAGGAATACAAAGTAAAGGCACCATGAGACGCTGCTCTGCCCATCACATTAGCAAAGAAGAAAAATTACTTACAGCAGGCGAGGGAGCAGCCAGGGTCACTCTGTTGGAGAGAGTTGGGGCTGAGCCATTCTAGGAGGCAATGGGGTAGATAGTATATATTTAGTTTTAATGCTCCACCCCAGTGGTCCCGTAATTCTTCAATGTATATAACTGAATTCCAGAGCTGGATGTGAGATGTGGACAGGGGCCTATGCCCTCAGATGTCCACAATGATTCTGTTCACTCATTCCTTTATTTTGGGGAGCGGTTTGCACAGGTGTGCCATTGCATTACTTTGCCACATTACTGACAGAAGTGAACGTGTATTCTTCTGTATGCATCAAATATTATATAATCAATGACTTAAAAACCCGAGTTAAATATACACATTACAGTTATGGAGCACCTGGTTTTTCCAGAGCCTTTTTACCCACATTATCTTATTTGATCCTCAGGACCTTGCTGCAGGGTGGGCAGGGGCCTTATTCTGAGAGAAGAGTGTACATGTCCCTCAGCTTGCAGCCTCCTCCTGTCCCTCCCCGGAGAACCTGACCCATCCTTAGGCCCTGGAAGGTGCAGCCCCTTGTACCATGGGGTCTCCCACCACCACCATGGCCAGAGCAAGGCCATCTATAATATAAAAAGTAGATCCAACCTTCCATATCCATTAGTAGGAAAGAGTGACATCCATTTTAGAATGAGGAACTAACATGTAGCCACAAGGTATCACAGTTTGGCTAATTTTTTTTTTTTAACAGAATTTGCCACAAATGGGTCTGTAATTTTTTTTCTCATTTCCTCATAGCCTCCTCCCCCTTCCACTCCCAAGTATGACCTTATGACCTAGGGACACAGCACATCCAGCTGTAGTTATTTAACTGATGTATTGAGAGAGCCCCTGGAAAATGGAATCTGATTTAAGAAGAATAAAAAAAAAAGATAACAAAGAGTTAAAAACAGATGTACTTTGCTTTTTTTCCTTCTTTCCCAAGTGTTGCATAAAGTACAGCTGTGTGGCAAAACAGATCTAACATTCAATGTGAGAAGCATATGTTGATTGAGCACTTACTATATGCTGGGCACTGTGCTTTGTGGTGGGGGAGGGGAGCAGCGATGAGTCACTACCCTTGAGCTGCTGCCCAACATGAACTTCCAGTCTGCGGGATTTCCTGACAGCCCATCTCCACCCTGGCTGACTCCACTAACCCGGCTGCCCCACTGGTTGTGGTGCATTGCTGAATAATCCTGCTTTCTGGGCGGAAAAGAATTTGTGTTCCTCTCTTGATGACAGTATCTTCAATATCCTAAGGTGTGGATGTATCTGTTTGTTTCCTTTGTTGGTTGCTATTTTTACAAGAGACAGAACCTCAAACACTTAAACTACTTACTAACACTTAAGAATCTGAACATTGATGTATTTTTTTAGAAACTCCAGTCTCTTCCCACCCTCCTGTATATTGGTGCTAATGCTTATGCATTAAGCATAATCTGTCCATCACGGACTAACTTCTGGTGGACACTAACAGGTATTGACAGAACCATCTTTAGCAGTGTGATCCTGGTCAGGAAGAAATCATGATTGAAAATGAGTCAAAAGCTCCCCAAAGACTGACTGATAGACAAAAGGTGCTTAGCCTACTCTATGAGTGACAACCGTATAATTAGTAAAGTAACAGCTAACATCCACTAAGTGCTTTACTGTGTGCTGGGCACTGTGCTAAGCTCATTATAAACATCTTATTTAGACCTTGCAGCAGCACCAAGGGGGCAGTTCATATTGTCTCCATGATACAGATGGGTGAATTGGCTTCAGAAAGAAGCACACAGCTAGGGTTAGACCCTGGCTCTGACGCCTACCCACTAAATGCCATAAGAACTATTTTAAAAAGAGAAGTTACAATTCCTGTCTTTTTGATATCTACCTATATATACACCTATGTCTACATGTGTATGTCTATATATGTGCATGTACATAACAGTTAACCTTGCAACACAAATATTTTAATAGCCTCACATTTCCATAGCTAAGAGGGGCCTGAATTCATTTTGTTGCAAGTCCCTGCTTTTTATCTGGGCGGTGGCTAGACGCTTAAATAAAAAACAAAACACCCTGTCTGCATTCTTCTGGTTCCCCTCCGTTCCTAAGGCCTTTTCTCTGGGTTGTCCTGGGCAGCCAGTTGTCATGGCAACTGCCAGGCCGCCCGGCCCCCAGCCTGGAGGTGGGTCACGAAGGTGTGGCAGAGGAAGGGGACCCGGGAGGGCTTCCAGGGCAGGGTCCCTCCCGGGGCAGTGCCATGCGGAAGCAGAAGGACCCCTCACCAGGGCCTCGGCGGAGAGGGCCACGGCCCGCCAGGACCGGGCTTGCTTTACTCTCATTTTGGACTTGGCGGGGAGCTCGGTAGAGAGAGGCGGCTTCTCTCATTCATGTGTGAGAAAGGCAGGAAGGTAACGTCTCCCCGGGAAAGGGAGCGGAGGAGGAACCGCGGGCAGCTTCCTCTCCACTCACCTGAGGCCCTGCTGCTAGGACCAGCCCTTCTCCAGGAAGGGATGCATCTGTGCCAGTGGCCTGCTGGGCATGATGGGAAATCCCTCGTGGGGCATGATGGGAAGCCCATCCTAGTGAATGATGGGAAATCCTCCTGGAGCATGTTGGGAAGCCCGTCCTGGTGAATGATGGGAAGCCCATCCTGGTGAATGATGGGAAATCCTCCTGGAGCATGTTGGGAAGCCCATCCCGGTGAATGATGGGAAATATTGGCTGGGAGACCCCTGCCGGTGGATTATGGGACGCCCCTGCTGGTGGGTTATGGGAAGTGTCTCCCCGACAAGGTTTTTAAGAGGTAGCAAAGGATGCCCTTCCCTATGTGCCCTGAATTCCCCGTTAGGAAGGAGGGAGACGAGTTAAGCGCCTTTTGAGGGCCTCCAGCATTGGAATGAGCTGCTTCTATGATCACCAAGCACTTCTAAGACACCCAGGGGATAGGGGGTCGGGGAGTGTAGGGTACCAGGAATCAACTGCTCTCCCCAGGACTCCCCAGGCTCCAGGGGAAGAGAGCAGGTGCGGCTGTGCCTGACCTGCGCAGGGAGCAGCGTGTTTCTGGAAGGAGTTTGGGTTTTGTCCAGTGGCTGCTGCTGGGAGCTGAGCTGCAGTCCTGTTGTGTATTCCGTCTTGCCTTATTTGGACAATTGCTAAACCTGGAGTGCAGTGAAACTACTGTATTGGAAGATTTTTGGGGGGAGAAACTCTGACTGGTTTGCATGCGTGGGACATAAATCGAATTGTGAATTTTAGGATTCCCTAGCACTATGGCTAGGCACCCAGCTGCTAACGATGTGATCTAGAACAGGGTTTGCTTAAGCCACTTTCTGTTTGTTTTTCTTTCAGTCTAAGACTTATTGAGCCTGTGCTTCTCCGCTTCCTAAGTGGTTTAAGGCCACGCCCAGAAAACCAGTGATTCATCTAAATCGGAGGTCTGGGAGGCTGGAGAGGGTAGGGATGGACAGTAATGGCTCTTAAGTCAGAAAGCTTGGTTTGAGGCCCACTAGCTGAATAATCTTGAGCAATAATTTTATTTCTCTGAGGTTGCCTTTCCTTAGCTGTGCAATGGGGAAATGACCATGAGGATTTAGTGAGATAATTCGTATAAAACTCTTAAAACTTACCAGCACAGTCAGAACTTAGCAAACAGTTACTGTCATTGTTAGAGCAAATTTGAAAGTTAAATTTCTGACAATTATTTTTATATGCAAAAAACTAACATTTATTTGTGTATTCTTGATTCCAGATTTCTAACACTTAAAATATTTTTGATGTTTTTATTTTAAAGACATGCTTTATTGTAATAAATGTGGCAACTGCCATGTTTAAAGAAGAAAATAATGACCTATTATTCCAAACTCCTCATGCCCCCATCCCCACAAAAAACTGTTATATTTGGTGTTTATAATCTTTCCATCTTTGCAACTAATTAACAATATAATTGTAAGGTCTTGTGTGTTAATTTGCTTGTAAATTGTTTCTTTTTTTTCACTAAGCCATGTGTTTGGGCCTGAGATTTGGTTAAGATTGCACCTTCTATTATTTTATTGTTTCTGAGGGAAAGGTCTGCATGGTTTGTGTGTTCAGAAGGATCTGTGGATTATTCATCTGTGGATTTGGCATCCATAATGCTGCCAGCAGGATCAAACTCTATGTTTACTCAGCCGTTCCTCCCCTTTTCCCCCACAGCAACAGCAAACACCACAGCTTGGGGTGGGTGGGAGGGGACCTTTGTTTTATT
>NW_005371804.1:1910508-1935510 GCF_000412655.1 Myotis brandtii | reverse complement strand
TATGTGATTTATTTGTAATATCTTCATTATTAGCATTATGTGGTTATCATAATAAATAACAATACATTAATAAAATATCATCTTTGATCCCCATGGAAGCTCTTTGAGATTGGTAAGGTTTATTCTACCCAGTTTACAGAATAGGAAACTGAGGCTCCGAGTACATGTGAGTTTTGAGGGAGAAGAAAAATAATTTTTTCTCTACCCAAGTTCTTCAGGCTGGTCTAATAATCAAATTAATGTGAGACAGATCAACAGGAGAAAATAATCAAATTTGTTACATAAGTACATGCGGGGTTTCTTAAGAATATAGGACCTGAGAGTAGGCAATGCACAGGTAGATGAGAAGGAGCAAACCTTTGGTACACAAATTGATCTGGGCCACCCGGAAACAGTGGGACACAGAGGTTCCTGTCTGCCTATCACACTTAATTCATACTATGATGCTAAGGTGAGGTTCTCTTTGTTTAAGCAGGTTTTTCTATGTGAATTTCTTTAAGCAGGTAAGGGGGAGGGTCAAAGATTCTTCCTGAGTCTTTTATTTCATAAAAACAACCAGCTTAAAATAATCAATATTCCAAAAAGGTATATTTTGGGGTGGCAAACTTTGCTTCTCATCAGTTGCCTGAGGTGACCAAATCTAATAAGCCCTGGGATCCCAGAGTTTGGGCATTCTGGCTGAAGGTAAGCAATGTTTTTCTCAGACGACAATGACTTCAAGACCTCTTGTTCTTCCATTTTGATAAATTATTTTTAAGACTTGAATATTAGATTTAAAGAAATAAAATCATTGGCTTATGATTATTGTGGAAGGTTTCAATTTCAAAAGTAACTAAGAGCACCATACAATATTTAGATTTAAGATGAAGCACTTATTTGTGTAATTTGCAAAAACACACTAGAAATTGGATATGCAAATGTACACTGGGCAGACCATATATAAACGTAGAACTCTGACCCCAAACCTGCAGCAACCAGCCCCGGAAACCAACCCATTATCTGCAGTGAACATCCCACAATGCCAGCTGCTGTAAGTCAGACCTGTAGAAAATCCGGTTGCTATCTCTACCAGCTGATCCAGGAACAAACAGTAACCCTGTAACAATTGACCTCAAGGGGCCAGGACTTGATTAATGACGGAGAGTTTATCTCATTTTTTTCCTGCACTTACAACTTAGGACCAGTGACAGAAAGTTGAATTTGCACACTAACCCATCACATAGGACTCCCTACTTCTACCTGGCTTTCCTGCTGATGCCCAACATTAACAACCTCCAATCATGGCACACCCGAGCCTTCCCTTTTTTCTCCTATAAAGTGTTCCCACATCTCTGCCTACCTTGGAGTCTGCCAAATGCAAATGATAATGGCTTACTCCCTTGCTAGATCAAGCTCTGAGTAAATAGTCAGTGATTGTTCTCATTTTAATGGTCTTGTGTATTTCCACATACAAGAACATTCTTTTAAGTACAACAAATTAAAAGCAAAACAAACAAAAACCTCAACCACAGCTGGTGTGGCTCAGTGGATGAACCTCGACCCATGAACCAGGGGGTGGAGGTTCGATATCCTGTCAGGGCACATGCCCAGGTTTCAGGCTAAATCCCCAGTAGGGGGTGTGTAGGAGGCAGCTGATCAATGATTCTCTCTCATCATGGATGTTTCTATCCCTCTCTCCCTTTCCCTTACTCTCTCTGAAATCAATAAAAACATATTTTTAAAAAAACCCACCTCGACCATATTTCACTGGCTTGGTTGAGCATCTACTGTGTGAAAACACTTTTCTAGGTGCATGGGGAGACAAATATAAGGGTGGCACGCCTTCTGAGTATCCAGAAATGAGATAACCACACAGATGACTATTATATGAGACAGAACTTGTCTTGTGTGTGATAAAGATGATTTGAGGTACTATGGGAGTTACGAGAGAGAGAGAGAGAGAGAGAGAGAGAGAGTAAGGGCATCTAACTAGAAGTATCTATAGAAGCTGCAGGAAGGAGTTTTCACATATTTAAAGTAAAAAATTAAAATACAGAGAAATATGCTTAATATATATGAATACACACATCACATAGAAGTGATATTGCATTTTGTCACACTCAGACCTTTAAAATAGATGATGGATGGATGATGGACAGATAGATGATACATAGAGTTAAGTTCCATACCCCCCCCCCCCACACCCCCGAGTGTGCCCTTATAAATTTGGGGATTTTGGGGGAAGTGGCCCCTTAGTCTGGAGAATGGCTATGCTTGTTAATGGATAGAGCTGGGGGAAGGAAGGCATTTCAGGGAGAGGGCATGGCACAGGCAAAGGCATAGAAGTGGGCATGAAGGATGTATCTGGGGGAACTGCCTGTGGTTTGCTTTTGTATGAAGCAGTTAACAAATACAGGAAGGGGATGGTGGGCCCTGAGGCTAAGAAGATGGCTTGGGCCTTGAACATGGAGATACTGAATTCCAGCGTGTGAGACTGGTCCGCATTTGGGTTGCTGGGTTGAGGAGTGTGGGTGCTGAGAGGGCCAGAGGCTGGAGGCTACTGCTGGAGATTACAGGGTGAGTAGACGGCCTGGATCCGTGGTGACCGGGGAATTGGGAAAGAGATCAAGAGGGGCCTGTGCAGGCGGGGTCAGCTGTCTGCAGGAGACGTCAGGTGACGGGAAGAGGAGTGGAAGTTGTGTAAGTCCGTGCGAGCGCCTGGGCGTGTGTGCACGTGGACGCGCATCTGCTAAGAGGTCAGAGCTGCCTCGGAGTCAGGAGAGGCTTACGAACACGACGAACGACCTCAGAGGACACAGCTCTGTGGACCCCCAACACCGCAGGGCGGGACGAGCCCGGAAAGGTGGGGTGGCGCGGCAAGTCCGCAGGTGCCCCAGAAACCGAGGAGCGGGTCGGAAGGGCCAGTGCCAACACCCGGCAGGGTGAGACCCTCTCTAGAGGTGGCCCCAAGCGCCTCCTGCGCCCCCTCTCTTTAGGGGCCTGACTCAGGGTGGCTCCGCGTTGCAGCATCACCCAGCAGCCCGAAAACAGGGATTCCTGGGTCAGCCACGTGGCATAGGGTTAGACAGCGGGCGGGTACGTAGTCCGCCCCAGGCCCCGCCTCCCTATTGTCCCGGGCGGCGATTGGCCGATGTGTCCCGTTGCTATGACAGCACCCGAGGCGGGTGGCTCCTCCAGGCGCCTTCCCATCCCTCCGCCCGCTCCGGGAGGGAGGCGGGGCTGGACGCGTCTCTATGGCGACGGGGGACGCGGTGGTGGTACTTACGGACTAGAGTGGCGCCGGCGGCGGCGGGGATCTAGGTTGAGGCGACACCATGTCGGACCTGGGCTCGGAGGAGATGGAGGAGGAGGGAGAAACTGATCTTGGGGTGAGAGCTCCGGCAGAGGGAGGGGCTTCCCGGGGTGCGCGGTGGCAGGCGGACTCCCGGAGGTCAGGCCGGGTTCGCACAATAGGGAGGTCTGGAGGCCAGTTACGGCCCCCCCACTCCCGCCCCCGCCCCCTGCTCCGGGAGGCCCAGCCAGGGACGAAGAGCACGCGGGCCACAGTGGGCGCTGCGTCTTGGAAGTCGGTGGTGAAAGGGGAAACGTCATGACGTCTGCTGGCCACATCCCTTCTCGCTCTGTCCCCCTCCCCAACCCTCCTCCCGTTAAAGGCAAAGATTTCCAAGTCAAAGGCCCAAGCATCCTCCTCCCTGCCATTACCTCCCACCCAGGCGGTTTTCTTGGATGTCTGGCTCCTCCCAAGGGGCCATACTATTGTTGAGTAAGTATTTGAGCAGTGGGCTTGGCTCCTCAGGATTGGGGTGGATGGCGGAGAGCCGCTGCCTGGCAGCCTTCAAGCAAAGCTGAGGCTGCCTCGGGCTCAGCCAAGGTTTCCTGGAGAGCTCACCATTTAGGTCTAGATAGAATCACCGGTGCTTTCTTCACTCTTGTGGGCCTGACCCAGGTTATTGGAATTGTTCCTTGATTCAGGCAATAGAGAGGAGGTAAGGCACGCACAAATAGTGAGGTGAGCGGGGCTCTGTGTGAGCATATGTTGTTGGGAGATTAACCTCTCTAAGCCAGAGGGAGGCCATTTCCTAGCCTTGACCTCTGTGTGTGCGCAGGGCACAGGGTTGAAATAGTTTCCAATTAACAGAAAAACCTAGCACCTCTTCTGTGGCTACCATACCTTTTAACTAGCTCTGTACCTCCATCTCCCATCTCCTACTTGCTTTACTGGTCCATGAGCCCCTCAATGCACTGGAGCCACCTGGCCAGTAGGGGAAGCCAGAAGTGCCAGGAGCCCAACCCTAGGCAGCCAGCGGCTGGTGCTGAAAACCAGGGCAAGCTGCAGTGATTTGCACTCCAGAATCCCCTGTGTGCTGCGGCGGAGTCCTGGACATCACTGGACATGAGCCATGCTTGGTGGCCTCCTCTGCCATATCTGTTACCTCTTCCTGGTTTCTCCCTGGAGCACTTAAAAAAATCCACTTGCTCAGTGTCTGCTTCTGAGGGAACCCAACCTGCAACACCTGCCCAGTCAGCTGTCTAGTTTCTCTCCTCAAATGGCCCCACTGGATTTGTACCTTTTTTTCTAAAAGTTGATTTCAGAGAGGAAGGGAGAGAGAGAGAGAGAGAGAGAGAGAGAGAGAGAGAGAGAGAGGGAGAGAGAGAGAGAGAGAAAAACATCAATGATGAGAGAGAATCATTGATTGGCTGCCTCCTGCACACCCCCTACTGGAGTCTGCAACCCTGGTCTGTGCCCTTGACTGGAATCAAACTCAGAACCCTTCAATCCGAAGGCCAATGCTCTATCCACTGAGCCAAAACAGCCAGGCAGGTTTGTAATTTTTTAGTGCCCAGGTATGGTTAGCTACCTTTCCGAGGACTGGGAGGATTCAGTGGGATACTATTTGTAAAATGCTTAGCACATGGTTGGCACTCAAACGGTGGCAGCTGTAATTATGCTGACTTTCTTGTTGCCAGGAATATGAAGGGGAACGAAATGAGGCAGGTGAAAGGCACGGCCACGGGAGAGCCAGACTGCCCAATGGGGACACCTATGAGGGGAGCTATGAACACGGAAAAAGACACGGTCAGGTCAGAATCGGTGACTTGCGTGGGTAGTTTTCTATATTTAATGCTCTACTAGCGAGTATTTAACTCAGGAATGATATGAATCCTATAATCAATGTGTTTCAGGGCATCTACAAATTTAAAAATGGTGCTCGATACACTGGAGAATACGTTAAAAATAAAAAACATGGTCAAGGCATTTTTATATACCCGGACGGATCAAGATACGAAGGTAAAATGTTCTCGCAAAGCAGCTTTTTGTGCCGCAGACATCTGCTTTTGGGATTGAACTCTTCTGTGACTACTGAGAAGAATGAGAAAGTTTAAAGTCCTCTGGATTAGTCAGTCACTCAACAAACACACACTGTGCTCCTATGTTCACAGGGTTGATGCAGAAACCAGAAAGCCTTGTAATTATGAGAAATGTGACTGTCCCTGTGCCCAGCAAATTCTCTTCTGTGAGCCTGTGTCCTGAGAAGCAAATGCCAGAGAGGGAGGCTGCTGGGCAAGCACAGACCTTGGGGAGTGGGTTGCACCCAGGATGTTCAATGCTTGGTAGCATTTGTCTCTTTGAAGTTGTTTTTGCTGTTTCCATTTCTGGTAGACCTCTCTTCTGAGGAACACACTGCTTGTTTAGACCTGGTAGTGCCTTCACTGAGGGCTTCTGGGCAGAGAGGCATTCTGCCTTGTTAAACTAGTGTTCTTTTTTTTTTTAAAATATTTTTTTTATTGATTTCAGAGAGGAAGGGAGAGGGAGAGAGAGATAGAAACAACAATGATGAGAGAGAATCATTCATCAGCTGCCTCCTGCATGCCCCCTACTGGGGATGGAGCCCACAACCTGGGCATGTGTCCTGACCAGGAATCGAACCCTGACCTCCCTGTTTATAGGTCGATGGTCAACCACTGATGGTCGCCGGCTGGGCTAACCTGGTGTTCTTATTTCCGCGATAGTTCTTTACATGCTAGTGTTATGTCTCAGGAAGATCCTGGTTCCCTTATTTCCAAGAACCCCACTGCTGCCCCCGGCACCATTGTCATCTGGTGGTGCCTATAGTGTTAGTCTAATCCCAACAAGGGATAAAGGAAGTTCCTGGGAAGAGAGACAAGTGGGGAGTGGGCACGAGCCTTCAGAAACTGTGTGCAGAATTCTATGTTCTGGGCTTCTTTTCTGGGAAGAAGTTATCTAGTTTCATCAGATTTTCCAAAAGAGTTGTGACTCCAAAAGACATGGTGTGACCTTGTACAGGGGACCTCATCCCTCCGTGCCTTGGCTTCTCATTTGCAGTGAATTACTACATGTGGAACACTCAGAATCATGTTTGATGGATGGGGAGCACTCAGTAAATGTTGGCTGCGTAACCACTTACTTGTGGGATGTCATCACCTCTTAGGAACCAGGGGTGAGGTGGGGAATGGAGTGAAATGCTGGCACCTGGCCAGGATCGAGCCTTGACGTGGTTGCTGGATCCCTAACCACACACAAGGCAGAGGAGTGTGGTGCTGGCACCGCTGGCAACAGGGCAGGCAAGCCCTGGTTTGAACCCTCGCTGTGCTGCTGGCCACACACACGTGACTGTGGCCCCGATACATACACGGGCCCACCCCCGTGCTCAGTTACCGTGTGACTCAGCCTCCCTCAGCCAGCTTTCTACTCCAAGCCATCCGGCCGGGAGGCAGGGGCCGGGGGGGGGAGGGGGTCGGAGTAGAAAGGGACAGGGGTGAAGGGGTGAAGGGCAGGTTTCCTTCTCACCAGGGCTTGCTTTTGTGTCGTGTCTTCCAGGGGAGTGGGTGGATGACCTGAGGCAAGGCCACGGCGTCTACTACTATGTCAATAACGACACCTACACTGGAGAGTGGTTCGCCCACCAAAGGTTCGGTTCTCTCTTTAGTCCTGTAGATAATCCATGTAATGAGAATATGACGATGTCTTATTAAGAAACAGAATCATGACAAAAGTTCACGTACCAAGTCTGCCAGGCAGTTCAAACCCTGCCAGGCTTTCAGGCGAGGCTGCTGGACGATGCAGGTGCAGACCCGTGGGGGAGAGCACGAGGGTCCTGCACCCCAGGGCCCTGGGGGGTGAGGGCACAGAGCAAGAACCTTCTGGGGACTGAGCCTCGGCTCCCAGGAGCACTGCCTCTGCATGTGAGGACCAGCTGACCCGCAGGAAGGCCCCCGCTGTCCGGCAGGCGATGCCTGCCCCATGCGTGGGCACAGGGAGCAGGAGCCATGCTCTGCTGGGGCAGAGATAGAAGACGATGGCCGTGACCCTGTGTCAGCCTAGGGCCCTCAGTGAACGGCCTGCCTTCACACCCGGGAGGTTTCTCATGCTTCGGATCTAAAGGCTTTGTGCCCCTGTCTCCTCCAGGCACGGGCAAGGCACCTATTTCTACGCAGAGACCGGCAGCAAGTACGTGGGGACCTGGGTGAACGGACAGCAGGAGGGCGCAGCCGAGATCATTCACCTGAACCACAGGTACCAGGGCAAGTTCTCGAACAAAAACGTAAGTCAGCGGGAAGTGATGTTTGCCGGTGAAATCCGCAGTACCGTTCTCCCCAGTCTGAGTATCCGTGTGCCCGGGAAATACTGGAAACCCGGGAAAGCCCTCCATCCCTCCGCATATGGGAAACAGGGCAGCGGTGTCTACCTCTGAGCATCCTGATAACCCACAGAGGGCAGAGTTGTGGGGGCGGGGAGCCTGGCCAGTTTCTCTGCATCTCAGTAAATCCCAGTCTCTCCCAGCAGTGGCCGGGCACGTCCCTCTAACACGGGGCATGTTGCCCTCTTGTGTGTGCTCAGTCTCATGGGGGAATCAGCTGTGAGATCCTCGTTTGCCGGGAACGGCTGAACATTTTCTGTGGTTGAGCATGTGGGGGTTCTGACTTTCTCTCCCCTGGGGGGTGCAGGGCTGGAGCTGGGGAGGAAGACCATGAGCCCCTCCTCACCTGGTGGTTGTGGTACTGGAGAACCGCCTGGAGCACCAGACCTTGGGTCTGAGGCCTCCAGGTTGTAGTACCCACTCCGGTCATCTCCGTGGGCAGGACTTTGTGGCTCTGCTTGCCCTTCTGTCCGAGCCCTGATGGGGTGCAGAGAAACCCCGACTGACTCAGAACCTACCAGCCTGGTGTTCCTGTGGCTCTGATCAGGGGCTGAGCAGACACTGTCCCTGAAGAAAGAGTTTGCTGGGCAAGTGAACGCTGTTAGATGTTGACATTGGGATTACTTAACGGATCCAATGAAGTAGCCTCAGATTCTCTTAAACTCAGTTTTCATTTACATATGATCAAGCCCTAATTTCAGATTCCCCTGTTAGTCTTTGCAAAGCAGCGCATTCTCCTCAAACCTACACATTGCCCATGTGGTTCCCCGCATTGCCCTTGTGCATAATCATTAGGATGGAGATACACAGATCAGAGAAGCAGCAAGTCTAGTGACAGATGCAAGGATGTGTGATAAGGATGTCATTTCAGATTACTAAGGAAATGACGGGAGAAATCAAGAAATGGTGCTGGTAACCGTTTGGGCAGAAAAAGGAAATCAGCGTTTGTCCTCCAGCTTATAGATAAAGACGCTTTCTAGAAGAAATGAAGATTTAAATATAAACAAAAATCACTGCGAGAAAAAATAGGTTATTAACTTTAAAATGAGGAAAACTTTCTAAACAAAAAGCCAGGAGATTTTGTCTAATAAAAACCGTGCCATGCCAGCACGGCCAAGGGCGAACCTAAGGATCGGTGGTGAAGGATAAAAAAGACAAAGAGAATACAGCTGGGGCTTTGTGGATCACCCATGCCTGGATGAGGACACAGAAAGATCCAGCCTCCAAGCCGAGGCTTTATTTTATAGTCAAAGCAAAACAAGGAAGTAGTCAACATGGTTGCAATGTGTTTGTGAGTTTCACCTTGTTTTGGCAGCACTTGCTGCACCTCCCACAGCCCATTAGCTACCTAGGAAGGAACTAGGGAGGGCTCTAAGGTTAAGCTTTATTATGCTAAGAGTGCTCTGCCCTCCAAGCTGGGACTTACTTGTGGCCCTGCCACAGGTTAGTCCGAGGCTTAACCCTGTAGCCGCTCCCTACAAAAAACAATCCCTTAGAGATTAGAAAATACTAGAAAGGAAATTTACTAGTAAGAGTTATATGATGAATGGGGTTAGGACATGTGCAACAGTTAATATATAAAAGACTCACATCAATCAATGTGATTTAAATGGTCAAAATATTAAAAAAATATTCAACCTTACTAAATAACTTAAAAGATATGACTTACAATGATTTGTTTATACATTTAAAAATGTAAAGATAGAGCAAAATGTTAAGGTCCAGAAAAAAAACAAGGGTTTGAGGACAAAGAGGCTCTTACTTGCTTCTGTGGGAGCCTCATTCTCATGTATATATACTGTGCAAACTTTTGTCCAGAAATGTTATTTCTGAAACTTTACCCAGAGGAAACTCTCCAAAGTGTACACAATGATTTAACCCAGAATATGTTTACTCTGGCAGTCTTTGTCCAAGAAAAGTGTGAGCAGACCAAATATTGGCAATAGTAAATAAGTAAAATAGATTATAATTCTCGAAATAAAATACAGGTTGACAACTGGTGCTGTGGAAGAATATTTGTACACATGGGAAGGCACTCATGTCATATGTCTAGTAAAAACCGAGTAGCAGTCAGTATATATAATTATGATCAGATTTTAAATCAAGACCCCTCTGTCCTAGAAACAAGGTTACAGAGATTACATCAAAATGTTATTAGTAGTTCTATCTCTATCTAGTTTGCCCGTGGCTGCGGACTTAGTAAAACTTTTATAATAAATACATTACTTGTATAAAGGGAATTAATGTAGTTAAGTTTTTAAAAACAAACAAAATAGGCCCTGTACTTTGCAATTCCGTTAGCCGTTAGTTCTTAAACACATTCTTTGACCTATATTGGACTTCCCCCCCAATCGCACGATGCGGGTAGGTTTTATGGGGGTAGCATTTCTAAAGCATTTTGGACTACCTATTGGGTGCTGACTCTCAAGAGTGAAGTACCTCTTGATTTCTCTTTGCTTGTAGCCTATGGGCCCCGGGAAGTATGTGTTTGACATTGGATGTGAGCAGCACGGGGAGTATCGGGTCACAGATGCGGTAAGTGGCAGGGGATTTGTCGTCTCCTGCATTGTGGGCAAGAGAGCTGCCCAGAGACATCGACCCCCTAGAGCAGCGGTTCTCAACCTTCTGGCCCTTTAAATACAGTTCCTCATGTTGTGACCCCAACCATAAAATTATTTTCGTTGCTACTTCATAACTGTAATGTTGCTATTGTTATGAATCGTAATGTAAATACCTGATATGCAGGATGGTCTTAGGCGACCCCTGTGAAAGGGTCATTCTACCGCCAGAGGGGTCGCGACCCACAGGTTGAGAACCGCTGCCCTAGAGGGAGCAGAGGAGAGTGGTGCCAGCTCTCAGGGACTTTCCCGTTTCCCCGTTCCTTCTTCACGTGCCTCTGTTGGTCTGGAACTGCATTGCCAGAACTCAACGAGATCATGTCACAGTGATTGCTGAAAGCCAGGCCTGGTTTCCTGCCGAGAAACCAGCTAATTCTGCGCCAGCCAGAGGGCTCTGGGCAGCTAGGGCCCAGAAACGGTCCACTGAACTCTGTCAGGGCGATGTCACCAGATCGTGCAACAAGCCAGTGCTTCGGGTATATTTGGATGACTCACGCCACTTACAATTTTCTCTTTTTGTTCCTTTCTAATACTTAACATTAATATTAATACTAAATTGATATTCTGTGGTTCGTTTTGAAATTAGCCAGCTAATTTGTCACTATTAGGCATCTAAATGTGTGTGTGTGTGTGTGTGTGTGTGTGTGTGTGTGTGTATTCCTGCTATTATTGGCTGGCTAAAGCCTGTAGATAATAGGAAATTTAGTAAAATACCTCAGGCATCACCCATCACCCCCACAATCCCAAGGCTCACCCAGGGCACCCCACCAGGGCATCCCCCCACTAGGCAGGCTCTCTACCCCCCTCTTCTCCTGGTTCCTTCCCCTGTGGTGTTCTACTTCCCTTGTATCACTCCACCACAGCCACTGTGTTCCCCAAAGCAGCCCGTGGTTCCCCAAGGTCTGTGGGTTGATGTCCACCTTCTTTCTGTGACCAGAATCTCAATGATCCCCTTGGCCAGGTCATTTTCCCAGTTAACTATAAAACATGAAATGGCTGGAATGATTGGTTTTGCTGCTAAAAATGAGGCCCCCAATCCCCCTGAGCATCGTGTCTTCTTGGTTCCCAGGACGTCCAGTCTGAGTGTGAGGAGGGTGTCCAGAAGTCCTGGGGACACGCCACCTTCCCACGCGGTTCTACTACTCAGCGTGTTTGTCTCTGTGTGTCGCCCACACACTAGCCCTGAACTTAACACACATTTGACTGGCTTTGTTGTTCGACTCACAGCGACTGTTTCCTGCTTTTGCTCTCCCTGCGGTTGGACACCTCTTACGTGGCCCTTGAAGGACCTGCTATTCACTATACTGCCACTAGTCACAAATCTAGCCTCTGTGGTCTTATTGATGATGGAGCAGTTGTTTTAACTTGTGAAGTGATAAAAAAAAACACAAAAAAACCCCACACACATCTTATTAAGCATTTTTCAGTTTTAGGCTCTTGGGGCAAAAGTTAAATTAGAAGTCAGTATTTCACCCCCTTCCCCTCTGGCAACCACCACACTGTTGAGTGAAATCATATGGTTCTTAGCTTTTTCTGAGTGGGGAAGGGCGTCCTAATATATGGTGACAGGAGGAGGTTTGATTTTGGGCGGTGGGCACACGGTGCAATATACAGATCTTGTAACATAAGAACTCATACCTGAAACCTGTATAATCATATTGGCCAATGTCACCCCAATAAATTTAATAAAAAGAAAAAGAAGTCAGTATTTCAGGATGATGAGAAGCAAGTTGGAAGGACATCGGTAACATCTTAGGGGGGAAACATTGATATAGACCTCCACCACCGTCTGCATTCAGGAATAACTCTGTGAACTAGTGCACTTGACTCAAGGACCTTTGTCCTCAGCTACCACTGTGCTCTGGTGAGGGTCAGACTGTGATGAAACAGAAAAGCCTAAATTTTCACTTCTGGCTCCCAAAGGGGAATGCAGTCCCTTAGCGAAGGGGTGGTGATCTGCATGGACCAAACCTGGTGGCAGCCTGTTTTGAATTTTTTTTCAATTGTGCTAAAATACATACACTACTTGCGATTTTAACCATTTGTAAGTGTACACTCCAGTGGCATTTAATCCGTTCACCTGTCATGCAGCCATCACTACCATCCATCTCTGAAACTCCTTTATCTCCAAACTCTGTCTCCGTTGAACAATATCTTCCTCCCCCTCCCCGCAGGTGTCACTTCTGATTTACCTTCTGTCTATGAATTTGCCTGTTCTAGATGTTTCATATGAGTGGGATCATACATTTGTCCTTTGTGTCTGGATTTCCACTTAGTATAGTGTTTTCAGCGTTTGGCCATGTTCTAACAGGTGTCAGAATGTCCTTTTAATGGCTGAGTAACACTCCGTTTACGGACACTTGGGTTGCTTCTACCTCCTGGCTACTGCGAATAATGCTGCAATAGACATTGGTCTATAAATATCTGCCTGAATCTCTATGTTCAGTCCTTTTGGGTGTATACCTCTGAGTGGCATTGCTGGGTCATAGGGTGATTCTATGGTTAGTTTTTTGAGGAACCTCCCAAAGTTTTCCTTCGTGGCTGCACCATTTACATCCTCACCCTCAGAGCATGTGGTTCCACATCCTGTTTTGTAGATGAGGGTTTCTGGAGTCCAGCCACGCTGCTCATTTACCCGTCACCTGCGGCTGTTTTGAACGACAACGGCAGGGTGCGTAGTGGCCACAGACACCAGGTGGCCAGCAAAGCCCCGGATAGTTGATAGAAAAGTTTACCGACGCTAGTCCTGGAACAATGTTTTTCAAAGTACACTTTGCAACCGTTTCATGACTCATGGCGTCAATTTAGTTCATTGTGAGCAACGTTTACAAAACTGAAAATGGAATAAAAGTGGATGCTGGCCATGGAGACAAGCACGTGGATTTGGCTTCAGGCTTGTGCTTCGTGGCGCGGGGTCGTGGCATGCCGTGGCTTTCCTCCTGTGGCTGAGCCATGGGAAGTAGCTGCTCTGGAATTTTATTTTCCCTCCAGAATCCTTGAAACTAGAGCTTCAGTCTTTATCCCCTTCGACATCATTGCAAGGTTGTCTTAGCAGGCTGCGAGGCCTCCTCTTCCTGCAATGTTAACTGTATTATGTAGAAGGAATCTTAGAGCAGGAAAGGGTGGCTGAGCAGCGCATGGAGAAGCGCATTTCGGCTTGGTCACATCTTACCTCTTCCAGGGCTGGGGAGTGAGTCCGCAGGCGTTCCAGGTGCCAGCAGGGAGAGGGTAGGCACAGTGTCCCGCTGCCCTTCCATTTCCCATCCCAGTGCCTTCCAGAGCCACGTAGACTGTCCCTGGGAAGCTGGCAATTGATCTGCTCTCTGAATGGTGCTGTACTGCAATTACACACCTGCCCTTTCTCCCCTTCCTCTAAGTACCCCACACCTCGTTTACACAAATGTAGGCAAGTTCACATTTTTAAACTTCAATAGGAAAGAGTGGAAGAGGAAGAGGAGGAGGAGTCGGTAATAACTGCCCTTCCAAAATGGAAAGCTATCAAAATCACAGAGTTGGCCTTGTGGACACCGACCCTGGCTGAAGAGCCGCCGCCCGCGGATGTGCCTGGCCAGGAGGAGACCCCAGCAGCCGAGGGTACGGCCCCTGCCGGCGTGGGGCGGGGCGGGCTGAGCACAGCCTCTGCTGGTTCCTCCCATGTGCATGGGGTTATGAGGGAGAGGCTCTGGGACCCGGGCCTCCAAGCACCGAATCAGCAGGACTGAGAGCATAGAGCCCAGCCATGGCTCAGGCCCTCAACACCTTGGCTGACTCCATGGGAAGCCCCTGGAGCTTAAGTCCCTTGGAACACTTCTCCCCTCACCTTGGTCAATGGTTGCCTGTGGGTGTGGCCTCGGGAAAGCCAGCTGACAGCAGCTGGGGGAAGAGTCCTTCACAAGGGGTCTTCCCGAGGGGCAGTTAGACAGCCTGGGATGCTGGAGAATTGCAAGTGATTAGAAGCCGGGTCCAGCTGGCCTCAGTGAAATAACACAGTTCATTGGCTCACACAGCTGGGAGGTGGGGAGGAGCCAGCCTCAGGCGTGGCTGGGTCAGGCGCAGCTCTGGGTCTCTCCTCTCACAGGCAGGGTCTCTGCTCTCTTCCCCTTGGAGACTCATCCTCAATGACTTTATCAGATTGTCACCCAGTCAGCTCGAGAGCCCCGGGGAGCAGAGAGCTTCTTTCTCAGTCTGATCCTCAGAACCCTTGGGACATAGTCATCCTCCCAGAACGGTCACTGTGACCGGGGACCAGATGCTCTGCTGGCCCGGCCTGGGCTGGAGCTGGGTGACGTCCACTGGGGAGGCGTGGTCCCCTGAGGGAGAAGCTGGGTGCTGCTCTCGGCAGGAGAGGAAGCAGCCACCCTGCACAGGCCTGCGGCCTGCTGGACGCTGTCTTCCTTTGTTTCTTCACAGCCCGGGGAGAGCCTGGGGAGGAGGCCCAGCCCCTAGCGGATCTCTCAGATGGGGAGGCCGATTTCATGAGGCCCGGAGAGGAAGACGCTGATAACTTCAGGGAGGAGGGCGAGTACAGCCGGGAGGAGTTCCGCTTCGACAACATAGACCAGCAGGGTGAGCCTGAGCTCTGGGGGGTCACACACGCTGGGCAGGCTGGGAGGATCTCTTCCCTTTGACCCCCACCCTGAGCACCTTCTGTGAACTCACGTGGGACCCACAGGGGTGCTGCTCCTTCCCCGGTGCTCCTGCAAACCTCCCGCGACAACAGGGACAGCAGGTCCCGCGGATGCTCTCTCTCTGCTCTTCGCTAATCTCCGTTTCTACCAGGCGAGCAGGCCTCCGCTAGAAATGCAGAGCTTGGCTGTGTGTTGTCACGTGGTTTAGCAGGGCTGAGGCACAGGGGTAGGAGCTGGCAGTGTTGGGAACCAGTCCTTTATCATAAAAAAATATATTTTTAAATAGATTCTTAGAAGGGAGAGAGAGAGATAGGAACATCAATGAGAGATAAATATTGACCAGTTGCCTCCTGCACGCCCCCTACTGGGATGGAATCCCCCAACCCGGGCATGTGCCCTGAACAGGAATCAAAACGGTGACCTCTTAGTGCATGGTCAATGCTCAACCACTGAGCCACACTGGCCAGGTGGGGACCAGCCCTTTTTAAATGGGTTTGACTGTACCATTAATCTAGAAGCTTCTGCCACTGCAGGTCCTGGGAAGGCCTTCCCCACCCAGAACCCGAGATGAGGGGAGCAGGAGGAGTGGCCCGGTGTGAGCAATACTCAGGATGAGGATCCGAGAACCAGGCTGGGAGAGAGTGGGCATGACATCAGGACCAGCTGGTGTCTGAGACTTCAGGTTCCTGAAACAGCCTGGACAGAAGGACATTGCCTTGGCTCAGGGGTTTTAGCCTCCGGGACATTTGGCAGCATCTAGAGACTTGGAGGGCTGGGCAGGGTGGCGGGCAGTGCTACTGGCATCTTCTGGGGTGGAGGCCAGGGATGCTGCTAAATGTTCTGTGATGCACAGGACAGCCTCACATGGACAACCATCCAGTCCAAGATGCCGACTCGGCAAATAAAGAATTTTAAAACAGAAAAAAGTTCATATCATATACTCATGTTTCCCTTTCCTTCCCAGGAAATGTGGGTTTCGAAGAAGATGACCCTAGACAATCCGATCCTCCAGACTAAGATGGGCCCAAAGTGAAGGGCCTGTGCCACCCAACGCCCGGTGCTCGAGGTGTTAACACCGATCAGTTACTGATCGTTCGTATTTAGTTGTTTGTGAAAATGGTTTACAGTTGCAAATAAATTTTTCATTCTCCTTTGTTGTTGAAATCGCCTGTGCTTCCAGTTCTTTAAACTAAGAGTTCCCAGGTTGCCTTGTCCTGGTTTTAGCGTGTCTTCTCCTAGGATGAAGAATTGCCATACACCTGCCCCTCCATAGGAGATGGCGACAGAGTGGACTCCCGGCTGAGCCAGGACAGTGACTACAGACTGAATTCCCTCTCTCCTTTCCCTCAAGACACTAGGAAAGCACCTAGACAATAAGAATGCCTGTGTGATTCTCATAAAACACAACACATATTTCTGGGAGCCCCCAGGGGAGCTCATGGGTGCTCAAGAAGGCATCCATTGGACAAGTTCAGGTTGAGGTTTGACCTTTGACCCCACACCTGTACGTCACAATCATGGGTCGCATGGTTGTCCCTCTGTGTGTGTCTGTGTTCTAATCTACTCTTTTCATAAAGACACCAGTCCACCCCAATGACCTCATTTTATTTTAATGACCTTTTTAAAGGTCTGTTCTCAGATTAGGACTTCAACTTATGAATTTGAGGGACACAATTCAGTCTATAAAATTCACCAACATGACTCATATTTAAAACATCCCAAGTTTGGTTCTAAAATAAGACTTAATTCAGGGGAAAATGATGATTACTCTTCTCAGATAAACACAGGAGAGTGTTGGCCAGGTTATGGTGGCCCCAGACCTGTCCCTAAGCAGTTCTCCATCAGAGGCACCGAGTTAGGCTCCTCGATTCCTTTGCTGCTAGCCTGAGGCCAGCTACCCCTCCCATTTTCACCACCTTCCATCCAGTCATTGCAACACAAGGTATATTAATATCATTAACATCTGCCATGTCAAAACGTGAGAGTCCCTTCCAGGTTTGTGCTTTTAAGCCCACAGGTGAGGAAATCAAGGAGCTGATGTCATGGGTGTTGGAAGTGGGAGTTCCTGGTAACAGGACGTCCATTTCCAGATGACGTCAGCAGGGGGTCAGACTAGGCTTGTAAACATGAGGACCAGCTCCAGGACAGGAACGAAGGAAGAGGACGGTGGTCAGAAATCTTTCTTTCTTTGTTTAATATTTGGTTTCTTGTTAGTTCATAAAGTTGGAAACTTAGTCACTTCCATCTCTGCCCTTATCCAGCACATTTCCCAGGACTCAGTTCTTACAACGAGATTTATTCTGGAAGCCAAGAAGGACCAAACTAGGTTTTCTGTCATTGCAGCAGAATTGGGGGGTGGGTCTAGTCAGAACCAGAATTATAAAATAGAAACAAAATGGTGTTTCTTGCACACTTGACCTGGAGATGGAGAGTCAAGCACCTCTCAGTGTCCCTTGCAAAGGACATGATCTGCCCCTCTTATTATCCAGGGGCATGACACCCAGAAGCCTCACCCCTGGGAGGGTGAATCCAGACACCTGTGGACAACCCCAAATTCCATTAGCTTGACCTGCAAAGCTTTTATTCTTCATGATGACTAGTGAGGTCGGTGTGGCACCAGGTACCCAGGGGAGCAAGCAGAGGGCCTGGGGTGGGCAGCACATCCAGGGATGACTATGTCCTACTCTGAGCACTTGGATGGCTTTTCCTTTTTCTTCCGAAGGGCTGGGTTGAGAGGACACAACTGTGAGACCCCTATTAACCACCTGAACCAACTTCTCAACGTCAGAGGTACCATTTTACTCCTGTTATCTGGGCAGATTTCACTGCCGTGGGTCCCTGTCTGGTTTGTGTTACCTGTTAGTCAGGGCAGAACCCATTTTCCCCATTTTCAAAGCTTCTCTCCCCTCTCCACTTGATCAAAAGAGATAAACAAGAAGCTGAAAACACCCTACACCAAGGGGAGGAATGTCTCAAATCCTTACACCTGGGCCCCTGTAATAGCAGCCCCGATATGCTGGGGTGTGATGTGCTCAAGGGTGGCCCCCGAAGCCTGGCCTGTTTGGCTCAGCGGTTGAGCGTTGACTCAGGAGATGTCACTGGTTCAATTCCCGGTCAGGGCAACATGCTGGGGTTGTGAACCAGAAGTAGCTGATTGGTGACGTTCCTCTCTCATCTCTCTCTCTCTCCATTCCTTTCTCTCTAAAAATCAATAAAAACATTTTTTAAAAAAGAGTGGCCCTGAAAGATGTCCGCATCCCAATCCCCAGACCTGTGCATATGTTCCCTTTCAGGGCAAAGGGGCCTTTGCAGATGGGATTGAGCTAAGGATCTTGAGATGCAGAGATGATCCTGGATTATCTGCACTGGATGGACCCAATGTCACCACAAAAGGCCTTACAAAAGGGAGACAGGAGGGTCAGAAGTGAGAAGCAGTGAGGCAGTGGACAGAGGGACCAGAGATACTTGAAAATGTGACACCACTGTCTTTGACGATGGAGGAAGGTGCTATGGGGCAAGGAGTGGGGGTGGGGCGACTATAAAAGCTGGAAAAGGCAATGAAATAAATCCCCCCAGTGCCTCCTGTTGACCTGTTTTAGAACTTGTGATCTCCAGAAATGCAACAGAATAAATCGTGTGTGTGTGTGTGTGTGTGTTAAAATTTGTGTTATCTTTACCAGTCCATGATGGTGCCTTGTTACAGCAGCAACAGGAAACTAATACCCGGGGTGGGGTCACCAAGCAGCAGTTTCCTGGTGTTGGTCTGGTTTCTCCTTTTGTTGAACATTCTACCTCTTTTTGCCCCACACAGCCAAAGAGTGATTGAAATAGAAAAGGGAAAAACAGTTGGGGACTTGGCAAATAGGAACATCCTATATAATAAAACCCTAATATGCAAATCGACTGAATGGCGGAATGACCAGCTGAACGACCAATCGCTATGATGCGCACTGACCACCAGGGGTCAGTGAGCTCCCACAGGGGGAGCGCTGCTCAGCCAGAAGCGAGGCTCACGGCTGGCGAGCGCAGCGGTGGTGGTAGTAGCCTCTTTCGCCTCTGCTGTAGGCGGGCAGTAAGGAGCAAGGGATCCCAGACTGTGAGAGGGCGCAGGCCAGGCTGAAAGAAACCCCCACCCGCAGTGAATGAATTTTGTGCACTGGGCCTCTAGTATAAAATAAAGTGGAAATAACCTTTGGTGTGTGTGTGGTGGGTCTTTAATCCCTGGAAATTAGAGTCACAGTTCTTATTGCCCTCCAAACCACATGGCAGACACAAGTCACAAGGTGGCATCGGGCAGCTGAGCCTGCAAGGCCACAGACCCACAGGTGGCGGCAACGAACTGAAAGCCACAGCAGGCTGCCTGGAACCTAAAAGTGCGCTTTGTGCTTCTACCAATCCCATTAGGCGGGACTAAGGTACCTTCCCATTACAGTATCTTTCAGCCTCCGTACGAGTCTCGCCTCTTCCTTGTGAAGCTGTGCAAACATAACGGGGGCTCTCAGTTGCCCAGGATCCAGTTCCTCCAGTTAAACGCGGAGTTGGAGCCATGGGTCAGTGTCTTCACAGGGGGGGCCACCAACGCCCACTTTCCTTCCTCTTTATTTTCTTCGCAGAAGCACATTCCCAGAGAAGGGATCTAGAGGAGAGTTACATCACTTATTAATACTTTATACCAAGTCAATCAATTTTAGACTCGTTCTAAAGCCAACAGACAGATACGCCTTGGAGGCTGGCGTGATGTGCCCAGGCTGTCGTTGCTGCCTTGACACCTAACAGGGCAGTTCTTAGGAGGGGCGGTGGGGCGCCCAGGACAACAGGAAATGGGGATGCTATCAACTGGGGATGCTATCCAGTGGGTGGAGGTCAGGGGTGCTGCTAGCATCCCACAATGCACAGTGTTATCCCGCCCACGTGTCTGGGGTGCCAGTGCCAAGGCTGAGAACCCTGTCTACCGTTAGAAGAGTGGCTACAGTCTCAAACTTAGCATCACAGAAAGATCCAGGTGATGAGTTTTCAGACCCCCGGGAAAAAATGACAAAGTGGAACTTGAGGCAACTCCTTCATCTGTGAAGTGAACGTGTTGAAGTAGATTTTTGATTTGAAGGCCTTTGTGTTTACCTGTGTTGCTTTCCTTTCCTTACTCTCCCTTTTTAATGTCTAGAAATTCCTTGGTCAGACAGAATTTGCAAAAATTCCACCACAAGGGAGTGGTGGGGGACCTAAGTGGAGGCTAGTGTTGACTCAGGGATGACTCCTTCTGCTTAGAGAGACTGGGGGGGGGGGGGGGGGGGGGTGTGATGGTGGGTGAGGGGCGAGCAGAGGGTCTGTTTCCTGCTGCCCCTGACTAGAAGGCCCAGGGTTGGGCAGAATTCCTTGATGAATTTCTGACCCGTGAGAGCAGCTTATTTGGGGGTGGGGTGGTGTGGACACCAAATCATCAGCACAAGAATGTTGCAGGCCCGGCCCGTGTGGCTCAGTAGTTGAGCCTTGACCTATGAACCAGGAAGTCACAGTTCCATTCTCAGTCAGGGCACAAGTCTGGGTTGTGGCTCGCTCCCCAGTAGGGGGTGTGCAGGAGGCAGCCGGTCAATGATTCTCTCTCATCATTGATGTTTCTATCTCTCTCCCCTGCTCGCTTCCTCTCTGAAAACAATAAAAATATATTTACAAAACAAAGAGAGTTACGGGAATTTGGAAACTCAAGGCTGGCATCTCCAGAAGGGAGGCCAAGGGCTGGGGTGTGGGTGGGGATATGGTCACTAAAAGGAATGGGTTTGGAACAGCAGCAACATGCCATTCTCGCCAGCGCCTGCGTGTGCAGCGCGGCTGTCTGTGTGGAGATGGGACCTCCAGGAGACCCGGAGCTGCAGGAACGGTTGCAGCGGTCCATGGGGGCAGCACAAGAGCACACGGGGGAGACAGTGATGACTGCAGGAGCGAGAGCAACACTTTTTTCCAGGAGAAACCTATACAGAATTGTCCCAGTGTGGCCTGAGGGGGCTCAAGCCATGCATGCGGAAAATGGTCAGCTGGTGGTCTTGGATCCCGGAGAGCTCAGACACATCTGGGTCATACTTGGGCAACACCACCTGAAGACACCTGGAAACTCCACCTGGACAAGTTTCTACTCAGGTCCAGAGGGAACTGGAACAGGAGAGAGCGGGCACCCGCGGCACAGATGACCGAACGTCTCAGGTGCAGAAGCTCTTTGATGCTCTCCAGGTGAGAGAGGAGGGCCAGGAGGGGCTCAGGGAGACAAGCGATTTGCGCAGGCACAGAGCCCATGTGGTCGGACTCCTCTGCAGCCCCAGGCCCCTCGGGGCCGGGCGACACCTTGCTGCCCACACCTGTGCAAACAAGCCGTGGCCAGTGGCGCCATGATAGTTTTGTGTGACGGAATCATGTCCAGGACTCGTCTTCTATCACAGCTGTTGTCTACACACTGTCCTCCCAGCTTCAAGGCCATTGGTCAATTCCTTGGTCAATTTGATACAAAGACAAGGGCAGAGGGCGCATCTGACCCTGAGGAGATTGTGGGGGCAGGGGCAGGGGGTGGGGTCTCAGCTTCTGAGTCTGCCCGCCTCAATTTACCTCACTAACCGGATAAAGCAACCTTTGCCTTGTTGGTGACGTCCCACAAGTTGGTCCAAGTACCCACTATCCTTCTCGACACGTCTGTCACCGGTTTGATTTTTCCAGAACTGTTGACACAGCCCAGCCAGCCCTGAGCACTCTGGCAGCTACAACAAGCTCTGTGTGTCCCATGGCTGGACGGCTCCCAAGGCAAGAGGCGGGCAGGGGTGGGTCCCTAGAGCAAGCCAGTCCAGCTGTTGTCATTTCTCTTTTTATCCAAATTGCTTACTTCTTACTGGACCATCTGTTCAACTCCGGGAGTTGCAAGGAATTATCATGTGGACTGACCTTTAAAAAGCCCTGTGTCTTTTTTTATTTTTAAAAAAAATATCATCTTGGCAGCAAATGGCCAGAGTTGCCACCCTGATGATCAAGATGACAACTTCGCCCCCCAGACCCCTGCCCAAGGCTGCCCTGTGCATGAGAGCTTGTGGGCACAGTCTCAGGGGATAGGCGGGCCCCTGCTGCCCTGCGCTGTCAGGCTGCTTGTTGCCATTCTGAGAAGGGCCTGTGATGACCCTGCGTCCTTGGGCTGCCTGACTTTGTGGTCTGAAGAGGAAGGGCGGGCACGTACCTTTCTCACCAGCTGGGCGAAGTCCGCACAGTCCCGGGGTGGCAGCCTGAGCAGCGGGCGCGTGCAGGAGTCCAGCGTTGAGCCGTGGCCCACGATCAGGATGACGCCTGCTGGGAAGAAGAACAGCTCAAGGTCCAGGCAGGCACAGGGAGCGCCTTTCTTAGACTGGAGGTCCCCACAGTTCCTGGGGTGAGGCTATCTCATGGTGCCCCCCCACCTTGAGAGTCCCCGGGGGTAGAATAGGTGTGGCTGGTCATGGCTCAGTAAAGCAGTCCCGCCTCTCATTGTAAATGGTTGGTTCTTCACATCCTCAGGCAGGATCTGGGGTGGGACCTCGCCGTGATATGAGCCAGCAGCGGGCTCTGAGCTGCCAACTCTCTTGGGACATAGTGGTGGCTGCCGCCCAGCCTGATCCGATTGGCTTGAGAATCACCAGCTGGCTGATCCGATTAGCTTGAGGACTATCAGCTGGCTGATCACGATGAGCCTGCTGATGACTCACGGTGGGTAAGGACATCCAGAGTCCACTGGCTGAGGGAGTCTCCCTCCGGTGACAGGACCTGGGAGCCAGAGCCAGGACAAAGCGGAGCTGGGGAGGTTCACCCCCTGGGAGTCAGGGAGGTGTCTGGGCCGGACTCACCGGCTCCACCTAGAGGAGGAAATCAGGCCAGCGCTCCCTCCAAAGGCCAGGCTGACACAGAGCAGTCCCTTCAAGCCAGTCACCTCCTAATGTGACTACAAATCCTCCACTGTGAGCCCAGACTAAAGCTCCGATCTTCTCTTCCTGTGGTATTTCCTATTAATTTCACACTCAGATCTTTGGCCTCCCATCTCATGGTTGGGTGCTAGGGTGCTGTGCTGGAAGGTGGTATTTCAGACCCCACAGGAAGGTGAGGGCTTAGCAGATTACGTAATGCCTGTGAAGGGCCCACCGGTGCCAGGGGATCACTAGGTATGAGCTGGACTTTCTGTTGCTTCCACACCTCTCGCCCTCCTGCCTCGCTCATGGGCCCTCCCCCTGGGGCGCATTCACCTCCCAACCCTCCTCTTCCTACCCAGGGCCGCCTCCTCGGGGCCCCGGCCACTTGCCACACGCCTGGACGGAGGAGCTTGTTCCCTGCGGTGAGCAGCACACACGGTGCTCCGTGGACATCGGAGCTGACGGAGCCGTGGTCCTGCATCTGAGTTCCCGAAGGACTGCAGGGGGCCCTTGAAGGGGGGCTCGTGCCTGGCACTGACATTTAGCTGGTGGCGGAGGCTTGCAATGGGACAGCCCGAGAGGGGTGGGCGGGGTGGGGCCCCGAAAGCTCAGTGAAAGGCCCTGTCGCTTTCTGTCCTCTGATGTCCTGTGGCAATAACTGTAGCAACAGGTGTTTGACAATTAATCAAATGTCACTGCGATGTGGTTTCCCGAAGTACGTTCCCCAAGTTCAGATCAGTCAACAGGCAATGCGGCCATCCTCAAGGCCAGGCGTGTTCGGGTGCCGGGTTTGGCCAGGTTTGGGGTCTCTTCCTGTAGACGTCTCAGTGACTCTCGGGGAGGGGCCAGGTGCTCAGCTGCCGCCCGTGTTCCTTGTCAGAAATTCTTCATCCCCGGAGCATCGCCGGGGTGAGGGACAGGGATGGAAAGAGCGAAGGTGGGAAGCGGGCCGGTGGTCTCTTACGGACTCTGAGACTCTTCTTCGTGTCACTAATATTCCTCATATTCCAGATGTTGGCGCCCCTTCCCCAACAATATTCAAATTCCTCGAGGGTAGAGTGTGTCTTCTTCACTTAGACTGCCCACCATGTTTTGTTGGATGCTGGCCACTTCGCTGTGTTCAAGACATGCTTGCTGACTTCAATTTCTAGAAAATTGACTTCTAACTTGTTACTATGGACATTTCCAATACACACCAAAGAAGGGTCTGATGGAACTCCACATACCTGCCATGGAGCTCCAACAGTTGCCCACATGTAGCCCATTTGTATCTTCTGTTCTCTACCCCCCCCCCACCCCCAGTATTATTTTAGAGCACATCGCAAACATCAGTTTGCACCTCCAAGTGACAAGGACTTTGCATTTGTACACAACCATCCTGCTATTCTCACACCTAACAAAATTTACAAAAATTCTTTAATATTTCCATATTCCAAACCATATTCAAATGTCTCTAATGGCCGCAATGATCCACAGACATTTTCCCCACTGTCGAGCAAACATGTCCTGACATTTGGTTGTTCGGTTCCGCGTTTCTGTTTCCTAAGAGTCTGGCACAGGTGGTTTGTGTTGATCTTGCAGTCCTGGGTCCTATGGGCTCTCAGTCCTAGAACTGGGGTCCCAGGGCCTAAGTGGCGGGGGAGTATGTGTCTATGGGCTCAGTTACAGCAGAGGCAGTGATGTACCACTCTGTTCCTGGGAGTGGGGAGGAGGTTGGAGAATGATCAGGTTCAAAAATAGCCCTGCCTGGCTGGTGTGGCTCAGTGGTTGAGTGTTGACCTATGAACCAGGAGGTCACGGTTTGATTCCTAGTCAGGGCACATGCCCAGGTTGCTGGCTCGGTCCCCAGTGTGGGGCATGCAGGAGGCAGCTGATCAATGATTCTCTCTCATCATTGATGTTTCTATCTCTCCCTCCCTCTCCCTTTGGCTCTGAAATCAACAAAAATAAGTTTTAAAAAAGGGTGCAGTTTCCATCTCAGTGGTAAGACCCCAACTCCTGGGGCTGCTCATCCCGAGCCCGGGGGAGGCACTCACCGTCCTGTGGGCAGCTGCTGACGACCTGCTCCACGCTCACCGCACACCTGTGCACATACTCGTCGTAGCTCTCCGCGGGCAGGAGGGAGGCGATGGGGAACGCAGGCCTGTGGGGGAGAGAGGGAGCGCTGCCACCCTGGCCTGAGTGGGGG
>NW_005371804.1:1902849-1910483 GCF_000412655.1 Myotis brandtii | reverse complement strand
CGCTGTGGTTACTGGAGAGGGAGTGTGTGCTCCAGGCTGGCTCTGCTCAAGGCTCCAGTCTGTGTTCAAACCTGGCAAAGGGCTGGTGTTCAGTCCCGCGTGCATGTGCATTCTCACTGAGCACCACAAGGGGCTGTGATGGCGAAGAGCCAGCCGCTGGCAGAGAGCGACTCAGGTGCTCTCTTTGACCAATTGGAGCTCTTTCTCAATTGGCCCAGACTTTCTGCTTTCATGCTTGTCCCTGTAGGGTCCATTTTAGCAAGAATCCTGCTAAGTCAGTTTAGCAAGAATTCCCCACCTGCATATCTGATCCCTCTTCCTGATATCCAAGCAACCCCTCCCCCACAACCCCTCCCTGTCTGACCATCCTGGTCTGCCTTTAGCAGGAATCCTGTTAGGTCAGTTTAGCAAGAATCATGATACCCTCTTAATATTTTCTCCCATCTACCAACCCTGCACCCTGCTTGTCCTAATACAGTGATGGCGAACCTATGACACGCGTGTCAGAGGTGACACGTGAACTCATTTTTTTGGTTGATTTTTCTTTGTTAAATGGCATTTAAATATATAAAATAAATATCAAAAATATAAGTCTTTGTTTTACTATGGCTACAAAGATCAAAAAATTTCTATATGTGACACGGCACCAGAGTTAAGTTAGGGTTTTTCAAAATGCTGACACGCCGAGCTCAAAAGGTTCACCATCACTGTCCTAATAGCATTCTGAGGTGAGTCCAGTCTCTCCCCGCTGCACAGCCCCTATTGCAATGGCCCCTCCTTACCGTCTTTAACAAGAATTGGAAAACCCAGCGCAGACGCCGTGAGAAGCGCATACCTGTACTCGGTGCTGACGTTGAAATTCGCCTCCTTCAGCTCCTCCAGGGTCATGAGGGCCGGGGTGGTTTTGCCCGTCTCCCATTTGGTCCATTCAAAGATCCCGGGCTCCACTCTTATCTTTATTTTTCTCTCCAGTTTGAGCTCTGCAGTCAACAGAATACAAGTGTTTATCTTTTTCAGTATCCGTTTTGGCTTTATGCAAATAAGACTCTTCCTAGGTCTCAATAACACCTTTCAAAAATGTGGTATTTTTTTCTTGGCCAATGTTGTTTTGTGATCACCCAGGATTCTGCTATTTCTGAGACAAAAACCACGAGATAGCTGTACGGTATCTGTTTGAGCTCTGCAGTCAACAGAATACAAGTGTTTATCATTTTCAGTGTCTGTTTTGGCTTTATGCAAATAAGACTCTTCCTAGGTCTAAATGACACCTTTCAAAAATGTGATAATTTCACTTGGCCAATGTTGTTTTGTGATCACCCAGGGTTCTGCTATTTCTGAGACAAAAACCACGAGATAGCTGGAAGGTATCCGAGGAGTGATGACCCTCTGTCCACCAGGGAAGGACAGCCTCCCAGTTTCCCTGCACCACCAGCAGCAGGGCCAGCCCGGTGCCTGTCGTGGTTGCCCAGTGCAAGCCTACAGCCAGATCAACACTGGGCCTCGCTGTGGGTCACAGATGAGAGCCCACCAATAAGGACTTGGCCAATCAAACGGCCCACGGAGAGGATGGAGCTAATTGTGGGGGGTGCTAGTCACACAGGAGTGTCTCCTGACAAACACACCAGACTGGGCACAAGCTGACGGATGGAAGGGAGCTGTCTTCTGGGACGTTCTGACTCCTCCCAGCTCACCCTTCCCAAGCATTTTATGTCTTGACCAAAATGCCTATGAAGTAAGACCATCTCTTTTTAAGTGGAAAAACAAACAAACAAAACCTTAATGCTTTTATTTGAAATGGAAAAAACTACTTTAAGCTCAATGCTGGCAATAAAATCGTTCCCAAAGTGTACCCCCGGTCCATGGATGGGTTCTTTGCAAGCAGGTTTAGAACAGAGTGGGCCGGGCTGCAGGCCTCTGCACGCTCCCCGGCTGTGAAGGGCTCCCGTCCACTGGGAATACATCACACAGAGGAGCAGTCAGAAGAGTCTGCCAAATGGGGCTGGCCACGCTTCCTTTCGAGGACATCTTGTAGGCCACTGCTCTGTGGTCACACTTTGGGAGGTGGTTCATCTGGATGCTCACAGACACGGCATTGAAATAAAGTCTAGTATGTTAGTGTCTCAGATGTCAGTCTGAAAAAAGGGTTGGTCATGTCCGAAGCCCTATGAAGAAGGCTCGGCACCCTTGTTTTTCTGAATTAGCAGAGGATGTGTCAACATGTGCCCTTTAACAACCATATTAATAATAATGATAATAATATTCTTTCTTTCTTTTTCTTTTTTTTTTTTAGGGAGAGTGGAAGAGAGAGAGAAAGACAGAGAGAAACATTGATGTGAGAGAAACACATTGATTGGTTGCTTCCTACATGAGCCCTGACCAGGGCCCGGGCTTGGGAGGAGTCTGTAACCAAGGTACGTGCCTTGACTGGAATTTGAACCCAGGACCCTTTGGTCTGCAGGCCAATGCTGTAACCCTGAGCCAAACTGGCTAGGGCAATAATATTCTTATTATCCCAATATATAAAAAGCCAGGGGCCCTCATGACCGAAACAACCAGACGAACGACTGAACAGCAGGCTGCATGGGGCGATCAGGCTGGCAGGGGGGGAAATTGGGGGTGACCTGGCCATCAGAGGGAGCAGTTGGGGACGACCAGGCCGGCAGGGGGGCAGTGAGGGGTGACCAAGCCAGCAGGGGGGCAGTTGGGGGTGACCAGGCTGGCGGGGGGGCAGTTGGGGGTGAGCAGGCTGGCATGCAGAGTAGTTAGGGGCAATCAGGCAGGACAGTTGGGGGCTACCAGGCCAGCAGGGGGGCAGTTGGGGGCGACCAGGCCAGAAATGGGGGCAGTTAGGGGCGACCAGGTCAGCAGGGGGGGCAGTTAGGGGTCATCAGGCAGGCAGGCAGGTGAGCAGTTAGGAGCCAGCGGTCCCGGATTGTGAGAGGGATGCCCAACTGCCAATCCTGGGGATTGGGCCTAAACTGGCAGTTGGACATCCCCCGAGGGGTCCTGGATTGGAGAGGGTGCAGGCTGGGCTGAGGGCATGAATTTCGTGCACCGGGCCTCTAGTATAAAATAAAAGTCAACTCTAGTGGTCCTGCCAGGATTTTACTCCACTGAGCTCACCTTTTTTCTCTACTATTCACCTCCCCTGGCCTCTAACTCCCCACCTTCCCTGGCTTACAATCCACAGTCAAGGACCCTCATCCTCTTGTGTGCACCCCAGCTCCTCTCCCCTCTCATGCTTCACTGCACTCACTTCCTGAACCCGCCCAGAGTTAGACCCAGCTCTCCATGTCAGCACCCGGAGGAAGCCCCACGCCCAGCTGACGGGTCTCGGTGTGAAGTGCTCCCTGACCTCAGTGGGCTCTGGGTGCTGCCCAGTGGCCATCCTGTATTTCCAGGCCAAGTCCTGGCCCCTCTCTTTGATGAGATTTCATACGTTCAGAGCTCCTCAAACCTGCAGTGGCCCTCCCCTTTCTCACGCTAGCTGGGGACCTGACCCCTGTGTCTCTGAGAAAGAAGAAGCCAGCCCCTCCTCCACATTTGCCCATCTGTGGTGTCTGTGTCCACCTGCTCTTCCTCTGTCCTGCCACCATGGAGGGCTTGCTGTCTCCGGCATGGTGAACGACATCATGTCCCTCCTCCCCACACAAGGATGGCAGGGAGGGTCCAGAGGGAGGAGCAGAACCAAGGCCCCCAAAATAGCTGCCCCTCCCGGCAGGCAGGACTGTCCTTCCTCCTGTAGGGGTAAGCCCAGCAGCTCTGCCAGGGGCTCTCTGATACACATCAGCCTCTGATGGTGCTGGACAGCTCCCAGCAGCCGAGTCCCTTGCCCTGGGAGTCATGCTTTTTGGATCTGGAAGGATCACAGCAGTTCCCAGCTCTCTGGCTTTCTGAATGCTTAGCTGCCCCTCCCGGCAGGCAGGACTGTCCTTCCTCCTGTAGGGGTAAGCCCAGCAGCTCTGCCAGGGGCTCTCTGATACACATCAGCCTCTGATGGTGCTGGACAGCTCCCAGCAGCCGAGTCCCTTGCCCTGGGAGTCATGCTTTTTGGATCTGGAAGGATCACAGCAGTTCCCAGCTCTCTGGCTTTCTGAATGCTCCCCCCCAGAAGTTTTTTTTTTTTTTTTTAAACAGAAGCTGCTGAAGGTGGATAGCATGATGACAAGCCCCGGTACTCAGTTACAATCCTGGCATAGAAATGTGAAGGGGCTCAGAGCCTGCTAACAGTTCTGAGAGGGCTGGTCCATAATTGTCTAGGACTCAGGTGGCCGTTCATTGCCTCTCATCCAGTTCTCTCCTCTGCTCATCACCCTGTCCCATTGGAGAACAACCATGAGGTCAAGGCAACCTGAGCAGCTCCCTGAGTTCTCACCCACCTTCCAGGATGTGTTTGGCTGTCTGCACACAGCGGAGGGCCGGGGAGGTGAAGACAGAGGTGATTCGGATGCCGCTGTCCAGTAGTGCTTCTCCTGGAAAAAAGCAGGTGGGAAATGCCTCTGTATATCTGTAACTTCCCGAGGTGGCAGCTCCGACGGGAGGCTTACCACCTGAGGAAGGCAGGACCTTAACTGGCTCCAAGATCTCCACCCCCTGCTGTACACACCTGGGCATTCCCTAAAGTACACAGAGCCTGGGAATAGGGTGAGGTGGCACTCTTGTGACTATGTTATATTCTATGGGAGAAGGGAGATCACCGTAGGTGGCCTGACCCATTCAGGTGAACCCATTAAAAGCAGAGATTTTCTCCGGCTGCCATAGGAGTCAGAGAGATTCAAAGGCAGAGGGATTCAACATGTAAGAAACTCTTCCGCTGGCTTCCAAGATGGAGGGGCCATGTGGCAAGAAATGTGGGTGGTCTCTCGGAACTGAGTGTGGCCCTGTGCTGATAGTGGAATGAGGACTTCAGTCCTACAACCACAAGGAACTGATTTCTCCACAGCCTGATGAGATTGAAACTGCTTCCAAGAGTCTCCAGATGGGAACTCAGCTCAGTAACACCTTGAATTCAGGCTTTGAGGCCCTGAGCAGAGAATCCAGCCACACTGTGTCTGCGTGTCTGATCTACAGAACTGTGAGCCAACAAGTGGGTGCTTGTTAAGTTCCTGGTAGCTTGTTCTGAAGGGATGGAAACCTGAAGCTCATGGAAGCACACTGTGAACCACACTTCCTCTTGCAGCATTAGAGGGCCTCATCCTTGGTAAAGAAGGGGGCCTCTTCAGTAGAAGCACTAAAGTCAGGAGGTTTTAGTGGATACTGTCATGGGCTGAATTGTGTCCCCCCAAATTCATATGTTGGAGTCCTAACCCCCAGTGCCTCAGAAGGTGGCTTCCTTTGGGGATGGGGTCTTTACACGGGTGATCAAGTTAAGAGGAGGTTATGAGGGCAGCTCTAATCCAACCTGATTGCTGTCCTTATAAAAAGGGGGAAATTGGACACAGAGACAGACACACATAGAGGGAAATGATTCGAAGACACAGGGGGAAGGCAGCCATCTAGGAGCCAAGGAGCAAGCCTGGAGCAGGTCCTTCCCTCACAGCCTCAGAATATGAGGGCAGCTCTAATCCAACCTGATTGCTGTCCTTATAAAAAGGGGGAAATTGGACACAGAGACAGACACACATAGAAGGAGAAGACGGCCATCTATGAGCCAAGGAGTGAGCTGGAGCAGGTCCTTCCCTCACAGCCTCATAGGAAACAAACCTGCCCACACCGTGATCTCTCCAGAACTGTGAGACGATAAATTTCTGTTGATGAAGCCACTCGATCTGTGGTGCTTTGTTACGGCAGTCCCAGGACACGAATACAGAGGCTGACAATTGCCCGCATATCTACCCATTCACAGATACTCCCAAATACACACATGGAGACTGTGCAAACATCCAGGTGAGAATTTAGGCATGAAACACAGAGCTGCAAAGGTACTTTACAGAAAGGACACACATACCCACACACAGTGCACACAGACACACATACACACACGGTATGTACACACAGACACAGACCCACACACCATACACAGAAACACACACCTACACCACAGTGTGCGGCAGGTGAAGGAGCCCAGGCAGGGCTGTGGGGGGGCAGGTCACACAATCCGTGGGAGTCCCAACCGTGTCATATCCCTAACTCCACGTTAAGTGACCTCACATCAGTGATCCTGACACCAGCCTTGGTGTGAGCACACTATTTGCACTACTGAACTCAGCAAATGCTACAGAGCTGTCCTGCCTGCCCAGATGGACAGGGACTAAATGTTTATGTCACACCACGGGGGCTGGTGGGCTGGGGGGCAGGAACACCAGGTCCCAGTGAGTTGCTTCTGTTCACCAGCTGTGTGACTCAGGAAGCCCACGTGCCTTCCTGGGTCTAGACTTGAGTTTCTTAATTCATAGAATGAAGACCAGATGAACTCAATGGCCTCTTCTAAAAAATCCATCATGTGGAACCAGAACCCCAGACATAAAACAAAAGCCTGAAGTGATGGATTTTGAAATAAAATCAAAGAGGGGATATGTGTGTGTGTGTGTGTTTAAATGACACCCTTAGTGCACACAGTGGTCACTAATTTTTTTCCTTCCCTCACCATTCTTTCCATACCTTTCATTCCTCCCGAATTCCCCCGCCATCTGTTCCTGAGTCAAATTGCTGAGCTTCCACTTACTAGCTGTGTGACCTTGGGTGTCTTACTTAACCTCTCTGTGCCCCAGCTTCCTCATCAGCGGGGGGAGGATAATGCTACTATGGACCTCAAAGGGCACAATACTCATTAATGACAACCATTGCCATGATTATTGTTACTATTCCTAATAGACTGACCTCCCAACATACCTGCCGTTCTGGACTGGAAAATTCCACAAGACGATAATGGCGGGTCGTTTTCAAAGCCTTTGATGCCATTGCTCCGCTGGGGCAGGCTGCAGGGGAAGTTCAGGTCTGGCCGGTAGTACTTCCCTAAAGCACAAATACGCACCAGACGTTTAGTTCCCTCGAATTAGTGCCACGACACTCCCAAGATCAAGGCCCACGTGAGAAGCATGGTTAGCATTTAAACTGTTACCACTGTGTTTCTATCAAATGTGTTCTACAACGTGGATTCAATTCGAGGAGAAAATGCTGCTTTAACGTGCACACATTTCCTCAAATACAGGAAACTCAGGTTCCAGCCCCAGATCCCGAGACCCTCTCTGTCCTCTCCTGACCCTTCCTGAAGATTCGCTCAGACAATTTTCCTGATGAAGAGCCAAGTGTCTCCATGACTGATAGAGCTTAATTTGATAAGAATCTCAAGTTGGCATTAATTAATTAGTGAAATTTGACCATTCCCATAGCTTAAGTGTGTCATATTGCTGATGGGGACGGAATCCATATGGCCAGAGGTGCCCTTGCGTTGTGCATTGTTCAGTCAATCACTTGAGGCGAGACTGGAATCTAGGGATTCCTTGGACTCCCTCCCCCACACCCCCCGTCCATGGTTCACTTAGACCTGAGCTTTAATCTGACAGTCAGGTGCAAATCCTGGCACCACCAGTTACTGGTTGTGTGATTAGAAGCAAATGACTTAATCTTCTTTATCAGTTAAAGGACAGTGGTTCTCAACCTTGGCTGCACATTAGAATCACCTGGGAATCTTT